>NC_081303.1:40275216-40578246 GCF_030435805.1 Mustela lutreola
GAACAAAGAAGCAGAAAGTGATGCAGAAAGCCCCTGACCTAGTAATGGAGCCAGTGTTCTGGCCCTAAAATGACCTTTTTTCTCCTTCTGGATTCTGACCGTTAAATAATATATACTTATAAGAACCTCTAGGCAAAAGGAAACAAAAATACCAACTTTATTAGTGGCTTGTCAAGAGTGAAGATCTATGGTACAACTTAGAAAAGAGAAATCTGTTGAGACCTGATGTCAGAGTGGGGCCTCTCACCTCCACGCTGGAATCTGGGCCTCAGGACGAGCCATCCCAGGGATAGGATAGGGACTTGGGTTGAAGGGCGCTCACTCAACAAACTGCTACAGGGTTGAACACTGGTGATCACACACACCATCATGACCAGGGTAAACCCGGTTCTCCTCACCATGCAGACAAGGGAAATGCAATGGGCTCTCCCTCACCCAGAAGGAAGAAAGATGTGGAACCGACGCCAGATGACCTAGTGCGCCTATTCCTCTTTTTGAAGCCCGTAACCCTGCTCCCCACGAAAAGTCAGGAATTAATCATTTTTCCCTCACTGGGAAGGAATTAGCAGAAAGAAGAGACTCGAACAGGTGGTGGATGTCCTCCTCTAGGAGCAGATGAGAACGTAGGGAGAGTCAAATGAACTTCCCCTCCAACAGAAAAGGTTGTTTTCTCTTTAGACAGAATTTGAAACAATGTTGGTTTCAAAATTTCTGAGAACTCCGAACCCAGAAGTAATGATAGAACTTCTGGGAAATTGATAGTCCCAGTCATGGTTCCTCAGCCTGGCCTAGTATTTAGGACGCCTCCCCAGCAGAACCCTGAGCAGGTGGAGAGGGTGGTATTTGGAGGAGGACTCCACTATTCACAGGTTGTGTTCCCCTTGGAAGCTACTACCTTCTCTGTTTCTTCACTGATATAATGCAAATCAGCTGTCTTCCTTAGAGAGCTATTCGGAGAGTGATGGCAAACAGAGGCACCAGAGGGGCTTAGTTAGTTAAACACATGACTCTTGATGTCCGCTTGAGGTCTCAGGTCACAACTCAGGATCGTGAGTTCACTTATAACGGGTTGCGTTCCAAGTTGGGTGTGGCGCCTACTTAAAAAAAAAAAGACGATAGCAAATAGTAGGCCCTTGACAAAGGGCATTACTAATGTCTCTTGATTTTTCTGTAGGTATGGATACTAAGAGAAAAAAACATATTCAAACTAACAGGGGAAGAAAAAATTCTGGCTAAAGAATGAAACTGTACACCCTCTGTCCAGAAAAATGAAGATTCTTAGTTGGAACCTATAGCTTTCTCTAGCCATATGCACAGGTATGTGCAGGAGTGTAGCTGCTCTAATAGTCCTCTAATTGTTCTAAGGCTACATACCAAACATACCAAATATTTAATGTGCCAGGCCCTCGGTAAATATATGGATATTACTTTCTTTCTCCTAAGAACCTGGCAAATAGTGAAGACTCAGTAAAATGTTTATTCATGAAATGAATAAATGATGCTCTTAGGAACATGATAAAGTATGGTTTATCTCTATTTTGCAAGTGAAGAAAAGAAGATATGCAAAATAAGTCATCCAAGGTCCATAGCTATCAAGGGTGAGAGCTAGGGTAGGAAACCAGTCCTGTATGATTTCAAAACCCTACTGTGCACACACGCACGTGCACACGCACATGTGAAGCTGTTCATGTGACACCCACTCCTGATGTACATGTGCTTCTTTTATGAATCTGTGTTGTCATAGGGACTCTCTTTGTGCTGCTATGGTATGCTAGGTTTTGTTTTTTTTTAACCACTGTCAAATTTAATTTGATAAATAAGTAGATAGAAGTCCTACAAAGGATAAATAAGTAGACAGTTAATGTCATTTATGTGGCCTATATATGCCAGATAAATATCTATTGTACTAGGCCCCATGGAAAACACAAAGATAAATCAACCTGTGCATATTGGGCCTTTAAGGAGACTCCAGTCTGCTGAGGGAAATAAATTAAGTACACAGATATTTATGATGCAAGGTAGAAAGATATAAATGCCTACATAGATATAAATACAGTGTTATAGGAGTTCAGAGATGAGACAGAGAGAGATTGAACACACATTAACCAGGAGGATGAGATTTGACTTCATGAAGGAAGTGAAGCATGTCTTGAAGGACGGGTCGAAGTAAGATTTATGCGGATTTAGGAAGGGAGTCCCAGGGAGATGAAGAGCTGGAGCCAAGGGCGGAGACAGAAAAGCACAGGATGTGCACAAGAAATTGCATTTTAGTTTAAAAAGGGACAAGAAGCAACATGTAGAATGAAGATTAGGAAGATAGACAGGGGAAGAGGGGGGCTGCGTAGTGGGGAGCAGGGAGAGAGGATGACACTTAGTTTAGATTTTGTGATGGGGAATAGTGAGGGATTCAAGAGTGACTTGAGCCCTGGGTCGAGTGCTGTTTGAGGACAAGAATGTGACATTAATGTGTACAATGATGGGCCTCGGGAGAGCCTGGAGCCTGCTGGTCCAAGGAGAAGCCTCTCCCGGTGTCCTAGGTGGGCAGTGCTGAGGGCTGGCCAGGAATGGAGAAGTAGCAAGAGAGTCAGGGCAGTGACCACCATAGCACTTTCGGGTTCTACCAGGAGGTTTAGTTTAAGGCAGGGAGGACTGACAGTCTGAAGTCAGGCCGTTATAGATGAAGCCATTTAGAGAGCCCAAAGTTTTTTCAGTAGATTGGTTTTCAAAAGCAAAAAATAATAGCTAATATTTACTGAGCACATACTAGGTGCTAAATAGTTCTCTAAGTACTTTATATATATTAACATAGTTATTCCTCCCAACCATCCTTTTAGGTAGGAACTAAGAAGTTTACAGAGCAAAAACGCAGGCAATACACAGCAAACAACACAGGCAGTCTCACCCCTAACCCCACTCTTAAATACCTCACTATAGCAAAGATGACACTCCTGTTTCACCCATTTCTTTAATAGTTTTCCCAACAGAGGTCTCCATACTTTCTCATCAGGGCTGGCTTTTCTTAAGCTACTAATGATTTTACCAGGACTAGATAGATGGGCTATACTTCCATGGTCCTAAAATAGAGATGCTTCTGTTGCAAAGCTAATGGACTGCTAAAGGATCTCATTTGGCCTCATTAGTAAGATAACTGCTCTGTGCCTCAGTTTCTTTATCTGCAGAATGGAGGCATTAACTGCATCCTAGGATTTTTATGAGGGCTAAATGAAGTAATACAACTCCTCAGTATATGGTTCGTAAATGTCAGGCTGTGAAAGTTTGTTACTGGTCCATGGGGAGACAAGTAGAGCAATTAAGAAAAATCATTTAGAAGCTTTATGGCCATTTCCTAGAGTCATTTTAAATCTGTTAACCCTAACAGGAAAAACAAAACAAAACAAAAAGCAAACCAAAAGTTTAAAAAAAAAAATCAAACACCTGACCTTGAATTTTGCTTTTATTTTTGAAATTTAACTTTCCTAGTAATTAATTTTTATTGATTTTTACAAAAGCATTTGTCCATGACAGATAGGAAATTTAAAAACATACCAACACGTCATCACAGACAATATGGGAAGAACTTAAAAAAGCACCTGGCACTTAGTAAATGCTTAATAAATGTCAGCTAATAGCAATAATAGTGAGTGCTGTAGCCTAACAAAATGAGCTATCTATCCCAAAGACATATGTTCCTGAGATTTATCTTCCATGTCATTTTAAAGTTCATCCTCAATTCTGTTAAATTTCTTTCCTACAGTGGGAGCCATTAAGGGAAGTGCTACTGTACTTCTTGTTCATTCATCATATATATCCGACACTGAATAGTTTAACAGCCAGTGTCTGCCATTGGTCCCAATGGGAGTATGACTAGCAACGTCCACAGCCATTCTGGTTGTAATTCTGCCACAAAAGGTGACACAGTCTTACATCAGGCCCCAGCTGCTGAGGGACCAGTCCCCCTGACTCATCGTCAGGCCGTGAGGAAAACCAGAGCTGAACAGTGGTCCAGTTCAAGTGGTCCAGACAGAGTTTATTCAGGATTGTTACAAAAAGAGAAAGGGACCTCCATACAGGACCAGGCTCAATTCCAAATACAGCAGAGGCAAGTGGGCAATTTAGGATCAGGGTCAGAGTGGGTGGATGGAAAATTACTAACAGAAACATCAGGGGCTGGGGGATTCTGACCCAATGACCTTACAGGTTTCCTGCTGAAGAAAGCTCCCAGCGATCGGACTTCGCCTGGGGGATGCTAGAGGATGAGGAACCTGATCAGATAACAAGGGTCAGGGGTTCTTGCTAAAACTGAATGTTACCAGGAAGTGCACAGATGGGCCTTGGAGAAGGTCCAGGAGCCTGACTAAATTTGATCAGAAAAGAACCCTTGTGAGAGGGAGACCACCTCCTCACCCTTCCTTCACCATCCTTCTAGGTGCCCATGGCCCTTTCCTAAGGAATGGCGCTGTTTCATAGTCCAGACATCATTCCATCACTCTCCTTCAGGATCTGCGACCCCCTCCCTGACATTTCGGACGGCCTGTAAGTTTGCATATAGTGGCTACATGAAGTAAGAAGAAATTAACAAGTAAAAAGAAAAATTCACTCCATGCAAGTGGTCCCGCACATCTGAGCAGAGCCCGCTGCCTTCCCAGAACTGCCTGTTTCCTCCCTCCTTCTAACCTACTCTGTGCAGCCTCTTCTCCTTCCTCTCTTGAACCCCGAGACTCACGGCGCCTTGGTTTCTGAAACCCCCTTGTTTCCACAGGGTCCGACTCTAGCCCGCCTGCTTGTTCTTCCGAATGAGTGCTCTTTGCCTTCTGACTCACGAAGCTCTGGAGGATGTCAGGATGCCCTTGAGGCTAACCAAAGCCACAACGAAGTATTGGAATCACAACACACAGGCCCAGGGCATATTTCCTAAAAAGTCTTGCTTGGCTCACCAGGCCGGGGACCAAACTGAAACTTCCCGTGGAACAGTATGCGCTGTGGGTCCTTTTCTCCAAGAGTTTTTCATCTGGAACAGGAGCCCTCAGAGTGCTAGGACACAGGGCTCACACATATTTTCTCGAAGCGCCGAGGGAGGGCGGCTTACCTGCTTCATCATTCACATCATAATAAAAATCTCTTTGCCCCGGAGGAATGCGGCTAGATTTCTTTTGTTAAAATCTCATTAAAGACTGCCTCAGCCGATAATAATTTGTTAAAAGATGGCAGTACTCTTTGGCTGCTGTTGGGTTTTTGTTCATTTCTTCTCGGGTCTCGTCACTGTTGCCTGATCTTCAAGGCATTTGGTTGTCACTGAAGTGTGAGAGTCGCTGTGTAGCCACTGCACACCACTCGGCGAGCAGCCCACAGTATCCGTGAGCAGAGATGTCTCATTAGTTCCTTTCCTTCCTTTTTCTACTTTTTACAATTCTTTCTATTCAGCTAAAAATGATGGCTTTTCTTATAAAGTCAGGTCAAATTCCCAGGTGTGGTCCTTGCTACTGGTTTGAGTTAAGCCTCTCTGCCCACGGTCTCTCTCTCCAGCTGCATCTACACAAAATCACCAAAGCAATTATTTTCAATTAAAAAAGCTGTTTAATGAGTGTCTGTCCAGATGGTCACAAAATGCCTCTCCAGATGCGTGTGACAGAGTCTGTGTGTGGGTGGGGACGGGTCACTGTGAGAAGCACACAAGATAGTGTCGGGGAGGGGGGAGCTTTAGAAACTGTAGCCCCCAGGGGCGCCTGGGTGGCCCTGTCAGTAGAGCATTCAACTCTTGGTTTTGGCTCAAGTTGTGATCTAAGGGTAATAAGATCAGGCCCCTTGTGGGGCTCTGCGCTAAGTGTGGAGTCTCCTTGAGGTTCTGTCTTCCTCTTCCCCTTCCTCCTCTGCCCCCCCCCCCAAACCAAATAAATAAAACTTGGGAAAGAAAAGAAACTGTAGCCCACAGGGATGGAGGGCCATGGAGTGATTGGCAGTACCATGGATTCTGGCTGAACTGTGGAAGGTTCTGGTGGCTTAAGCCCAAGCAGAGGCAAGAAGTGCTTTTACCCAGTGTCAGGTTTAGGAGGCCATGATTTCCCTTCATCAGACAGAAAGCAGGGTGGGGTGAGGAGGAATGGATTGTGTGTTTTCCTTGGCACTGTGGTAACTGTCAGTTGTTTTCTGCCACCAGTCGGAAAACAAACACAACTGCTGAGTCACACAGGCTTCCCATACTCTTTCCAACGGTGATGGTCCTAAAATCCACGGAATGCTATAAATATTACTACTACTGCTGCTGCTAATAACAACATCAACAGCTAAGATTCAGCAAGTGCCTACTCTCCGCCAGGCACTGTTCTAAGATCTAAGATTTTTACTTGTATTAATTTCTTTACTCTGACAATAACCTTCTGAGATAAAGTGTTGTTACTATTCTCCTTTGAAGATGAGGAAGTTAAGGGTTAAGTGGTGAGCATTAGAACTCAAGCATTCTGACTCCAGAGACCACCTCCCTATCTATATAAGCTCTTCATATTAGCTCAGTTAAAGTGTATTTCCATTTATACTAGAAATCCAGGGTCAGTCCACCTTCATGATCTCAAGCCACCATAATGGACCTTAGCTGGAGAAAGTAGTTGAATTGTTCTCAGTTCTTGGCCAGCTATATCACAATGACTGCTCTGCCTAATTTCAGACGTACCTGCTGGAGAGGGAGGCCCTCTTGTAAAAAAAAAAAAAAAAAAATGACTTAGTAACACTGGGGTCAGTGAGTGGCAGAGGGTACATCATGAATAAGGCACAGGAGCATGAAGAAGTGTGGTTGGCCTGGAACATGGCAAGGGGGACTTGGGATGAGGCAAGGAGGGGTCTTTAGCGGAGATAAAGTTGGCGTGTTAAGCAGAGAAACTTTGGGAGCTACCTCACAGGCCATCCGAAGAAGCTTGGATTGTGTGCTGAGGATTTTATTTTTATTTTTTAAGTTTCTTTCTTTATTTAATTATTTAGTTAGTTTAGTAATCTCTACACCCGACGTGGGTCTTGAACTCATAACCTAGAGATTAAGAGTTGCGTGCTCTTCTGACTGAGACAGCCAGGCACCCCTGTATGGTGAGGATTTTAATCAGGAGGGTAACGTGATCACATCAGTGGTAACATTGCCAAAAAAATACCGGATCAAGGGCAACTCTTACTGTTGGCGCAATGCAAGAGAAAAATGATGAAGGCCTAACTAGGGTGGGAAGGGGGAGCAGTAGTAGAGAAGAAGGGAGGGGTCAGGCACAGAGATGGTAAGAAGGTGTAAGATTTTGTGGGTAGATATGGGGGCACACAGCAGAAGGAGAAGAAGCTGTCTGAGAAGTTTCTCAGGTTTGGGGTTTAAGGGATTAGGTGGCTGCTGAAGCCAGTTCAAAGTAACTCGGGCAGAAGAGCAGACTCTGGGGGAAGTCTTAATGAATCCTGTTTGGGACACGCTGAGTGGGTCCTGGATGGAGAACACTGCCGTGAGACTGCTGATCTGGCAGATGGATGTGGGGATTTCATGCTCAGAGAAAGAGTTGATTCCAGAGACAGAAACTTGGAAGGTCCAGCTAAAGATGGCTGATGAAGGGCACCTGTGTGGCTCAGTTGGTTAAGTGACTGCCTTCAGCTCAGGTCATGGTCCTGGAGTCCTGGGATCGAGTCCCAACTCCATAGGGAGTCGGCTTCTCCCTCTGACCTTCTCCTGTCTCATGTTCTCTCTCACTCTCTCTCTCAAATAAATAAATAAAATCTTAAAAACAAAACAAAACAAAAAAAAAGACGGCTGATGAAATGATATGGTGTGATTGTCCAGATCTAGAAAGAAAAGAGGGCCCAGGCCTGAGCAGTAACGGGAAGGATAAGCTGGAGACTGTGGTATGGGACAGGGACCAGAAGCATGAGTAAAATTCTGGGGCCTTGGTGTTTACCCCATGTTTGTAACATCTTTGCAACCTGGCTGTTTCTTCCAGGTGGCAACTGGTTAAAAAAAGCGGGGGTGGCCTCTGGGTTTATCTTTGAGGATAGCAAAGGAGAGGGTAGCTGATGAGCTACTAAGCTAATCAGAACCTAGTCTTGAGGAGAAAAGAGGCATGAGAAGTTGAATAGGCACGAGGGAAAACTGTGAAGGTGAAGGAGGGCGAGCTGATCCCTGAAGGAGCATCTGGGAAATGCCAGAAGGGGAACCAGGGCCACCGGAGCTGGGCTGAGGGAAGTGCTTGCCTGGCAACAGACCTCTGTGTTTTCTGAGCTGAAGGAATTGCCTTATCATCTTCCAGGGAATTTGAATATTTCATGAGATCACACAAAACTGAGTGCTATAAAAGCCCAGTTGCTGTTAAGGGGGTCTTCTTCCTGTGGTAGACAGGCTATGGCTTGATAGGCTCATGGAGGAACAGGGACTCATTCAGTATCACCTCCCCCAGGACTGCCTCAGGACCTCTGTCTTGGGAAAGAAGGGGTGGGTTTGTCTCACCTGAGAATCTTCCCTTCATTTCTCCTACTTCCTTCCCAGCTGGAGAAAAATATACCATGAAGACACTTCGAAGCCTGGCGCTTTGGCTTCACATTGGATGTCTAGGCTGCGTGAGATGTACTTTACAAAGTGTCCTAGATTTGTAAGCTCCCTAATGACAGAGATTGGAACCTCTACTTACTAAATTTTCTTTTGCAAGCCTTGAAATAGGCAAAACTTCCCTTCAAATCCACTTTTTCTTACCTTTCTGGAACTACTACTTACGATCTACCTTGCCTATAATTGCTTTCCTCTCTACCAGGTCCTCCTAAAGCCTACCAGTTTTGCACTGTATGATTCCAAGAAGAATTGTATGGCATTGCCTAGTGAGATCTTTGACTGTCTGAGGACACAGCTCAAGTCAAGGAATGACCCTGAAATGGCAGGATTTGGGTCATTAGGGAAGCAAAAGAAAGATGTCTGAGCAGGACTGAAGGTACCTTCACCCAGTCCCTGCAATCCAATAGGCAGCAGCATCTCCCAGTGGCCTAGATGGCTCTCTTGCTCCCAGTGTAACCTTACAGGCCATTAAAGTCGACCCTTGGCCACCGTTTAAAAAAAAAAAAAAAAATTGGCCTTATTTTGAAAGACAGCATGTCAGCCATTTGCTCTGGGTTGCTCTCTCTGCAGACCTATAGCTATCCCCTCGACTAAGGTTAACTTACCCATAGAGATTTTTTATATAAGGCAGAGTCATTTGTGCTCATTGTGCTTGTGGGATTTTTCTACTTCTCAAGTAAATACGTTTGGTGAAATAGGTCCAGCTCTTTGGAATACAAATCCTTAGCTCGAGGTTGCTTGAGTGGA
The DNA here is from genome assembly GCF_030435805.1 of Mustela lutreola. Taxonomy (NCBI): domain Eukaryota; kingdom Metazoa; phylum Chordata; class Mammalia; order Carnivora; family Mustelidae; genus Mustela; species Mustela lutreola. The sequence continues at coordinate 40,284,518 of NC_081303.1, forward strand.
AATTTTTAACAAGCAGCTCCCTCAGCCACAGAGCCATGCAAAATGTGATTTCCTTAATGTGTGTGTTCCCACAGAAGCTAATAAATGGACATTACTCTGGTATGGACACATCCTATTACTCAGCTTGATCCCAATATCACTGGCAAAAAACCCATTTGCTGCTCTAGCAAACAGCTGAATTCATTATGTCCAGCTACATGAATAATCCCCAGACAAATTCTTGTTGACACAGACAGAACGCCGGTCTCTGAGGGACGACAGGGCTGCCAGGCAGAGCGGCCAGTGTTGCTGTGGTTCCTCCTGCTGCTCCCGTGGTAACCCACTAATCAGAAGTCACCACTTGCTGCTGATAGGGTGATGCATGGTAGACTCATGACATCTCGTTATTTCTGAGACAAAGAAAAAGAAAGGACACCAGGAAGGAAGGAATAATCTCTAGGTGTGGGGGGCGGGGGGATGGCAATACACAGCAGAAGATGAAAGACTGCTGCCTTACCCACACCTGCCATCACTCAGGGAGCTGAAAAATAGGTCATCGTTAGGCAGCCACTTGCCCTTGACAATCCAGGATTCTCAGGCTAAATGGGCTCCCGGGAAGGACATTTGGTGTCCTCCTTGCCTTGGGGCTGAATCATTCCCACCCACACCCACACCCTTCTGGGTTGGGAAGACTTTCTTGGAAGAACTGCATGGTTACTCCTGTCCCTCCTTCTGGGTAGGTACAACCCCATAGGACAAATTTCGGGAGGGTTCCTGGGTTCAAGGAATGACAAGCTTTCAGAAAGATAGTACCTGTCATCCCCTGTGAGAGTTCCAGTGACCAGTGGAGATTTTGCTGAGTGGCTTTGTCCTGTGGAGCATGATGGGACCTATCAGGGCGGGACCCTGGCAATCCCTTCTTGCCCTGAAGCTACCTCCATTTTCCTGACAATTCCCAGACTGGTCAGAAAGAGGGTAAAATCATCCTACCTACCCACATATGTGCACATCTGAGGGTTCATTGTGACAGTGCTCATTCTTACCACGTGTTGTTGCTCCAGCTGGTTACGTGCCCTATGTTTTCAGCAAAGTTACTTTCCTCCCCAGTTGTCCTTGAGCTCCAAGCAAACAGTCCACTCTTTGTTGAAACCTTCTCCACAAGCTCTTTCTAGACCAAATCTTTCAACTTAATGTAGTTTTCTCCTCTTTTGTACTCTTAGAGCATTTGTATCCTATTATCATTCCATTCATTCTTTCATTCATTCAGTTAGTATCTATTGAGCACCTACTGTATGTAGACTAGGCATCATTTTGGGCAAGGATGACAGTTAAGGACAAGACAGGTAGTGTCCTAACCGCGTGGAGCTTACAGTCTAGCAGGAGAAGCGAGCCAGTAAACAAGTTCCACTACTGTTGCTCAGAGCAGGCTCCAAGATTTTTACAGCTGAAGAAATAAAACTTAGAATCCCTCCAGATTCTCTGATTCAGCCTGGCTTAAATTATAAGTATGGGTCACAGAAACGACCGGCAAACCTAAGGTGGAAAGAATCTCTATCCTGATGAACAGTATCCTTACGCTTTTCAAAGTGCTTTCCTGAAGTTGCCCACCTCCAAACTTGTTGTATGATCCCCAATTCCCTACTTCTACTTCTCCAACCAGCATCTTCATTCTTATAGAGCAGTTGCTCAACAGCTGCGAGGAAGGAAAGCATTTCTATTCAGTTAATTCATACTAAGTGTGAACAATTAATCCACACACAATCTTCACTGTGTTTTTTGCTTCTTGTAAGAGACTCTTTACTAACCCTAAATAATATTTAGACTTTTCAGTCCTCAATATAAATTGGAAAAAAAGGCAAGACAAGAAGTTTCTATTAGGTTGTGAACTGTTGGTTCCTCGAGGATAGAGACCGGCTCATTTCTGGGTACTCAGTTAACTAGCCTGATCAGTTGGGTACCTAATCAACACGTATTGAATTGAGAAGAATTCAACGTACAGAGAGAGGAAAGGAGGAGGGGGGACAGGTGGAGGAAGGCTAGGAGGAGAGAGGTGGGAGGGAGAAATGGGAGAGCAGGGGAAGTGAAGGGAGAGAAAAGGTAAGAGGGAAAGAAGGAAAGAGAGAAGGGAAGAAGAGAGCAAGGAAATCACAGTGAGAGAGAAAGAGAACTAAACAGAGCCCAGGGGCGCCTGGGTGGCCCATTGGGTTAAGCCGCTGCCTTCGACTCAGGTCATGATCTCGGGGTCCTGGGGTCGAGCCCCGCATCGGGCTCTCTGCTCAGCAGGGAGCCTGCTTCCCTCTCTCCCTCTCTGCCTGCCTCTCCATCTACTTGTGATCTCTCTGTGTCAAATAAATAAATAAAATCTTTAAAAAAATAAATAAATAAATAAATAAACAGAGCCCAGACTGTGGCACAGTTTCTGATTCTCTTGCAGTCGAGGCCCTCACAGAAACAGTAGCAAGGAGGAATTTGTTCCAGTAGAAAGGGGGAAAACGTTGCTGCTTCCGAGTGCCAACAAGAGAATGGAGCCAGGAGATGCTGAGCCCTGAGGAATGTTATTGATCAAAACCATAAGTTTCTATTTTCCAGCACGACAGAAATGATTCATGACAGATGACTGGCCTCCATCAGTTAGCCTCCCTGAGGGACCCCTGGCCCAGAGGAATGGGGCCATGATCGTCTAACAGTCACAGGAAATCGGACTAACCCTGTTAGAGTTATAAAAATTGATCTCTGTAGAATCAATATAATTAACAAGGCTGCGTTCATCCATAGAAGGCTGCAGTGGAATTTTCCACTGAAACCAAACTAAAATGGAAACTTGAGAGAGAAGTGGAGGTCAGAAGGCAGGGAGCCAGGACCACCAATTTTCTTCTGGGTCTCAGGAAATAAGAGAAGAAACTTTTTTAGATACTAAAGTAGCAGAGGCTGGCTACAGGAAACACAAGAGACCAAATGCTCCAGAATTTAGAGAGAAAGGGACTCGGGCATTCTGAGCAATGGAATCCTTGGGCAAGATTGGCCCAAGAACCAATGGAAATTGACATCATTTTTGCCAAGATATACCTTAGTATAATCTGTATACTCTGTGATTAGAATGCCCTAGATAAGTATATCAGAAATGGTTCTGCTCAGTCCAGGGCCAATAAAATTGTATGCATTCTTTTTTTTTTTTTTTTTTGGAAGATTTTATTTATTTGACAGACAGAGATCACAAGTAGGCAGAGAGACAGGCAGAGGGAGTTGGAGAAGCAGGCTCCCTGCTGGGCAGAGAGCCCGAAGTGGGGCTCGATCCCAGGACTGTGGGATCATGATCTGAGCCAAAGGCAGATGCGCCCCTGCATTTTTTTTCTTTAAAGATTTATTTATATATTTGAGAAAGAAAGAATGCACATGGGATCTCAAGCAGACTCCCCACTGAGCACGGAGACTAAAATGGGGCTCAACTCCAAGGCCCTGAGACCATGACCCATGCTGAAATCAAGAGTGGGACACTTAACCAACTTAGCCAGCTAAGGGCCACAAAATTGTATGCATTTAAATACTTGCTTCCATCTGTACCAACAATGGAACTGCTTTGCTGGATTTAGGGTCAAACAGACTCCTGACCTTACCATTCACTGGTTTGATGACCTTGGTCAAGCTACTTAATCTCTTCAATCCTCTGTTTCCTCATCTGTAAAGTGGAAAATACTTTCTCTCTTCCTCTCTCTCTCTTTACTGTTTCGTGAGTGTTTTCTATTGCCAGACACTACGCACTCTACATAGAAGATCTTTACTCTTCACCAGCACCCCAAGAAGTAGGTATTCTTACTGTCTTTTGACAGGTGAGAAAAATGAGGCTTAAACATGTTGCCACAATTTGTCCAAGGTCACTTAGCTGGGAAGTGTTAGAACTGGAACAGACACTCGGTGTACCTTCAAGAGCCCACAGTCTCAAAATGGGCGGCTTTGCCCCTCCAACTGTTCTAAATCATGGAGCTGAATGAAGGTGGAGAAACTCCACCCTTCTGTCCCAACGGGATGGAAAGAGCACCCTCCTTCCCCATCACAACCAGATCTGCAAAAAGGAAGCTCTCTCTTCCTCCCTTCCTTCTCTTGCTTATTTTTCAGTTACCAAATGGCAAAGGAGATTTCCTTGTTTTTGTTTTTGTTTTTTTCTGCCTTAGTGGTATCGAATGATCCTGAACCTACAGACTGGGAAACACAAATCTCAGCCCCCAGGTCTCGAGTGAGCAGCTTTCGTATAAGGAACTGTCATTTATCAGTTTGCCTCGCTCAGTACCCTCCCCAGGGTGAAGGCATTGACAAAACATGGTCCTGGACTATCAGCCGCTGCAGCCTTGGAATTCAACCTCTCTGGCTTATTAGAACAACAAATTACCCAACATGAGAACTGCGGTGAGCATTCAGATGGAAAACGGTCTCTTTTTTATGAAGTGATTTAATTAGGAGCCATTTTCCCATCAGCTCAGTTGTCAGAGCAAGGCTGGGGCAGCCCCTGAGAAGAGCGTTTGGCCTCTGCCTTCCTGGCTCCCTTCTATCTTGCTGCTGCCATTTGGAAGAGGAGGAAATGGAAACCCCGCTAGGAAGGAGCCGTTGAAGCAGGGAAAGGAGACAGATCAGGCCCGAGGGCCATTTTTTAAGATCTTCAGTGAGTCCACCCACGGTCTCAGTCTCGGGCTGTGATTCCTCAATTTGTAGCCTGAGTCTCCAGTACAAGGATTTTTTTAAAAAAAAACCTTTTGCTTCTTGTGCTTCTTCCTTCTGCTCCTTGCCCCTAGCTATGACCTCTTGCAGCCCCAGTGGCTAAGAACACAAAATGAATTTCAAAGGTATCCTTGCTGGGAGTGAAGGACTCTGAAGGGTGTTTTGTGGTGGAGGGCTAGCAGGAGGCTGAATCCAGCTGGGGCTGTGCTGTTCAGGGCTGAAGAGTTTCTAAAATTGCACTGGAAATCTAATTATGTATATATTTTTAAAAGCCTGGGTCCCATTCTGGAGCAGCTTGATTTTGACATTTTGGTTGCAATCCTATTTTTAGCATTCAGATAAACAGAATTTTGATCTGTATGGGTAACATGTCATTCTACACCATACATAGGAGCTTCCATCCCCACTCCTAGATTTGGGACTATCATGGCAAGAGTCCCCCAGGTACCAATAAGAATTTTTTTCCTGGGGTGCCTGGGTGGCTCAGTGGGTTAAAGCCTCTGCCTTCGGCTCAGGTCATGATCCCAGGGTCCTGGGATGGAGCCCCACATCTGGCTCTCTGCTCCATGGGGAGTCTGCTTCATCCTCTCTCTCTGCCTGCTTCTCTGCCTACTTGTGATCTCCATCTGTCAAATAAATAAGTAAAATCTTAAAAAAAAAAAAAAAAAGAATGTTTTCCCTATTTTCCGAGAAGGAAAGGGGTAAGGATGAGATTTATGATTAGCAATGGAATATATTGCAAAAATGCATATCAGCATTGAGAGGCTCAGAGCTCGATGAGTTGAGACTAGAAAGAATTCATGGAGAAAGTGAGTTCTGAACATGGTTTGAAAATATTTGACAGATCTGTAACTCCCCTAATGCATATTTAAATTTTTTCTTTTGCCCAAGAAAACCAAATAAATAGCTACAAATTCTTTCATGAAAAGTGGCACAGAAATGTAATCTTTCAAAGGGAAATATTTGTTCACACTGTTGTAAGAAAGCATTTCTGTCCATTTGGTGTATGGTTATGAAGGCAGATGAGTAACACTGTCCCCTTAAAAGCAGTGTTTAACACAAACTGAGATGGGCTGGAATCTGTAGTGGGTTGTGAAGTCAATTGAATGGGCCATGACCAGCACTTCAAACGGCTATAATTCAATAGAAGAGTAAAGAGCAGAAAACACCAGTTTGTGATTGTAGGTGTGCTTTTGCACACACACTGAACCACAATGTAAAAGGTAGTCCTTACTGCGGCTCATAGAGCTCTAACTTCGGCATCAGAAGACCTCGGTTCTAATTTGCGTTCTCCCATGAACTATGTAACCTTAAGTAAGTTCTTAATGTCTCTTTTCTAAACTTTCCTTTCATAGCATCTGTAAAATGAAGGGGCCTGGTAAAATCCCAAGCTTCTGTGATTCCACAAAATAAGAAAAATAAAAATTTACTCTTGCAAAACTGTACTATGTCCCAAATCAACTAGAAATGGGTTGAGAGTGTTTTGAATTAACTGCATCCATGTAGCTATTCGAAATTTGACTGAGAAAATCCTCTCCATCCACTAGCCATATGGTCAAAAGGACTTCGTGTTTACTGTAGGTTTTATGGAAAGGGTATATCAAGACATGATGACATTTTAGAAATAAATATGTCAAAGACCAGAAGCTAGGCACAAGGACTTGCTGGTGGTAAAGTATCTCCTCTACCAATCTCCTCATCCTCCTGAAAAAAGTAATCTAACAAGAAATACAAAGCTTTGTGGAGCTTGGGGCCATGCGTGTGAATGTTACAACACGGCTCTCCCTGGCCTTTCCCGTTCACATGGAATGTCCTGTGCCACGTTCCAGAACCAACGCTCTCTTCACCGGTTCTGCTCCACAAGCTACTCCTCACTTCTTTGCATGGGAACAAAAATCTGACTTTATAAAAAATGGCCACCCCTCCATCCTCAAGTGCACTCTGTCACAGCATTGCTCCGTGGACCAGCCCCGGTCTGAGTCAGAACTTCGCTGAGGGGTCACAGCCATCACTCCTCATAGAAATGCACTTTCCGATGGCTCGCCCAGTGTTCTGTATAGCCTACACATGTTACCCCGCAATGTCCTTGACCCTGGTGCTCTCTTGCACTTGAAATGGGGATGTAATGGGACTTAAATCTTAATAATTGATTATGGCACGATCATAGCAGTTATTGTAATGTTTTTGTAATTATGTAATTATTTGCATGCCTCTTTCACTACACCGTGAATGACCTGAGGTATATGATTTAGTCATGAGTATTGTCAGATTCCCCAGTGGTATGGGTACCACCTGGCATATTCTAGGCCCTCCGTAGATGCTGAAGCTAAATATATCACTGGAGAAGAGAGAAGAAGTGTATCATCTAAAATAATGACTTAACTACCAGTGTTATAATATTTGGGATTTTCTATTTAAAGGTACTGTATGTGTACTATCAAAGAAATTCACTTCTAACCTAAAGAAATTATTGAGACTTTATGGGACTTTGGAGATAATCTAGACCTGGGATCACAAACTATGGTTTATGGGCCAAATTCAGTCCACTGCCTATTTTTATAAATCAAGCTTTACAGAAACACAGCAATGTATTTTCTATAGCTGCTTCCATGCTACGACGGTAGAGCTGAGTAGTTGTGACACAGACCATATGACCCCACAGAGCCTAAAATATTCACTCTCTGGCCCTTGACAGAAGAGGTTTGCTGACCTCTGATCTAGAGAGAGCACCACTCTGATTTTATATGTAAGGTAAGTGAGGCCAGGAAGAGGAAGTGACTTGCCCAGGCTCATGAATGATACAGCTGAGATGGTACAGTAAGTCCTCACTGTCCTGCTACTCTTCTTGAATACCATCCTTTCTTCACCTGAATAACAAAAGCTCAGTCTGAAGATTTGATTCAGAAGAGCCAGGAAACCATCTCCTGGGATCCTCTGCTTTGCCAGATCCATCTTCGTGAGCTCCCTGTCAGAGATGATAGGCAACGTCCTGTTTTTCCATGTATGTCCCTTTGAAGGAGGGGCAGGGTCTCAGCTGGGACCTAAGCTTTGTTCCTCTTGCATTCAGGCATCCTGGGGCACGTTTGGAGAATCACAACATGGGCCTCCTAAGGGGCTGTTCCTGTGGGCCTTCAGGAAAGAGTTCACTTAAGGAGCAAAGGGTAGAGTGGCATAGATCTGGGGTCACGGGAGAGGAGCCGAGAAATGCAGGTGGTCCTCCCTCCAGGCAGTAAGTGCCTGAGTCCTAGAGAGGGAGGGCTGCAATCAGGAAAGAGTGAAGACTCAGTGAGTGCAGCAGGGGCATCCACGGTCTAAGACAGCACGGGGGACTTGTGGCCCTGGTGCTGGTGGCTTTGGCACAATGCATGGTGTTCTGTGGTTGCTCCAGAGGACTGCTCGGGCATGTGGGACCTTTCTAATGAACCCAGCCCAGCAAGCTGGGGCAGGACTGGAGATAAACAGCAGATGCGAGTGAAAAGTCAGAAGACTATGCTACACACCCACCCGAAATGCTCGTTGGGGTCCCCTGGAACCAGCAGAGAGGACTCCGAGGGGGCTGGAGGGCTCCCAGTAGCAAATGGGGCTCAACAACAGAAATGTTGTTTGCTTGTTTGTTTGTTTTTTATCCCCAGCTGGAACAGCAGGTAGCATTGACAAGTGCCAATCTTCTCCCCGCCTCTGCCAGTTTGAGAGTGCCACCAAGGCGAGTCTGGGCTCGTCCCCAGCCATACCCCCAAAGGTGGACAGTTAAGCCTCCAAAGCTCTATTGCTGAGTTTATTAACCCTGGTTCAGTAGGGCAGGGATGTGCTCCAAGTCATTCAGCAAGCAATTCCCTCCCTGTCAGACATCGCCAGCCCATAAATACAGCCGCCATCGTGGATGGCTTTGGCACAGCCAACCTGAACTTGAGTGGGGTCCAGAGAAATAGCTTTTGGTTTCTGAGGGACAACACAAAAAGAAAACAAATGCTTGCTTAACAACTATGATTTGCGTTCATGCTAGGAAATACTGGCTTGTAAATCTAGGGCTTAAAATAAGTCAGAAAGGTAAATCCGTCCATTCCATGCAGGTGGTTGTTGCCCCGCAACTCAAGTACATGGAGGAAGGTTCAAGATGGCGAAGTAGAGCAGGGAGGAAAAGCAAGCAGGGTGTGTGGTTTGGATGAGAGAACTTCTGACAGCCCTCTGCTGGTCTTACACATCATCCTGCATGGCAACTTGGTTACCCGCAAATAGTGGCTCAAAAAGAGTGAAGCCATGTCTTAAGAAAAATCATCCAAGGGGCACCTTGTCCTAGGATTGAGCCCCGAGTCGGGCTCCCTGCTCAGCGGGGAGTCTGTGTCTCTCCCTGCCACTTCCCTTGCTTATGTTCTTTCTTCCTGTCAAATAAATAAACAAAATCTTAAAAAAAAAAAAAAAAAAGAAAGAAAGAAAGAAAGAAAAGAAAAAAAAGAGAAAAACATTCAAAACTTGGAAATAAGACCCGAATTACTGTGTGTGCCCTTTGATGTCATGCCAACCCATTGTCTCACAAGCCCACCTGAGTATCACCCACTGTGCCAGGGAGGAACTGGGATTTACTAATTGCTAATGCTGAAAGCCAGGACTCTGGGAACTTAGATGTTACCTGGAGAACACCCAGAGTTGCAGATGACGTTTATTCAGTAGAAATGCAGATGAAATCCATCCAATAGCAAACATAACCCCCAAAGGGTCTGATCTTATCCCTGCTAGGATGTTAACTAGTTTTACCTAACATTCTTTCTTTCAGTGATCATAGAAAAGAATCTCTCCTATTCTCCCTTGATTTGGCCTTGGCATCCTGCTGGTTCCCTCACTAATGAATTGAATAAATCTTTGACTCCGCGTCTGTGTGAGAATCATATTTCTAATGTTTTACAGAAACCCCTCTTCTAAAATTCGCTGTGGGCTTCCCTGTCTGTAGTTAGCTATCTTATTTTCCATGCACCATAATAAACCGGACTCATCTGGCTTTCATTTCTCGGCTGACAGATTAGACAAAGTCTCCGTTTTAAAAAATGAAAGGTCCTTTCATTTCTACTTCGAAGCCAATTCACTTGAGCAAGTTGGCTGATGACCTTTGGGGCCCAGCATTGTGCTGGTTAGTCCATGAATAACAGAAGAAAGGTCACAGCCCGTGTCCTAACATATCTTCCAGGCCACCTGGGGAGATGAATCACATGCATTTTTTAATAATAGTCATCTGTGTTGAGACACTGCCATGGTATGCTCAGACCGGTTAGCGTACCTGATTTTATTCTAGGATCTAGAAGAAAAGGTAGCAAGAAAGATGACTGTGGCTGGAACAAGTTTCTGCCTCTCTTGGCGCTCACCCAAACTAATCGGCCTGGGAGATTGATTTCCCCTCCAGCCAGCATCTTGTTCAGCATTTCTGCTCATCATGCTTCTGGCATCGCTCCCTCAGACTGTCCATCATTCCTAAACTCTCACCGCCCCTCTTGATAAATTAGCAGACAGATGTTGGGGATGCAGAATGGAAATTCAGAAAATATACCCGATACACAGACTTGTTCCTTTCTTCTTGTTACCTTTTTTCTCATATAAGAGAGAAGCATCGGGCAGTATGGCTGTGAACCAGGAGGAGTGTGTGTGTGTGTGTGTGTGTGTGCATGGGTGTGTGTGTGCGTGTGTGCACACACACGTGTGTCCGTGTGTGCCTGTGTGTGTGGGGGGAGCACCCAGAGTAAAAGGAAGAAGATTCCTGGGATGAGTTTGAGGGGAGAAAGCTCCTAAACAGGCCCATCTTTGAGGAATATTTGGGAGAATAATGCTGATTTTACGGCCTCTTCAAGGTCAGAGGAAAAGGCCAGGGGATACAGTGTTAATAGAAAGAGACAAGGGGGAATGCCAGGGGTTTGGCACCTACATGTTTGTTTGGATAAGAGACTAAGAACTGAGTGGGCTAAAGTGGAGAGGAGGGTCAGAGAAGTCCACCACACTTCTGTGAAACTATTTCACAGATGAAACCCAATTGGGGTCTCCCAGCCCCTTCATATCCAGATAAGGTTTGTTTGAACTGTCTGGATGATTCAAAAGCTAGAGCCCTCTTCCAAATTTCTGTGAATTATTAAGGGATCAACATGATCTTGTTCCGCTCTGGCACCAACGTTCTGCCCCTCCTGAGTTCTTGCTCTCTGCGCTGTATCTTATGTCTGTTCCTTTCTTTCCACCCTGGCTTTAACGCAAGCATGGGAGATCTTGATCCCCTTTCCACAAAATAACCATTCACACATGGAGATGGAGGAGATTTATATGAAGCAATAGAAACAATTTAGAATCGAATAGTAGAAATGATGCTGGGAAAACTGGAAAGCTACATGCAAAAGAATGAACCTGGACCACTATCTTACACCATACATAAAAATAAACTCAAAATGGACTAAAGACCTAAATTTAAGACCTAAAATCATAAAATTCCTAGAGGAGAGCACAGGCAGTAACTTCTTTGACATCAGCCATAGCAACTTCTTTCTAGATAGGTCTCCTGAGGCAAGGGAAACAAAAGCAAAAAGAAACTATTGGGCCTACATCAAAATAAAAAGCTTCTGCACAGTAAAGAAAGCAATCAACAAAATTGAAAGACAACCTACAGAATGGAAGAAGATATTTGCAAATGACATAGCCAATAAGGGATTAGTATCCAAAATATATAAAGAACTTTTAAAACTCAACACCCCAAAAACGAATAGTCTAATTAAACAATAGGCAGAAGACATGAACAGACATTTTTCCAAAGAAGACATATAGATGGCAAACAGACACATGAAAAGATCACTTTTCATCAGGAAAATGCAAATCAAAACTACACTGAGAGGCACCTGGGTGGTTCAGTGGGTTAAAGCCTCTGCCTTCGGCTCAGGTCATGATCTCAGGGTCCTGGGATTGAGCCCCACATCAGGCTCTCTGTTCAGTGGGGAGCCTGCTTCCTCCTCTCTCTCTGCCAGCCTCTCTGCCTACTTGTGATCTCACTCTGTCAAATAAATAAATAAAATCTTTAAAAAACAAAAACAAACAAACAAACAAACAAAACTACACTGAGATATCACTTCACACCTATCAGAATGGCTAAAACCAACAACAAAAGAAACATCAGGAGTGCCTGGGTGGCTGAATGGGTTAAAGCCTCTGCCTTCGGCTCAGGTCATGGTCCCAGGGTCCTGGGATCGAGCCCCGCATCGGGCTCCCTGCTGGGCAGGGAGCCTGCTTCCCTCTCTCTCTCTGCCTGCCTCTCTGCCTACTTGTGATCTCTGACTGTCAAATAAATAAATAAACTCTTAAAAAAAAAAGGTCCTTTGACCACTCTTGGGACACCTGAGTGTCATTAAGCCCCTGCCTTCAGCTCAGGTCCTGATCCTAGGGTCCTGGGATCGAGCCCCACATTGGGCTCCCTGCTCATCAGGAAGCCTGCTTCTCTCTCTCCCACTCCCCCCACTTGTGTTCCATCTCTTGCTGTCTCTCTCTCTGTCAAATAAATAAATAAACCTTTAACAAAGCAAAACAAAATAAAACAAAAGTCCTTTGACCACTCTGCCTCCTGGCTCTGCTCCCGATATCCTCTCGTTGTTTTATACAAAGGCAGGTGGAACAGCACTTAGGAGCGTGGAAGCCAACCCCAGGGTGCGTGTTCTCAGTAACCCTCCTCAGCTGTAAACCTAAGGTAAGCCACTTCACCTCTCTGTGTCTTATTCTTCTCATCTGTAAAACGGAGGTAATAACCCATGTAGGTCACGAAGTAGCTGTGAGCTTAAATACCCAAGCCAAGAGGCACACTGAAAGCTGTTCAGCACCATTAGTCATGGAGGAGATGCAAATCAGAACCACGAGGAGAGGCCCCTTCCCACCCGCTAGGTTGGCGAGCATAAAAAATTAAGATAATAACAAGTGTTGGTGAGGATGTCAAGAAATCAGAACCCTCCGATTACATTACAGCAGAAATGTAAAATGGTGCAGCTGTTTTGGAAAACAGTCTGGCAGGTCCTCAAATGGCTAAATATAGTTTCCCTATGACTCAGCAGTTCCAGTCCCGGAGACAGGAAAACATATGTCCACATGAAAACTCCTACCTGAATAGTCACAGCAGCACTACTGGGGGAAGCCAGGAGGTAGAAGGGGTCACCTGCCGAATGGGTACGTGAAAGGCCGCCCTCCCATGGCACAGAGCACTACTCAGCCACCAAAAGGAATGGAGTACTGATGACTGCTATCCTGGGGGAGAATCCTGTAAACATTATGCATGACAGAAGCCAGGTGTGAAAGACCGCATGCTACACGAATTGGGCTGTGCGCAATGTCCAGGATGAGGCAACCTATAGAAAGTACATTAGTGGTGGTTAGGGCTGAGGGGCAGCCAAAGGAAATGGAATTTCTTTTTGAAGTGATGAAAATGTTCTAAAATTGACTGTGGTGACATTTGCACATATCTGTGAATATTCTAAAAACAACCGAATTCCAGCACTTGGGTGGCTCAGTCAGTTTAGCGTCTGCCTTCCATTCGGATTACAATCTGAGGGTCGTAGCATGGAGCCCCAGATCAGACTCCCTGCTCCCCGAGCAGCCTGCTTCTCCCTCTCCCTCTGCCTGCCACTGCCCCTGCTAGTGCTCTCTCTCTCTGTCAAGTAAATAAATAAAATCTTTTTTAAAAATTAAATTGTATACTTTAAATTAGTGAATTGTATGATAGATACATTGTATCTTAGTAGAGCTGTGTTTAAAAAACAAAACAAAACAGAAGATTTATAACAATGCCTAGCACATAGGAAAGTTCAGGGTCCTGAGGGGAACAGATGGCATATTTAAATGAGTTGTTAAGGATAGATTAATTAAAGGTGTCTATTCACAAAGGTGTAGGCAGGGTTGGGGAGAACTAACAAGGTGGAATGCCCCAAGGGCAAGGGGAGGGAATCCAAGGAATGGGGTGCAGGAGAAGGGGGGCATGAGAGAAAGCAGCCACGGCCTACCCACACCGAGAGGGAGGAATCAGAATGAATGCCTCCTGGCGATCACTCCTCATCTACCAAGACGCCCCATCATGAGAAACTGGAAAGCCTGAGCCGCCCACTGAGGAAGCATAGATGTAGTCCATACAAGTCAGCCCACTGGGCAGAGGCGATTATTATTCTGTGGGCCAGCAAGCCCACCCTATCTACTAGGGCCAGCTTTTCCTACTAAATGGTCTAACAAGGTATTTTCTTAAAGATCATTTGCTTATTCAAAGATTTGGGTGTTTTTATGTTGCAAAACATTTGCAGCCTTTGGCAAAGACACCCCACAAACATTTCCTTAAGGTAGATGGAGAAGGAGAACTAAAACATCAGAATGTTTCTCCCAGGCTAGTAGGAATGGGCGGGTGGAGACACACAGAGCTGACTTGTGGGACGACACCTTGTCTTCTAGCCGGCCGCTGGAAGTAACAACAGTGCATGTTCAATAGAGATGGATTATTCTGTTTCCTCTCTAGTAACCATACCTGCAGCAGCCTGAATTCATTCCTCCAGAAGTTAGTTCCTCCTGCAGGTGTGGCTCCCTCTCGATAAACTGGTAAATCCTTATTTGGATTAAGGTCTGAGCAGAAAGGGAGTATGGCTACCTGCTATGGGCCGAATGCTGGCTTCCCTGCCCCCAAATCATATGGTGAAGTCTTAACCCCCAGGACTCCAGAATGTAATTAATTTGGAGATAAGGCCTTTAAAGAAGTAATTAAAGCAAAATGAGGTCATGAGGGTGGGCCCTAACTCATTATGATTTATGTCTTTGTGAGAGATGAGGACACAGACACAGAGGAGCGACCATGTAGACACAGAGGAAGTGAGCCTTCTGCAAGCCAGAGAGAGAGGTCTCAGAAGAAACCAACTCTGCTGACGCAGTCATCTTGGACTTTTAGCTTCTGGAATTGAAAATAAATTCTGTTTAAGTGACCTAGTTTATGATGCTTTATTATGGCAGCCCTAAGCAAATTAATACACTCCCCATTCCAGAATGTTGTCCCACTTTCTCCTCCAACCCATGCCCTTCTTCCCTTTAGAAAGTTGAGAAAAAAAAGCTACTCGAGTCCTACTTGGGGTTTTACTTCCCAGTTCTGACCTATGTTACTCCTGGGATGAGTGTGTGGGTGGTTGTACCAATATTCTGATTCCAATATACATCCTGTTCCCTAAAATCTAGAAGGATCCCCAACATCACATTTCATTTAATTTCTCTACAACAGATTTAATCTGTTCTGAACCTCATCCTTCTCTAGTTGTCCAGAAACTCAATCTCAGTCACAGGTAGGGGTCTCCTTTCCAGATTTGTGCAAAGAAACTGGGGGTCTTATAGAGTTATGATATTTAGGGGGAGGCCGTCTGATCTAGTCTTCAGTTACTCTGGTCTGTTGACCTGCTCATTTCCCAGACTTGTGTGAATGAACTGCTTAAGGAGGGCAGTTCTCTTGCTTTGATACTGTGCTTGGCCTGGTGGGGGGCGGGGGTGGGAGGGGGTCTTTGCAATACCCTTCCCAGTCTGGAAGAAACAAGACCTCAGAATTCTTCCTCTTTGGCTGCTTCTGCCTCTTCTCCTCCAACCCTGGACTCAATATCCTTCACCTCCAGGATAAGTCATCGAAATTCTCTTCCTGGAAAATGCTGCTTCACCTTCCCCTACAAGCTCCCCACAGAAGGGGAACATCAAGGACTGGTTGACTTGGTGGGAGTCTGCAGGAACATCTATAGCAATAAAAACAGAACCTAAATTAGCATCACCCGGCTTTGTTTTGATGAGCATAAGGAAACTACCACACTCCTTTCACTCACAGAGCCGTATTTTTATCATGGTACAGCTGGAATTCTGTCATGGAAGGAGCTAGGACAGGATTCAGCCAGCATTTCCTCTAAGTTCAGATTCCTGTGGCGGACAAAGGCAGGTACCGATGATGGCTGCTGGGCGACCTTCCCTTCCACACCCAAGAGCCTCAAGCTGCTTTTCCAACGAGGGGAGCTAAGTCAGCACAACCAGATTTAGTCTTTGCCTCAGGTTTCATAACAGATAGAACAAAACTGAGATCTCTCCCTGCCCACTCGCTGTGGCTGGGGCGAACCCGGTGACAGCTTCTACACACCCAGCCCTCCTCCTGCCGACCTCTTTGCACCTCGTGTGGCGATGCACAGGGGAAAAAGTCAGAAACTCTAGTTCCAGGCGCAGAGTGGCTACTTTCTGGGAAATGATGAGGATCCCGGGGAGAAGCTGCATTCAGAGTCTGAATAATTAAAAAGCATGAACTTGCCATCATGGTGTCCAAGCAGTGAGTGATGTGGGCGGCGGTAGGGCTGGCCTGGAGCAGGATTCCCAGCAGCCTCACTCAGCCCCCGCCTGCCTTTGATGGACAAGGCCTTCATTCCAGTGGCTCTTAGAAATACAACCGCCTGCAAGAAGCCTTCTTGGGCCTGCTAGAAAATGTAGGTTTTCCCCTCCTAACCACTGCCTTTCGTTGCTACCTCTAACACGCACACATACAAACACACACACACACACACACACACACACACACACACACAAACACAAACACACACAGTGTGATGTTTCATTCTGTTATTTGTTTGAAAGTTTGTTCATTTGGCCCTACAGAGTTCCAGGATGCCTGCCCAGTCTGGTCCCTCCCCCAGTGCTCACTCTGAGGATTTGCCACTTGGGAACTGGCACATAAGGTAGTTGCTTGGCGTGATGGTGTCAGTGTTCCTCTTCAGAATATCTGAGTAGCTTTCTTGATGGACAGTGGTTTGAAAAATGCAACAACGAACAAGATAAAGTATTGCCCTCAGCCTCACAGACGGATTTGGACAACTTTAGGGAAGTCTACAGGATTAAGTGTGATAGCAAACTGTGATTTCACAAAGATGATCATTTAAAGGGTGGCTTGAAAAAGGAGCAAGAGTTCAGCAGCGGTAGAACTGGGGACTGAGCAGGGGTAGAAGTGGGGACTGGGCATTCCAGGCAAAGGAAATGGGGTGGCCAAAATCTCTATCTTTGCTTCATTTTCTTCCAGCATTTAGCACCATCTGCATTTTTATGTAGCTTCTGATTGTTTACTTCCTGTCTTTGCCATGAATCTCTCAGTGCAAGAAGCATGTCTATCCCATTTATTGTTGTGTCCTAAGTGCCCAGAAGCATTCCTGGCACAGCGTGCATGCTCGTGCATAGCAGTTGAATGACAGGATCCACGGGCAGTCCATGTGAAAGGGAGAGGGGAACTTCTATAAGCTCCACAAATATGCATGTGGTTTCATTTCATCCTTAACAATATCACTCCCCCAAAAAGACATCCTTATCTGCACCCTGCAAATAAAGAAACTGAGGTCAGACAAATGTAAGCAAATTTCTAAAGATCTTACACCCAGAAAAAAGTAAGATAGGGACTAAAGCCTGGGCCTTCAGTTTCCAAAGTCTGGACTATATCAGGAAAAGGGTAATAGAGGCCTGAATGAAGTAAAACTGTGGAAAGGGAAGTAGAGGGGAGAGCTCATGCTCAGGAGGCACTGCACTGAGAAACCTGCCCAGCCCGGGGTCAGACGGAAAGGGAGAAATCCCCGTGCAAATTCCTCTCTGTCCCAGAAGCTGGTCCTGACCGCTCTCCTGCCTGGAGCCGATCACATGGGGAGGACAGAAAAAAAACATGTGGCTTTGGCCATTTAACTGCTGTTTAACTTTGGGAGAGCTACCTAAATTCTCTGAGTATCTGTCCCCCTCATCCCCCCAAATGGTGATCAATACCAGCTTTAAGGCTGTCATGAGATGGTGTAGGTGAGGCACCCAGGACAGCTCCTGGCCCATAGTAAGTGTTCAGTCAGTATCAATTCACTTAGCTTTTCCTGTGGCCTCCGGACGACATTTGACTTGGGCAATACTGTTCCCGAGAAGACCAAAGGAGGAGGAGGAAGTGTTAAGAGGCCATCTGCCTTGGTGCAGGTGCTGTAATGGACAGTGTCAGGAAGGAAGTGAGGGACAAGCTAGGCCTGGGAGAGGTGGATGGACAACAGGCTAGGGAAGTACGCAGCAGGGAAAACATCCTTCTCTGGGTGGCACTCTGGCCCCTCTTAGATGAGGGTTCAGACAAGCACTCAGAATTCTAAGTCTGTGGCCAGTCTCTTCACGGCTGAAAAGGTGTTGCCAGAGCAGGGTAAAGGAGAACCCGGGGTCTTGGGATCGAGCCCTGCGTCATGCTCCCTGCTCGGCGGAGAGCCTACTTCTCCCTCTGCCTCTGCCTGCTGCTCTGCCTACTTGTGCTCTCTCTCTAACTCTCTGTCAAATAAATAAATAAAAGCTTTAAAATAAAAAAAAAAGAGACAGACCGACCGACCCACCTGGGTCCCTGGGTCTCTCCAGCTCACAGCACAGGCCTGCAGCCACCTAGAGGCAGCCAGAGGGAGGAGGAAGCGCCTGCTACTGCGTTTGTTTACAGCGCCACCTGCTGTTCATAACTCCTAAAAACTCAAGTTGCTTCATCCTTGAGAGCTGAAAATTAGAGTGAAATCCTCACAGCTCTCTTCTGAAGCATTCTTTCTCAAAATCTCTTCTTCATTTACTTGACAAGGATGAGTCTTATAAGCAATAATAATCTAAAGTAACAGTTGATGCCCCACGATTTTCCTTCGTGTTTGTTTAGCTCTGTGATGTGGAAGGGAAGGTCTGAAATGCAAGACTGAGGACTATGCCAGGCTGTGTTCTAGCTGCCCAGCATGGATTAGTAGCTTGGTTACGATAACAACTCTAGAGAAAGGTATTACTGTTATCATGCCCATTTTATGGATTGGCAACTGAGGCACAAAGAATTTAAAGAATTCACCAAAAATCACACAGCTACACAGTAGCAAAGCAGGGGTGGCCGGGTGGCTCAGTCAGTTAAGTGTCCAGTTCTTGATCTCAGCTCAGGTCTTGATCTCAGGGTTGTGAGTTCAAGTCCCGCGTTGGGCTCCACGCCCAGGATGGAGCCTCCTTAAAAAAAAAAAGTATAGTAGCAAAATTTAAACCCCAGCAGGTTTGCTACCATGTCTATGACGTCTATGATTTTAACCACCATTATGCCGGTTTTCCATATAGGTGGGTATTTCAAGAAAATATATCTTAATTTTTATCTGTCCTGATGTTAAAAATTTAATTTCTCTGTGTAAAGCTTGGTGGACCAAGAAACAGAGCAGCAAAGAAGTTAAAAATATGCCTTCAATAATCATCAGCTATATGAGACATTAAGCTTTCCAGAAGGATAAAGTCCCTTTTAGAATGTCATGTAATCCTGGGATGCCTGGGAGGCTCAGTCGGTTAAGCAGCTGCCTCCGGCTCAGGTCATGGTCCCAGGGTCCTGAGATGGGAGTCCTGCATTGGGCTCCTTGCTCAGTGGGGACCCTGCTTCTCTCTCTGCTTCTGCCTGCCACTCTCCTGGCTTGTGCTCTCTTTCTGACAAATAAATATATAAAATCTTAAAAAAAAAAAAAAAAAAAAGAATGTCATGTAACCCAGAAGGATAGAATATGAAACAACTTAATTAATGTTTGTTTATAATAACCTCCTCCCAAGAAAACATAATCCCCTCAGTCCTTTTAAGAATTCAACAATTTACAAGATCTCTCCTTAAGAGTAATAATAATTGGGATACTATTTTTTGAGTGCTCATTTTTCATTTTGGAGAAGCAGTTATCTATAGTCCCTGACCTACAGTGGTCTGACTTACAATTTTTCAGTTACTATGAGTGCGAAAGCCATATATGTTCAGTAAAAACCATACTTCAAATTTTGTATTTTGATCTTTTTCTGAGTTACCGATCTATGGTATGATACCCAGTTGTGATGTGGGGCAGTGGCACCAAGCCACAACTCCCAGTCAGCCACACGATCACAAGGGTAAACAGCCCATATACTTATGGACCATTCTATACCCACACAACTATGCTGCTCTTCAGTACACTACTCAGTTACATGTGACATCCAGCACTTTATTATAAAATGGGCTTTCGGTCACGTGATTTTGCCAATGCAGGCTAATATAAGTGTTCTGAGCACATTTAAGATAGACTATATCTTTGGCTATGATATTTGATAGCGTAAGTGTATTAAATGCATTTTTAATTAAAGAACTTTCAACTTATGATAGGTTTACCAGGATATAACTCCATTCTAAGTCAAGGAAGATCTGTAGTGAAAAACAATGTAAGTTTTGGGATCACACTACCTGGGTTCAGATCCTAGCTGAGTTACTGACTAAGCAAGTCACTTTACATCTCCAAACTCCGAATTCCTTCACAAAACAACAGAGAAGGGGCCTGGGTGGTTTAGTCAGTTAAGCAGCTGCCTTTGGCTTAGGACATGATCCCAGTTTTCTGGGATCCAGCCCCACGTCAGGCTCTCTCCTCAGCGGGAGCCTGCTTCTCCCTCTCCCTCTCCCTCTCCCTGCAACTCCGCCAGCTTATATTCTCTCTCTCACACTGCCAAATAAATAAAATCTTTAAAAAACGACAACGGGGGGCGCCTGGGTGGCTCAGTGGGTTAAGGCGTCTGCCTTTGGCTCGGGTCATGATCCCAGAGTCCTGGGATAGAGCCCTGCATCAGGCTCTCTGCTCAGCGGGGAGCCTGCTTCCCCACCCCTCTCTCTGCCTGACTCTCTGCCTACTTGTGATCTCTTTAAATAAATAAATAAACATCTTTTAAAAAAATAAAAAAGTAAAAAACAACAACAGGGAAAATAATGGTGCCTACACTTCAAACAGGTATATGAGAATTAACTGAACTTCATACACGAAAAGAGCTTAGAAGAGTTTGGGCAAATAATAAGAGCTCCAAAAAACTGTCACCTTGTAGTATGATATGTCAGGCACTGTGCTAAGCAGATTATAAAAACAAAACAAAAAATAAAAAACCCTTTCAGTGCAAAGGGCACTTTATAGAAACTGCTGGCTATAAATAATCTTTCAGAAAACAATCTAGGAGGAAACATACCAAAGTAATAATAAGTTATCACCAAGAAGGTATAGTTTTGATTTTGTATTGTTTTTCACTGTTCTACCTATTTTTGCTGGATTCACATGGGTTGTTTTTTGTTTTTTTTGTTTTTTTAATCAAAACTGAAAGTACAACACTTTCTTTTGAAGGAAAAAAAAACTGTTGAAGGAATGAAGAATGATTTGGAACTACGAAGTCTTGGAGAGGACAAGGCGGATGTCTTCAAATAGAGGATTAACAAGTGGAAGAAAATCTTGTACTGTGTAACACGGAAATGGAACCAGGACTGATGGATGGAAGCTTCATGAACTCTTCTGTTTTGCATCAGAACTCATCATAAAAGCCATAGTGAGAAGTACCTCCTCCTTGAAAGCATTTGCACAGAGGCTGCAGACCGCCTCTCCGAGAAGATAGACAGATGACAAGGCAAGTGGCAGAATGGATCACAAGACCTATGAGTTCCCACCCAACTGGGGATCTGGATTCGTTACCTCGAAACATGGCAGAACACATAAAAAGCAGATGGTCACCAGCTTTCAGAGAGTTGAAGTCTGATTTCCTGACAATTATTGTTTTGCTACTCTCAGTTTCCACTAAATGCCAGAAGACTCATGTCCTCCTTCATTCTTCTGGACCCAGTGTGGACGGCATGTCACAGCACCCCAGTGCTCTCTCCCCACTGTCATCAATAGTCAGGAATTGACCCTGAAGTACAGATCCTATGTCGGATCCTACAGAGAACAGAAGAAAGAAGGGGCAAAGTCTCTAGACTTGAGGACTCTGTGATCCCATTTTTGTCCTCTGTATCAGTTAGGAATTGCTAATAAAAGAAGAGGCCTGGACTCAGAAGCTTAAACAAATTAGATTTAGGTTTTCACCTAAAAGTGCAAAGGGAGGGGGCACCTGGGTGGCTCAGTGGGTTAAGCCTCTCTCTGCCTTCAGCTCAGGTCATGATCTCAGGGTCCTTGGTTCAAGCCCCAGGGTCCTTGGTTTGAGCCCCGCATCGGGCTCCCTGCTTAGCAGGGGAGCCTGCTTCCCCATCTCTCTCTCTCTGCCTGCCTCTCTGCCTACTTGTGATCTCTCTCTCTATTTCTGTCAACTAAATAAATAAATCTTAAAAAAAAAAAAAAAAAGTGGAAAGGGAGGCCACATATGACTGGTACGGCACCTTCAGAGTATGACCAGGAAAGCAGGCCACTCTTTCTCCTCCACCATCATCTGTGCAAAATGCCACCCTCAAGAGCTTCAGCCATCACTTCTGTGTTCCAGGCGGCAAAAGGGAAGATTAAGAGACATTGGGGTGTTCCTCTCAAAGAGCTTTCCTCATGGGGCGCCTGGGTGGCTCATTCGGTTAAGCATCTGCCTTAGGCTCAGGTCATGATCCCAGATTCCCGGCATAGATCAGCCCCCTCATCTACCCCTTCCCTGCTCAGCAGGGAGCCTACTTCTCCCTCTCCCTCTGCCCCTTCTTCTGCTCATGCTCTCCTCATGCTCAAATAAAAATCATTAAAAAAAAAAAAAAAAAACCTCTCCTCAAATGAGCAATGGTTAGTGCTCATATCCCTGGCCACACCTGCAAGGGGGACTGGGAAATGTAGTTTTAGCCGGTCATTCTGTCACCCCAGTAAAGCTCAGGGTCCTGTTAAGGAGGAGGAGATTTCAGGGCAAATGGCAGCTTCTTCCACTGCCTCTCATTCCCCTGTGTCAGGACAGTGGGATTCTTCCCTAATTTATAAAGAGGAGAAGGTTGAAAAGGGGCAGAGGTCCCTTTTCCAGAGGTCCCACGCAAAGCCCCAGTAGGTCAGGGGTGATGCCCGTCTCAGCGTCCCGCTCAGGGCCAGCTTTGAAACATGAGGGAGAACGCAAAAAGCAGGAACGCATGCATGTCTGTGGGCCAACACCAGCTGTGGGCCCAGGGCCATCTCTCTGCAGGGAGTCCCACTGGCCCGGGAGACGGGCTGCAGGACACTGGTCTACGTGTCATTCCCTGGGTTGGCAAGAGATAGACAGCTTTGGCCCTGGCTCAGTTGGGAGAACAGATGGGCAAGAATTCAGGGCAACTTCCAAATCAGCCAACTGGCAAAACTGCCTTCCCTCTCTCTGTCAGCCGCAGCTGGGTCCCACCTAGTCACAGGCAGCTGCAGAGGCCCAAGACTGAAGACCACGCTCGCTGGTCTTCCAGGAGCAGCCTCGGAATGTGTCATCCCTGGCCTGCGTGAGGGGCTGTCATGAGGACAAGCAAGTGCAGCTGTTCGTCCTCAACAGCGAGGGGGACACCTGAGGAGAGCTGCCCACCAGCAGCGGGTTTCTCTGTGTGGGGCGAATGAGCCCTGACTCCTTTGTGGAGCTCTCACTATTGAGAGGGCCAGCCTGGAGCTCTGTTCTTTCTCGCACCCTCACCTCCCACAGAAACCATGGTGCTGTGGCCAGGGAGGTAGGTAAGAGGAACCCAGGAATTACATTGCAATGCATGCAAGGTGAGCAGAGGAGACTCCTCCTCACATCTGAAGAAAGCAGAGTCCTCACAGAAGGGAAACAGAAACAAAGCAAACTTGATGAGGGGACAGAACCACGTGTTCAGTTTCAGAAACAGGATAGAAAATGCCGAGAATTTTATTGCAACTCTGATTAGAGCATATGGTATAGGAGGAAGAACTGGAAGTTTTTAGAAACACTTTCCTCCGTCAGCCGAACATGGTGGGGTTCACCGGAGAGGGAGTGGACAGGCCCAGAGGAAACAAGAGAGCTCTCCTCCTTCTTTTGCCTTCCGAAGACTGCACTAACTTTGGATTATCTGTGTCTGTACTCCCAATTCACGGACTCGAATTAAAAGCTGACTGAAATTTGCTCACAATTCTATTTAGCTAGGCTTCCAGAAAAGCTTTTTAAAATAAGCTTAGAGCAGAAAACATAATAAAGATCACGACCGTAAGTCTTTAAACACAGAGAAGTTGGGGAAGAGAGTGGAAGGACAGGGGTTGGAAGCAGGGGAGGCTAGCTGCGAAGGCTGTGCCCCCTCAGAGGGTGCGCCCTGAAAGGTGAAGTCGATGCGTTTCCAGTCCTCTCGTCTTTGGCAAGCTGCTGGCCCCTCACGGCCACCTGCAGGTTCCACGACGAAGCTCTTCAGATAAAGAAACTTCCAACTCCTATTCTCTCACCCCAGGCCTTCTCTCATCTTGAGGCCCTCGACTCATCAAATCAGAACTCTGCAGCCCAAATCTGCTCATGTGGCCTTGGGAAGGCTGGGCAGAAGGCAGCCAGCAGGCTCCCGCACCACCTGCCTCCGCCCTCCACCCGCAGCAGCCTAGAGCTCCTCGTTCCCACGAGGGCACGATCAGGGCCAAGAGCCTTCGTGAGCCCCTCTGGCCCTCTGGGGTGCAAGGAGTCAGCAGGGACACACTCCCCATCCCGCCGGGACCATCTGCACCAATTATAAGCCCTTTGGAAGCCAGCAGAGGGCTGTTTAGCTACTTGTTCTCTATGATTAGCTAGTTCTTGTTTTTGAATATTGCATATGGTGCAGCCAGCTGTACGAAGCATTCATGATTCAAAGCTTTTTTTCCCTCAAAAAAAAAAAAAAAAAGTGCTAATCTAGTTGTTATTACTATAGGGAAGGAAAACTTTTAAGTCTTATTCTGGATAAGTTCCTTTCCCTATCTTATAATTCTACCTCTTCCCAGGATTAGGATCATTTGGATGATTAGGACCATTTCTATAAGCACCAGCTAGGCACTTGCTTACTGTAAATGAGCCTTGTAAATGTAAAGAAATATCAAGATAGGGATGCTTGGGTGGCTCTGTCAGTTAAACATCTGCCTTCAGCTTAGGTCATGATCCCAATGTCCTGGGATCAAGTCCCCTGTCAGGCTCCTTGGTCAGCAGGAAGCCTGCTTCTCCCTCTGCCTGCTGCTCCCCCTCCTTGTGCTCGCTTGCGCCCTCTGTCTCTTGACAAATGAATGAATAAAATATTGAAGAAAAAGAAAAAAAGAAGTATCAAAATAGTATGTAATTCCAGCTCAGGCATTATTATCCATAGTCCAGTAGACTCTCTTCTCTCCCTTATTTTGTGTATGTGAGAGCCCTGGTGTTAAGGCATCCTCTTAATGAAACCATTCATTCCAGAGAATCAACTTTTTGCAATCAATTCAGAAGCCAGGGCCAACTGCTGAGGCTTACCTTCTTGTGCAGGTGCTAAGCCAAGAACAGAAGCAGTACTTGTTCACATTTGAAATCCTCAGTGTTTTTACAGGCAAGAAGCAGTTGGCTGGCTACAAGCCAGCACTACAATCACCAGGGATGCTAAATACAATGTAGACTTCCTGCGGCTACATCATGGACTTGAAATCCAGGTTCACACCTGTGTACAGATCCAGAGAAGTTGGAGATCTGGGAGTCTCGTGAACAGTTGTAATGAAAGCGATGAAATCAGCTACAATGCACAGGGAAATGAACATGGAAACAAAAGAAGGGGTCCCCTTTTTCCTCCTGTCTCTGAACTAGGCAAGTGAACTCATTTTTCTCATCATCTACAGGCTCTATGGTAAACAAGAGCACAAGTAGGCCAATAAACAAAGGATACTCTATGACTATAAAAAGTCCATGTAGCATGGGTTCAGCCATCTTGATGGTCACCTCAATTTTCAGAACTTTAGGAACCCAGCTGTATATGGAATGAACTTCTATGTGGAGTAAAGAGAGAAATAAAAATGCCTATTTAAATATTCAGCAGGACGACTACCCCAAAAATGATTTTACTCTTTTTTAATAAGCAATTTTAAGTAAGTTCAAGTAGAAGAAAATCTGTACCAATTATGGCTTGTTTCACTGAGGATAATGGGAGC
Organism: Mustela lutreola; assembly: GCF_030435805.1. Lineage (NCBI taxonomy): Eukaryota > Metazoa > Chordata > Mammalia > Carnivora > Mustelidae > Mustela > Mustela lutreola. The sequence goes on from NC_081303.1 coordinate 40,310,050, forward strand.
CACACGTCTCGCTCTGAGAAGTTACAACTACAGAGAGGGAGAAAGCGAGAAGGTATCTTGTGGCGTCAGACTGGAATCAGAGGTATCATATGAATTCATGATTTTCAGTACGTGGATGCAGAAATAAAATTTAGATGCTGTGTGTGTATACATGTCCACACCAATTGTAATGGATTATAACCCACGGAACAGAAGGCGAAACTACAAGTTCATACTGACATAAATTGATAAAGAGGAAAAGAGGAACTCCATACTGGAAAAGCCTGGCATACACTGTCTTAAACAAGCAGCTGGCTCGGTCGATAGAGGATGCACCTCTTGACACTGGGGTTGTTGAGTTCGAGACCCCCAGTGGATATAGAGATTACTAGAAAATAAAATCTTAAAAAAAAAAAAAAAAGCAAAAAGCAAAAACAAAAGAAAACCCAGTCATCAGTTAGCATCATGCGTGACGGGGCAAGAGGAATGGTGTGTGCCACCTGAGGAGATGCAGTGAGGACACAGCAGTGCATCAATGTTCCCGCCGATGATGCATAAAATAAAGCTAATCAAAGGGAAACATTATCCAAAATAAACAGCCTGTTGTCTTCAAAAGTGTCAAGGTCAAGAAAGCCAGGGAAAAACTGGGGTACTCTTCCAGATTAAAGGATGCTACAAAGATGTGACAATTAAAGGCCGTATATAATTCTGAACTGCCTCCTTTTGCTATAGAGGACATTATTGGGGCATTTGGCAAATGGGGTGCGAGGATGAGATGGCTATAGGTATTAATGACAATGTCCAGATCTGATGTTTTTTGGTTACACAGAAACAGGTCCTTGTTTACAGACAATACACAATAAATTCAGGGGTAACTTTAATGAGTGATAAGGCCCATCAAGTTAGCAACTTACTCTCAAAAGTTTAGGTTCGGTACTTGTAATTTTCTGAGAATATTTCAAGATAAAAATGTTTTTAAGGGGTGCCTAGGTGGCTCACTGGGTTAAGCCTCTGCCTTCGGCTCAGGTCATGATATCAGGGTCCTGGGATGGAGCCCTGCATCAGGCTCTCTGCTCAGCAGAGAGTCTGCTTCCTCCCTCTCTCTCTGCCTACTTGTGATCTCTCTCTCTCTCTGTCAAATAAATTTTTTAAAAATCTTTAAAAAAAAGTTTTTAAAAGAAGTGCAACTTCCCCATCATTTTAGTTGTTGTATGACCTACAAAATGACTACAGTAAAAATGAATACAGTGATATTAAAGATGACTATTTCAACACCAAGAGTTTCAAAAATTATTGAAATAGAGTAGAGATTGTTATTTTAAATAATCTGATTTTAAATGTGTGTTTTTAAAAAAATATTTTTATTTATTTGGCAGAGAGAGAGATCACAAGTAGGCTGAGAGGCAGGCAGAGAGAGAGAGAGAGAAGCAGGCTCCTTGCTGAGCGAAGAGTCCAATGTGGGACTCAATCCTAGGACCCTGGGACCATGACCTGAGCTGAAGGCAGAGGCTTAACCCTCTGAGCCACCCAGGTGCCCTGAAGTGTATATTTTAAGTAAAACATTTACTGTTATGAGTTAAAAAAGATTAGTGGATGTACTCTTCTAGGCTGAATTAAAATAAAATGTTTAAGGTTTAAAAAAAGTTTGGCTGGAGAAAAATAATTGTTTTTGCAAAACCTGTGTGATCCAAAATTAAGATGATATTCAGCAGCAAGAAGTATTGCAATTTCTCATAACCAGTTCCCAAGCAATGACATGTATGCCTTACTTTAAGAAAGCGTCAAAAAGAAATAGGCAAATCTGAAAGAATTTACCAAGTGTAATAAATTAGAGAATAAAATAACAATAAAAGAATTTATGGCTTACAAAGAGCTTCAAGTAGAAGTTTTTCCTCTATCAACGTCTCGGAGTTTATCAGCTCCCTCCTGATCTCTGTAAGAGGTGACCAAAATTTAGTTTACAAAATTTAGTTAACTTTTCAGGGACACATGACCTAAAAAGAATCATCCAATATGATGCTGCCTGGTGCTCCTTCCTTATAGCAGTCCTTCTCTCATGTAAGTGATCAGAACTGGGTCCAAGTGGCACAGAAGTAAGCATTATTACCCCACCAACACCATTTCCTGTCCAACAAAGTTTCATCTTTCTCCAGTGATAAACAGGTGAACGTTCTTCTTGGACTGCAGCATCTGTGCGGCCCGCTCCACGCCAACCACAGCAGCCAGCCGCTGGGCATCATACTTGGAGTAGAGGACAGTGCAAGTCCAGGTGGCTTCCTCTCCTCTGCTGGTGGCTCTCAGCATGTTACAGACTTCACTGTAGAAGTGGGGATACGTTGGCAGTTCATAGAAAATCAGGTTCCTGATCCCTTTAATGGTATACCTATTAGAAGGGGAAAGAGAAGAGTATCTACTTGAGAAAACGTATGGAAAAGCTACTTAGAAGAGTTCGACAGGGGCAGCGCTCCCTCTTGCTGCTCCATCCTCCAGGAGGAAGACAACGGCACACACAACCAACAGAGCAAAGGTTATTTTGAGTTGGAAGGACTTATTTTGTGACAATACATTTGAATTACTAAAGTTTGGCTTAAGACCATGATAAAGTAAATTTTATCATGATCTGAGGTAGACTAGGACTGAAGATCTGTCACAGAAAGCTTAAAAAGCAAACACTTAACAACTTAACATTACCCTTAATATAATAAGCACAACAGAAAGTTCTATAATGGAGAGGAGGTCAGATCCAGTACGTCAAATAAACTGCAAAAACTGTAAATGCGTTCCCATCAGTCTTTTCTTGTCACTCTGTAGACATGTTAACTCCATGGCAGATGTCCCAAGTTCATCCATTTACAAAATCCTGCCTGAGGACCCATTAGGCATTATGGAAAAGCAATTAGTTTCAACAGCTTATGCACTTCCTTCCCTGCTGCAGTGCAGCACAGTGGTGGTAGGGGGTGGAGACTCTAGGGACTCACCGTATGGTTCGGGTCGAGGTCAATTATTCCCTCTGGGGCTCCATAACAAAAGATTTTATAGTTGACAAGTTCCAATTTTTCCTGTTATAGCTCTCTCCTACACTGTGATGTAGACTCCCTTGGGAATTTTATTTTATTCACAGAAAATAAGCTTTCCTTGTCTTCTTATCTCAGGATCATCCTGACCTCTGTGACAATCCTCGTCTTCCAAACCAACTGCAAACTGCTACTTGGTTCACCTTTAACATTATTATAAAAAAGAAATTCTAACAGCTAATGACTTGAAGAAACTATTCTACCTCACTAGTTATCAAAATAAGCAAAAATAAACATGGAGGTCCGCTTCTGCTTAGTATAGAGTAAACTCAAGAGCATACTGCTTTTACACTACCAAGAAAAAGCCAGATAACCTATAAAAGCATTCCTTTCCTTGAGCCTAGACAGCTGATGTCACAAGGCAACCAAATGAACTGATTGAATGGTGCACTGGTGAATGCTTAATAACCGGTTCTCACTGGGGAAGAGAGAGTGCTGATTTGAAGCAACTGCCAATTTCTGTGGTGTAAATACTCCTGCCATGGCCAATTTCAAGCGACCAATGTCATGTTGCTAAACTCAGGAGCTGGGAAGAGACATGCAACCAGATCTCAAAAGCCAGACCACCACTGACTGAATTCTGAAGAGTGGCAAAGCCTTCTGCAGACAGACAGAAAACAAGAACTACTTTACTCTTAAAGGAGCACAGGAGTAAGAGAGCAGCTACCAAAAAAGTGGGTAGCAAGAGAACAGCTATACTTTTAACAAATTCTGAAAGGGCAAGGGTGGGCCTGTGTGACGGTTCAGAATCCCTGGGATTTGTGGGTGCTCCTTCTCACACTCACTCATGAGTTCTTTTCCACAGGTCTCCACTGGGAGTCCTTGAGAGAGATGGGAGGCAAGGCAGAATACATGAGAGATCCCTTTGGTGAAACCTCTCACTTCCCAGACCCATATCTGTATGAAGCAAAACTCTGAAATTGAGGAGAGAGGGGAAAGGTTAATTGTTGGCAGGGTGGTAAAGCAAGTCATCTGGGATGGTAAAACCCCACCTCATCCTTCTTCATCATAAGACTTCCACAGAGTAGAAAGTAACAGCTGACTACCCCTGAGGAAAGAGCATGAAATCCGCTCACCCCAAATCCTGCAGTAACATAAGCAGAGGTTTGCCACCACTATGGGAGAAGAAGGAAACTCTTTCCTGCCAAGACCCCTTACAGATACCAGGCAGGGTTCAGCTGCCATGGAATGTGCTACAGGAATGCTGAGAAGGCCCCACCTCCACAGCTCAGAATGAACAGGGCCTGCCTAAAACCAAGCTGTACCAAGAGAACCCCAACCCCAAGCCTCAAGCCTCACAGGGAGTAACAAGCAAGAGCAGCCTGCTGCTGGGGGAGGGGCTGAGTGGGGAGAGCTCCTTGCTCCGGCACGGGGCTACAAGGCTTGGTGAAAGCTGAGAGAAGATCAGGACACTGAGAAAAGACCCTCTAGCACTCCAGTCCCCACACTAAGCCACTGTGTAGTAGATGAATTTGAAGTCTGTGGAGCGTGGAAGATTAGCTACAGTAATAACCAAATCCTGACTAGATTTACAACTCCTACATGAGTGGCCTGACAGAGTAAGACATGTGTCTGGGTTAAGTACTACTTATTTCAGCCTCTACATACAATAGACAATTATTAAAAAACACAAAATTGAAAGAAAAAGACATTAAAAAACTGAGGTATCATTTTGGCTATCAAGTCACCAGCAACAAGTGGGGTTTTGCAGAAATAGGCCAATGGAGTACAAATTATCAGGTGTGTGTATTTTGGGGAGGGGGAGACAAAATATGGGGAAGACGGTAGGGAGCAAATAAGCAGCAATGTATAGTAAATTTTTCATTGTGTACAGATTTTGAGCTAACGGGTTTCCCTCCCCATATTTATCCTGATGAAATAACAAGCAACGATGCCATCAACTATGCATATGGATATTCTTGGCACTGGTGCACATAATAGCAAAACAATTTTTTAAAAAAACCTATTTACCCATTAAAAGGAAACTCAGCTAATTATATATCCATACAACATAATACTATGTAGCCATGAAAAATGATGCAATAATGTGCTATGGTGAGTGCCGTGAAGTGTGTAAGCCTGATGATTCACAGACCTGTACCCCCGGAGCTAATAATACATTATATGTTAATTTCTTAAAAATGATGCAATACACACCTCATAGATTACTTACTAATAGAAAAGGAACCTTTACAATGGAGAGATCTAGCAGACCCACCTTGACCAAGTGATTACATTTAGCATCTCCAAATACGATATAAACAAACAATATGTGCCAAGACATGGTGGGAAGTATACAATATCCTCTATATAGAGTTTTATCAAAGATATTTAACCTAAGTCCATGATTCCCACTTCACTGTACTTTGAATCACCTGTGTAGATGAATCATCCATGCTTCATCCCCACCCCCACACACAGGGATTTAATTGGCACTGGGATATGACCTAGGTATCTGAATATTTAAAAGCTCCCCAAGGGGATTCTAATGTATAGCAAAGTTTGGGAACCAATGATCTAAATAGCAATTAAAAAAAAAAAATTAGACAATCCAGATTCTGGGATATTCTAGAGGAAACTGGAATGAATTCTTAAAAAAAATGTCAAAGAAAGAAAAAGGCAAAAGAATTATTCTAGGTCAAGGTTTCTTTCTTTCTTTCTTTCTTTCTTTTTTTTTTTTAAAGATTTTATTTATTTATTTGACAGAGATCACAAGTAGGTAGAGAGGCAGGCAGAGAGAGAGAGAGGAGGAAGCAGGCTCCCTGCTGAGCAGAGAGCCCCATGTGGGACTCGATCCCAGGACCCTGAGATCATGACCCGAGCTGAAGGCAGAGGCTTAACCCACTGAGCCACCCAGGCGCCCAAGGTCAAGGTTTCTTAACCTCGGCACTACTGACATATTGAGCCAGGTAATTCTCTGTTGCAGGGCTATCCTGTGCACTCCAGGATGCCTAGAAGCATCCTTGCCTCAACCCACTAGAATCACTAGACCACCAGAATAACCCTCCAGTCTCGACAACCAAAAATGTCTCCAGAAAAACTGCCCCCAGCTGAGAACTACTAAAATAGACTAAACAAACATTAACCAACTGTAATGTATGATTCTTAACTGAATCCTGGATTAGGGGATGAAACAGCTATAATGGTCAATGCAGAGACAACCAGGAAAATGTGAACACGACTATACATATCAGATGATATTAGTACAGTGATAACAGGTGGTATGATAATGGTGTTACAGTAAGATAAAAGTTAGGAACTACACACTGAAAGATTTAGGGGTTCAGTGTCATGAAGCCTCCTGCAGTTTCCTTACACATCGTTCACAGGAAGGAAAAATAACATGTGAACTGACAGAAAGAAGGAAAGAAAGAATAGGGGTATGTGCAAATGTGGGAAAATGCTAGCAGCTCGTGAAGTCCAAGTGAAAGGAGTTATAGAGGTTCACTATTAGTCTTACAATTTCCTTTGAAATGAAGCCTTTCCAAATAAAAAGCTAGGGAAAGGGAGGATATGACAGGGCTATATATATCAACTTTAAAATGGACCCATGATAGACACATATATATGCCAAAGTGTTAACATATTAAAACTGTTTTCAAAGCGCCTGGGTGGCTCAGTGGGTTAAAGCCTCTGCTTTCAGCTCAGGTCATGATCCCAGCGTCCTGGGATCGAGCCCCGTATCGGGCTCTCTCCTCAGCAGGGAGCCTGCTTCCTCCTCTCTCTCTGCCAGCCTCTCTGCCTACTTGTGTTCTCTATCTGTCAAATAAATAAATAAAAATCTTAAAAAAAAAAAAAAAAATTTTTAAAAACCTGTTTTCAGGGGCTGCCTGGGTGGCTCAGTGGGTTAAGCCTCCGCATTCAGCTCAGGTCATGATCTCAGGGTCCTGGGATCGAGTCCCGCTCTCTGCTAGGCAGGGAGCCTGCTTCCTCCTCTATCTCTCTCTCTCCCTCTCTGCGTACTTGTGATCTCTATCAAACAAATAAAAAATCTTTAAAAAAAAAAAAAGCCGTTTTCAATAAGCACTTAAAACATATAAAAGAAAAAAATCCCAGTAAGTACAGTATGATCCCAATTAGTATCTTTTAAAAAAAGCCTGTGTGTCTGTGTGCCTATGTACATGTGCACATACTTTTTGCATAAAAAAAGGAAATACACTAAAATGGGTATTAATATCAGAGCAGTGAGATTCCATTTTCTTTTTTTTAACCTAGATTTTCTAAGTTCTCTAAAATAATTGTGTAATACTCTTAGAATCAGAGTACTTACAAAACAAAACAATAAAACCAATTCTGATAAGTGTTATAATTAAAAACCAAGAAAATCTCTCTGTCTTAAAGCTCCCATAGCAGAGACTAAATATCTCCTGCTAATAGTGAACGTGATGAGGACTTTTTCAGAGGGTCAGTTAGTGCTGATTCTCCAGTCTTCAGCACCTTTTCCCCTACCTTCCTCCTCCCTTGGTTTAAGCTTTGGGTCTTCAGTGACCCCTACAAAATATGACCAAGGGGTACCTGGGTGCTCAGTCGGTTGAGTGTCCAACTCTAGCTTTCAGCTCAGGTCATGATCTCTGGGGTCTTGGAATTGAGCACCCCCCATAGGGCTCCATGCTCAGCAGAGTCTGCTTGTCCCTCTCTCCCTTTCCCTCTGCTCCTCCCCTCACTCGTGCTCTCTCAAAAAATTAATAAATAAAATCTTTAAAAACAAAACACACAAATATGACCAAACAGCTGGATGTACTCAGACTAAGGACATAGGACAGGCCAGATGTTGACCTCACCTGCCAACTGTGAAAGATAAATGAGGCGCCCACAACTGATTTGAAAGGCGAGCTCCTCCACCTTATCTATAGAGATGGTCTGCTACTTTTAGAACTAGGATTCTGAATCTGAATTTTGAATTCAGAAATTCAGATCCCGAAATTCTGGGATTACCACAAGGGCTGGGGATACTCGGAACACGCCAGCAGCCTTTTCCAAACCCATAAATCCCACCTCCAGAGTTTCTGACCTGACCCCTGGTTGAGAATCCTCCTGCTGTGACAATCCAGGGACAATGTGGAGGGAAAGAGCTGTGAAGCATCCCAACCTCAAGCAGACCATCATGACCAAAGCCTGTCCAATCTTAATTCTACCGATTTCATCCCCCAATCCCACAAAACATGACTAATCTTCATGCTGAAAATGTTTTGCTAGCTTGCAAATCAGCAATGATATTTCTAACACTGCCTACTTCCACAGAGAATATAAATAATGAATTTCAGAGCTGGATATTTAAGCTTTACATGTACCTCTCCACAGAGGCACTGCAGATAAAAGCACCTATCAGCACCCTGGTGACCTCTCAAGCAAAAAAATCTATAGTTGGAAACTCTGGGATAATTAGCAGTCACAGAACACTGAAGCACATTATTTCTATTCATCTTAAATACAGAATATACCAATTAACCTGGCCCAGCATAGGAAGTAGGTGGTACATGCTAAGTTTGTCTTTCAGTGATTTGGGGGCAAAAGAATTTGGTAAATTCAGTGATGTAAGACAGGGGACTGTCCTGCCTACTTGAGAAATCATGCCCTCTCCTTGAAAAGCTGCTCTTTGAGAGAGTCTTCATCCCAGCCTAATTCATACTATAAACAATCACACTGGGAAGTTTTCCAATCCATCCACTTCACTTAAAAGGCTTGCTTTCATGTATCAAGCTGACAGAAAACGAAGGGCTCTTAAAACCTGCTGAGTGCAAACTTCCCCCAAATATCACTTTCCAACATGAATGAAAACAACAACTTATTGGAACAAAGCAAATAATGATGCCAACAAGCAGGCATTCATTAACACTCTTTGGCCAAGCAGCCCTGTGTAGATGGCCAACAGTGGAGCCCAGGAAACACAAGTGCAGCCATTTCTCATCTCTCTACTCTTGGATCACCCAGTCAGCAGAACAGCCAAGGAGGTCATGTCATGTCAGCCTCCTCTGCTGTGGCAGGCTGTTGCATTCCTCCCTCCCCATCGTGGTAACAAGAACATGTCTTAGGGAGCACATCCTAACATCAACATAAACTAAAAGGCAAAGCAGTGCCAACATGTATCACCGAATATCCTCCAAAGCCTGAAAGATTTCTGGCTTTGGTGTCTGGGGTTCTCTAAAAAAAATGTGCCGCTCAGTAGTATATATGACTGAGAGTTAAACAATAAAGGCAAAACATCAATTCACTGAACATTACTGCACATCAGGAAGGAAAAGATAAAGATGCAACTTCCATCTCTCTACAGGTTAAGGGTTTAAAAAGGGCTTTTTCATTTGGCAGCAGAGACACACTTGGCAAAACAATAAAACACCTGACTTCTGGGGGCACAAGTGGTTGCAAATAGTAACAGAAGGCTTGATATTACTAACGCTCTAATTGGAATGTGTTTCTAAAAAGCAAATCTAATTTGTTTTGTCAAAATCACATAATGGGGAAGCTAAGCAAATACGGAAATCTTTAAATATTCAACCCTAAGCCCCTCACCTTTTGCCTCCCCCAAACATGGGGCCCCTCGGTCCTGGTCTCCTTGTAAGGAAGGGTGTGTGCACCTCCTCAAGACATACCATAACTCTCCGAACATGGACCGTGTGCTCAGCCTCTGAGTCCACAAACCACACGGCCCCTGATACTGTGTCTATGCTTTCACGACAGTTCCCTCTCCCTCCTAGACTCACTCCAGTTGTGCCTACCTCGAAGTGTTCCAACTCAGTAATGTCTTTCTTGAGGTGTAAAACCACAACTACATGAAGTAGTGTGGACACACTCCACACCTACACACAGATTACACTATAGTCTCTCATTGGTCCCTACCTTTTCCAACAATATCCATGTTGGGAAGAGCCCAACCAACCAAGTCGAGTCTATCCAGTTCCAAAACCCTCTGGTTTCTCCACAGAAAGTAGAGTGAAAGAGGACCTTACGGCACCACCAAGCCTGCCATGTACTCAGAAGCAGGCCATGATATTCACGGTTCTCCCCTCCTGAGAGGATGCTCCAAACCCAGCACTGCTTTACCTTTTGTAGAAATGGAAGCGCTCTGTGAGGAGCAAGAACTGCTTCTCTCCTTGAAGGAAAAAGTGTCTGGCCCTGGAGATACTGGACTTCTGAGTGTACTCGCAGATGTGGGTGAAATTCAGTTCCTCCTTCTTGAAGTAATTCCGGAGCCGCACAAAGTCAAAGTAGGAGGGGACGTAGATGAGTGTGTGAGACATCACGGCATCACGGTACTGAGGCAAAATCTTGTTCACAAAAAAGTTAAACCTGATTTGGAAAAGCAAAGGGCAAAGTCAATGATTTGGAGATTAGCCCACAATGTCACCACTAACTAGGTTACCCTGGGCAAGTCACAATCTCCTTCTACTTTCCCCAAAGAGGCCAATCTGACGTCATCACAAAGAGATTATGTAAGGATAAAAAAATAAGTGCTAACTCAATTCACTGTTAATAAATAGAGGTGATGTCAGTGTATCCCAGAGAACTATTCTAGAAATAGATAAGCACACTACTCATTCATTCATTCATCCATCCATCCATGGTCAATCAATCACAATTACTGAACACCTCCCACACACAAAGCATCTTTCTCCTACCATGGGTCTCCCAAAGAAACATATTGAAGAGACAGGGAAAATAGAGATTATTAGAAATACTGGAACCTTGGTATTTGTGGGAGGCAAAAGGCGAAGAGCTTAGAGTTGAATATTTAAAGGTTCCAGTGTTTGCTCCTGGGCATTAGTTCTGCCCTAAAGGCCTTATAATTAAGTTGTTGACGTGGAACATGTAGCAGCATTAAACAGTGTAATGTAATTAAGAAATGCCATGATCTTGTGGGAAGAACCCCTGATTTACAGTACTAATGCTGCCACTAACTAGCTAGGAGAACTAGGACCTCTCCAGGCTTCAGTTTCCTCCTCTGTCAATATGACTGGGTTCAATGATCTCATATCATTTGGTAAACGATTGTCAGTAAAGTCAACATGGAATTGAATTCTAAATTCATATGCTGCAGCTAAATCCCTCTCTGTGACCCCCAGGCGTCTAATGGGACTAGGCAGGGATAGGTACCTGGCATCAATCACTGAAGCTAGGTTTTCAGCTTCCAACCTCTGGAAGACATGTGGAAGCTGCACCAGGACATGGCTGATAGAGCCTGTCATTGGGACATTCCTCACAGCCACCTGCCAGGAGTCAATGAGAATGTTAGGAAGCGAGCCATCCTCCGCTTATGCCTCATGACCCAAAAAGTACACAATGCTTCATGAAGATCCAAAGAAACAAGGAGAAAACCCACCTGGCCTTGCAGATTGACGCAGTACTTGTTGAACACAGAGTTGACTTGGGCATCCTGCAGGGCCCCAAAAAGCAGTGTCTGGCGATAGTACTTAGACCAATTATTGAGGCTCCACATCCTCACTCGAGAGAAATCCACTCCATGTGAATCCAAGGGCAGTAAGTTCATGTGGTTCATCAAATGCTTTGAGTAGAAATAACACTACCATTCATTTTTACTGACAATGTACCTGTTGGGCACACTAAGCATTTTACAAGTCTGTCATCTTACTAACCCCATGGAGTATATGCAGCCAAATTCCAAATTATACCAGAAAAATCAAGGCTCAGATGGGTGTGAATTGCCCGCTTAGGTGAACACCCCTGGACAGGAAGGTAACCTAAAACTAGCTACCTCTTAGACCTTTCAAAACCAATCAAAATGGTACCTACAGGAATATTCCTTTGATAGAACTTCTGAAATGCCATCCTAATCACTCTATGGGTTCCTCAGTCCCTGAGTTGGACAAGAAAGGAAAAGACATGGAAAACAGAGCTGGTGCTCTTCACTGACCTGGTTCTCAAAACATTAGGATATCCCCAGAGCCAGTACATATGCCTTTCCCCCAAATTACAGAATATGACTCAACCATCAACATGCTTTTTCTATCTTAATTATATTATGTTATATATTATATACATATAAAATATATGTTGAAGAATAGCAAGTATTAAAAGATCCTCTTTATTTGCCCCAACCTTCCTAGGTCCCTACAAGCTCTGGGACTGTAGAAGTAAGTTCTCAAATGCTTTAAAAAACCAAACCTATGGTTCTATGACAAGGATTGTTCCAAAGCACAGCTGTTCAATCCTAAAATGTACAACACTGCAGAGTATGTGGGGAAGGAGGAAAAAAATTATAGCCACAAGCTACACTAAGAGGATAGGACATACTACATTTCTCTGTAAGATAAGATCACACATTCAGAAATCCTGAGCAATGTTTCCACTGAAGGCCAAAGAGAAGAAAATGAGGATAAACTGTAGGAGGAATTATATTAGGTAAAGACATTCCTGGTCAGGAGCAACCAATCTACCAACCAGCCACACTGAAGTGGTCTATTAGCAGAGATGACCTTAAGGAGGAAGAAACCTTTTCTGGAGATCTGAAATATTGGTAAAAATTTTTGCTCCTCTACGTAATTATTGTCAACCTGTGGGTAGAAGAGGGCATAAGGGTGTTTTCAAGTTGGAAAATGTAAAATATTCCCATTTCCAAACTGAGTATTCATTTGGCATTAAATAACCCTTAAAGACTTAAATTACTGAGCTGCTTCTCTCTCTAAATGTGAATGACCATCATTACCAGGACATGCTCCCAGTTCTGCATCAGGTAAATGTCAGCTTGATCAATGATGAGCAGCTCAATTGAAGACAGAAAGTCAAAATCTCTCTTCTTCTCTCCTTCTGCACCAATGATGGTCCTCAAGCCCAGCGGGGAGGCAATGAGGATGTCAGAGGAGTAAAAGGGGGCATAGAGTCGGATGCTTCTCTGAAGTATTGCCACTCCTACAGGAAACAGCCAAGTACACACCCGCTGATTAGTTCCTGCCGAGCCATTAGCTTCAGTACTAGAAGTTCAGCACCTTTCACTCACTCACGGAGCATGCTGCACCTTCACATCTTTCCCCTTAGTAAATGACCATGCTCCAGCGGTTTCCCTTCCTAAAATAATCATCTCCCTTTGCCTCTGTGGTCCTGTCTAGCTCTCATTCTCTTCCTTTTGGCTCAAACTTTTCCAGAGAATGGTCACCCACCATTTAGAAATTTCCTACTCATTCCTCAGTGCATCACAATCTGGCTTGATTCTCAGGACTCCACTGAAAGGACTCCTGCCAAGGTCACCAATTTAAGGATACTCACAAATGCATAAAGAAATATATTGAGGACATCCTCCTTGAAATATTCTTTTCCTCACTGGGGGTTTCCATTTCTTTAACACTCACTTCTGTTTCTAACCCTGTCCCAGACGATAAGCTATCTTTCAGGATCTAAACTGCTCTTCCACAAGTCCCTGATTCAGCTAAGCTCTAAGTTCCACTCACATCCTATATAAGTTTATGGTAATAAATGGATAAATTTATTCACTAACCACAGCTTAACACCACCTCCACAAAGATCTGTATTTCCAGCCCATATCTGTTTCCAAAGCCCAAAATTGACCTATCAGCAGCTTGCAGGACACCTTCATGTTTAAAACTAAACATCTACTCTCGTCCCTTTGCACCTGACACCCCAGCCACGCTGAATCCTATGTAGCTCTTAGGTCATTCTCAGCTTATTCAACCCGATGCCTCTGCATGTGCGGTTTCCTGTCTGAACCCTTTTCCTCCATTCTGACCACCCCTCTTTGTAATAGACTAAACCCTAATCAGGTCTCAACCTTCCATAAATGGCGCTGCCACCAGGACACCTTCCCGAACTATCCTGTCCCTGTTTTGAGTACAGAAATTGCTTTAAACACTCCCAGAACATCACTGCATCCTCTAATCGGCACTTATCATTCTGTACTGTTTTCCCATTATGCTGGATTTCCTTAACAGCAGGAAGCATAACTTTTATTTCTGTATCCTCAGCTTCTTAGCAGTACCTGGCACACATTAGATGCTTAATAAATGTTTTTCAAATGAGCCTGTGACTAAAAGACATTTTCCCAAAACTTTATCAATATAAAACCAACCAAGTATATAGGAGTTGAATAAGAGACAAGCAAAGATGTGACAAGTTGGGTGGCACTTGTGAGTGGAGACAACTCAGGGGCAGGCACGCTACATGGCCGGTAGGAGGGAGGTCCACCATTATATATAGATACTGTCTACTCAACCTCCCCAGTGACCCACTCAGCCCCTGTCACTTCCAACTCCCCCTGTAGCAGCAGCTACTAGCTACGGGTATGCAAGGACACTTTTGCCGTCAATGCGCACGTGTCTTTACATACAGCTTCAGAGGTGATCCACCCTGAGCCAAGTGTCCACCCCATCAGCCAAGCAAGACTCTCTCCCCTGGCAGACACCATGTCCCAAATACACCCCGGTCCTGTTAGGAAGATATCTCACCCCACTGAGAGAATGCCTAATTCCAGGTTTCTAGCTTGCAGCCATGTGAACCTCACATTATAGATCCTTCAGAGTTTGAGTTCTGACGGAAGGAATTACCGATCCGAAAGTGATCATCGATGTTGCCGACAAACACAGCTTCGTAATCCTCGGGCCTCTTGAGGTTGGGTGGTCTCTCCTCAGGATCTGAGCCATACTCTCCCTTAAACCTCTTTTTGTTGCTCACAATTATTTTCTTCTTGCTGTCACCCTCGAGGAGGCTGATGAAGAGCTGTACCACTCGCAGAGCAGCTTCCCGGAAGGGTACAACTATTAGCACCTGGGAAGAAGCCACGGCAGCCTCGATGAGCCCAGGGGAAGGACTGACAGCTGCATGTCAGCCTGCTGGGGACATGGAGCTAAATAACTCTCCGTAGAGCAGCAGGCCCCAAAAGGGCTCACATCTCGGTCACCCCCTTAGCCAGGACCTGGCTCAGTACTAGAAGTTCAGCACCTCTCATACCCAGCACTATGTCCTATGGACCTTAATCTCATGACTCCACAGGAGGCAACTCTCAAACAGAATGTGGAAATAGCTTTCAGGATATTTGACAGGTGTCCACTATCAAAAATCCAATATAAACATAAAAGTGGCATGAAATGTTACTCATTTCTGTCTCCCACAGAATTTAGTACAGTATTTTTATGCATAAGCCCCAAGGGATAAATATATGCTAAATAAATAAATAAATTAGGGGAAATTTTTAAAAAATAAAACAAAAAGTAAATGAATTAGCTATAGTAAGTTGAGAACAAATAAAGCTGGTAAGGAAAAGACAGGATTAAGCTGGTAAGGAAAAGAAAGGATTAATGCATCACTACTTTTCTAGTATGCTCCCTAGCACATTTTTCAGAAATGATGAGAAAGCATTTCTGAAATAAGATCATATCTCAATGGGAAATGTAGGACTCAGTTTTCCAAACATTTCCAAATATGCTTGAAGTTACAACTGGTGAAAATGAAAATAGAATATGCTTAACAATGATAAATTTCTAACTACCCTTCTATAAATATCAACAATGCAAAAAACCTCTGTCAGATTCCACAATTCATCAAATTCTAAATGTGCTTCAAGGGTAATCTGACTTATTCTTTTCTACCACTCTAAAAGGAAACAGATAACTTACAATCCTTATGTTCAAGACTCTGAGATAGTTTCCCAGAAAGCAAACCAGCACAGCTGGAGACGTGCAGTGAGTCAGCCTGGTATAGTGCATCACTGAGGGCCCAAGACTGAAGAGGACCAAGTTACTGTCCCAGCTCCAACACAAAGTGTCTAGGCTTCGTGTTCCCCAGCTATCACATAGGGGTCTGGACCAAGAAATGTCTAAGAGCCACAACAGTACTAAACCCTAGAATCCTACGAGACTTCTTCAATACGGAGGGATACAGGCTAAGGGGGAATGGGGAAAGGATGACACAAAATGCAGCCACATTAACATGAATAATGCGGGCACGATTAAAAGACATTTTCTACCAAAGCTCCAAACCCATTGGAATTTAAGCTTATGAGCCCAAATAAATGTAATCATCACTTTAATCAATAGTTAACTGTATAATGGAAAAATGGGAACTTCTGTTTCTCCAGGTTTACTTATGTGTGTGGCTCAGTAAAGAGAACCCTTGGCTCTATTCCCACCTCTGCTATTCCTTCCCTGGGGCTCTTTAGCAAGGTCCTCTACGAATCTGGGTCTCTGTCCATAGCTGTAATATTTAGGGACTGGATAAAAGGCTTGCTAAGGTTCCATCCATTTCTGACAATCAACAAGAAGAGATTTACAATGGAGTTGTCATTTAGTATGTTCAGGGTTATCTTTAAACAGCGTTATCACAGAGGTACCTCTGATTCACAAGCTTCCAATTCCACAGTTAGAAACAGTCCACTAAGCTGTCTGCTGCACTGCTCTGGCACTATCTGGCCCATTCTAACCTGCTCACTCTAGACTCATTCATTATTCCAGTATTCATATCATTAAAATACCTGAGTACCTGCCAAGTGCCAGGCACCTATATGGCAGTGACTTGCAGCCTCCTGGAGGACAAAGCTCTCCTGCTGCCACTCACCTTGGGCCTTGTTAGCCCTTGGTCTCTGAAGTCATCATCGTCACCCACCCCAAGTTTCTGGCTGCGGCGTCTGCTATTGTTACCAAGCACCCGGGCATTGGCTTTGAGGACATGATTTATTACATGTAGGCAGTACACGTGGCGGATCTCCTCCCCATTCTTCAGGGCGGTCCTTTCTGGGTAGAACAGGTCCCGGTAAGAATTCATAATTAAGAAGAGCTCTTTCTGGAGGGGGGTGAAGGGGCCACTTGATTTGGGGGGACCAGAGAGGAACTGGCTGTTGGTCTTGGTCCAGGTGGATTCCAGAGGCTTCTGGAGATGAAGTGACTTTAAATCAATGTCCTTTGAAGGTTTAAAAGTTTCCAACTTCTGAAACTTAGAGGAGAAGACAAGCTGGCCTAATATTGGCCACTAGGAAAGAGACAGATCAAGACCTAAGTTAGAAGTGCATTATAAGGGGCGCCTGGGTGGTTCAGTTGGTTGCGCCGCTGCCTTCGGCTCGGGTCATGATCTCAGGGTCCTGGGATCAAGTCCCGCATCGGGCTCTCTGCTCAGCAGGGAGCCTGCTTCCCTCTCTTTCTCTCTGCCTGCCTCTCCATCTACTTGTGATTCCTCTCTGTCAAATAAATAAATAAAAAACCTTAAAAAAAAAAAAAGTGCATTATAAGGGGCGCCTGGGTGGCTCAGTGGGTTAAGCCTCTGCCTTTGGCTCAGGTCATGATATTAGGGTCCTGGGATCGAGGCCCGCATCAGGCTCTCTGCTCGGCGGGGAGCCTGC
Source organism: Mustela lutreola (assembly GCF_030435805.1). NCBI lineage: Eukaryota > Metazoa > Chordata > Mammalia > Carnivora > Mustelidae > Mustela > Mustela lutreola. The sequence goes on from NC_081303.1 coordinate 40,327,396, forward strand.
TTCCCATTCTCTCTCTGCCTACTTGCGATCTAATCTGTCAAATAAATAAATAAAATCTTTAAAAAGAAAAAAAGAAATGCATTATAATACATTGCATTCACAGTAATTTCTAATTTACCAAGCTGTCTGTGATTTACCAGATCACCTAATTTAATCCTCACCAACAACCTGCAAGGCAGACAATATAATGCTCATCTTACAGTTCAGGAAAGCAGAGGTTCAGAGAGATTATAGGATTCAGACAGTCTTGATGACCCAGGAGAGAAGAGAGCTGAGAGCTAGGGCCCAAGGTTTCTGACTTCCAACCTGAGCTCTTCACTATGTCAGTGTGTCCCAAACTATTTTGTGGATTGTGTTCTAGAATATCAAAATTCATTCTAGGAAAAAAAAAAAAAGGGCTCCACAGTCAATAACTTTAGTACACATCACAAAATCTAATCCCCCTCAGGGAGAATTACAATGTATATTAGATACAAAACGTTTTGATGAGTCCTATGATAAGAGCTCTATTTTACTGCATTTCTCAAGTTTTCCAAATTTACTTGGGCATGGAATACATTTTTTGAGATACTGTTATTAAAATCATAAACTTTGTTTTTGTGAAATACCAGTTTGGGAATTTTTGTGTTCTAACAAAATTGCTTATCTCAGGAGGGAAAAAAAGGATGAACTCAGCAATAAAAAGAAATGAATTACTGGGGCGCCTGAGTGGCTCAATGGGTTAAAGCCTCTGCCTTCGGCTCAGGTCATGATCCCAGAGTCCTGGGATTGAGCCCCACATCAGGGTCTCTGCTCGGTGGGGAGCCTGCTTTCTCCTCTCTTTCTGCCTGCCTCTCTGCCTACCTGTGATCTCTGTCTGTCAAATAAATAAATAAAATCTTTAAAAAAAGAAAAGAAAAGAAATGAATTACTGATGTGCCCCCAAGAACTGGGGGTGGATCTCCAGGGAATTATGACTTTGGTGGTAGATAAGGGGAACCTCCACCCGATAAAACAGTTATAGAACTAAACACACACACACAAGAAGAGGAGCAAAACTGAGGAAAGCTGAATAAGTCAGAAGGGTGAGTCAATGTCAATTTCCTGGCCCTGATACTGCAGCATAGTTTCACCAAGATGCTACCGTTGGGGGGAAACTAGGCAAAGGGCATAAGGGACGTCTTTGTGTTATTACTTAAAAATTCAGCTATAATTTTTATTTTAATAAAATTTTCAATTAAAAAACGATGACCAACTCTTAAAAAGAGGACCTGCTGGTAAAAAACAAAAAAACACAAAAAAGCAAAAACGGCACCACATCTGAGTAACTTAGTTGTGAACCTATCTCAGATATTTCAGACAAACTAAAGCAGCAATAGCTAGTGTTTTACTCAATACTTTCTATGTATCAGTCAGTAAGCTAAATCACTTCATTTTGAGGTAAGCGTTACTGCCCCCTTCGAACAAATGAGAACAAGATTTAAAAAGGTAGATTAACTTGCCTTGGGTCATGTAAACAGCACCTCTCAGATGCTGGTCTAAACCCTGGTGTACCTGTCTCCAAGCCATTCTTCCCTGGCTTCTACACTCCAGCTTCCCACGGCCTTTCCTGGCTACATCTGTGCCCTTCTAGGCTCTTCCGGCCTTTCTACGCTGTGCCCCCCTATCAACTCACCTACCACTGGTGGCTATCATACATTCAAGGAGACTGCTGAAACCCAACACCATTGCTTTATGTGGAGCTTCACTTTGTTTGTGATGGGGATGACCAAGCAATACTTACTTTTAGCTGGTGTGTAGTTTTAGGATTTGTGGCAACAGCTTGAATTTCTTCTTCCTTCAGTTCTTTGCTCATATGTTGTAGAAATGGATCTAATTAAGAAATCAAGAATATCAGAACACTTTTGGTCTTCCCTCTAAATGAAACACTCTTTTTCACAATGTTAACTCATCCTTCCTCCCATCTACTTTCCCCATCCTCTCTCTGAGCTCAAAAAGTTTCTAACAGGTTCTCTTTCCTAAAGCATTTCTCTAATCACATTACTTCTCAGCTCAAAAACCTTGAAGAAACTTCTCTGTTTGAAATTTGGGGCACTCTAGGATGTATACTTTCAATCAACCTCTCAAATGTAATTTTTCAATTATATGGCCCTCAAATTCTTCTGCCTCTGTGGATTTCCTTCCTTCATTTAAAAATTCTATCCTTCCTTTCACCTCATTTCTGTATGTCCAAATACTATCAGTTTAATGTTATCTCCTGACCTATAATAAATATTTCCCTGGAGCCCACTCTGCCAGGCACAGTGCTGATTCCACTAAAAGGCTATCCCCGGATCCCTCCAGACAGTTCTCTACCCTGCCTCCACCCACCCACTGCAACACTATAAGATCCCTGAGAGCAGGTTCCATGCCTGAATGCACTGCAGGACACACAGAAATGCTCAAAACTCAACTCGGGTGAACAATGATCCAAATGGTAGTACCTACACTCAGGGTTATCTTCAGTCCTTTGAGCTGGCCACACAACCCTCCTTCCAGTCCCATCATTAAGGAGAGAAAAGTTAAATGGCCTACACAAGGATCCGAATGGTAAAACTTCAAATGCAGTGCACTTTGTACTAAACACCTGAGAGTGGACAACAGGATATAAGAATTCTAGGTGCTGATATATCTACACAGGCAAAACCACCAGAAGAATTTTAGGATAATCAAGTACTGTTTTCTCCATGGTTCTGATTTTTTAATTTCTTTTTTTTTTTTTTAGAGAGGGAAGGAGGGAGAGAGAGAGTGTGAGGGGTGGGGAAGGGCAGAGGAAGAGGGAGAGAATCTGAAGCACGCTCCATGCTCAGCAGCAGAGCCCGACACAGGCTCACACAATCTGAGATCATGACCTAAACAGAAATCAACAATCAGATGCTTAACGAACTGAGCCACCCAGGCACCCCTCCTCAAAGGTTACTTAAGTTTTAATGGTTTGGAATGGCTTTGGTGCCCAAATTCTATCTGCTACTTCTCTTTCTCCAGCATAACAGCCAACAGAACCAAACGAATCAAATAAGGATTAAAATTTCAGCTTCTTTAACGGTACAGCTAGGGTAAAGATGGACAATGGGGTCAAAAATAGTAGTAAGAATACAAAACAAGACTAACCTGACTTAGCCTCCAGGCACAGGCTAAGAAAGTGGACCTAAGAGAGCAGAGACCTGCCTACACCTACCATACAGAGGCAGGCCTTGTACAAGCCACTGAAAATGGAAGAGAGGCAGGACCAAGAAGCTCAGAGAGACTGGAGAGACAGAATGGTGCTTTCAGGCTTCAAAGGTGCTCCCTGGTAATGAGGACCAATGAAATTAGCCAGTCCTGGGGCACCTGGCTGGCTCAGGGGGTTAAGCCTCTGCCTTCGGCTCAGATCATGATCTCAGGGTTCTGGGATCGAGCCCCGCATTGGGCTCTCTTCTCAGCAGGGAGCCTGCCTCCCCCTCTCTCTCTGCCTGCCTCTCTGCCTACATGTGATTTCTGTCAAATAAATAAATAAAATCTTAAAAAAGAAAAAAAAAAGAAATTAGCCAGTCCTGAGTCTTACAAATCTGGAAAAATTCCTACTGTAATAATAAAGAGCAAATGAAGGTAGAAAGAAAAATATAAAATGTTTTTCTCCTATCTCTTCCTTCCCTGCTTGGGGAGAAAATCAGAAGTCTTCTCCTGACCCCAAATGTGGAAACATGAAGTGTGGGAAAATGGCCTTCCCTACTATCACTCTTTGGTTATTTGTCCTACTAAATAGTCTCCTGACTCCCAGCACAACCTAACCACTGAAAATCACAAAACAGCTCTGAGAACTATTTCTTCCCAGCTCTAGATATAGCTTCTAAACAGTTTCTATTGTTGCTCATTCCAGTAATAGGAGATTTAATGCATATTAGCGCACAAGTCCCCATACTAAGCACCTGGTGAATGCAAACACACACTGCTCTGACCTTGTGACACTTTCAGAGAGCATGTGCCTCCACTTTCCTCTTCAAGAAAATTGGTTTCCAGGCTGAAAAGTGACTCATGTTTTGCATCTGTGAACTCCTCAAGGGATTCTTGTGATGTGCCAAGTGGTCCATCCCCACCTTTTCCTTCAGGGTCACCAGGTAAATCCGTACCTGTGATTTTGAGAAACACTATGTAAAATTATTTATGCACAAATATCATTATATTTCTGTGGACAAGTAAAATTTAATTCCTTAGCCTAAATCAACACTGATGTTCACTGCTATTATTTACCTTTAAGCAAATTCAGGTAGAAGACTTAAATTTCAAAATTAAGCCTGATGGTTGACCCAGGCTTAATTTTCTAGAAACTTATTTTATGATGATAACTAGACAAAGTACACTAAGAGGTACATGTAAGGATGTTCAAAGCAGCAATGATTATGATAAGAAATAAATGGAAAAATTGATTTCATCCTTTTCTATCAATGGAGTACTAAATTACCACATGTCATTTACAATGAAACGCCACATAATTAGGAAGCTAATATGAATCCATGATTATTAACATGGAAAAGATCTACTATTAAAGAAAAAGTAAGTTACAGAAGTGTATGAGCTCATTATGCACACACACACATCCATATATGTATATATATGTATATTTACATGTAATATCCTTGCACTCACACGTGTATCCATAAAAAGTAAGTAATGGAAGGTTCTATAGAATGTTCAAGGTGTTCATCCCAAGGTGGTGGAGATATAGGTTAACTACACTACCCTCTTAAATTTTTATAGTAAGTATATATCACTTTAATAATTAAAAGAAAAAAACTTTTCACTTCTAAAAATCTAAAACAGGAAATAGAAAACAAACAAAAAACCCTAAGTCTGAGGCAATGAACTTTTATCCCAGTAAAACTGATGAATTAAAATACTAAGAATGATGTATAACACCTTAAAGTATAGAGAAAAAAATGCAGCTACAAGGAAAACAGGCATTAAAATAGTAAGGTAAAAATAATTACTCAGACACATTGACAATGAGATATGGCTCCAGGAATATAAAGTCATGAATTACTAATTCATGAACAACACAAATCAGTCACAAAAAACATGAGGAGCCAAAGAAGTCAGACACAAAAAGGTGCGTATTTTACACTTCCATTTATATGAATTTCTAGAATAGGCAGAATTAATCTTTAGTGAAAGAAAGCAGATCAGTGGTTGCCTCATACCAGAGGGGGAAAACTGACTCTAAAAGGACAAGAAGACACCTTCTGGCAGTACTGGAAATGTTCTGAATCTTGATTTCGGTGATAACATAGATGTATGTGTCAAACTCACTGAATTGTATACTTAAAACAGGTACACTACATTGCATGTAAATCATACCTCTATAAAGTTAGTTTTAAAGTTAAAAAAGTCCCCTAGAAGTCCCAGTGAGATACATTCCTTTAAGCGTTCAATCTCAGCTGTTCTCTGAAGCTCCCCTCCCCCCATTTACTCTGGCAACCAGGTGGAATCTCTTCAATGCCTTACAACTAGCTATTCCATACAAATCTGCTGTTGAAAATTTTTTTATATTTTGTCTGTCTTCCATTAAACTTGGTTTCTCTAAGGAAAAGAGAGTGATCTCTTTAACTGAGACTGTCCCAGAAACAGCATTATGTTCCCTTTCCTCTGAATCAATTACCTACGATTGATGAAGTCCTGGAAATCATAAGCAAAAATATTACTTCTGTTTTTGTCTGGCCATAGGGTCTGGTTTCATCAGATTCTCAAAGATATCACTGAACCAACAAGGTTAAGAGTCTCTGCTTTGGATCCATGTGCTTTCCTCCAACTCACACAGTATAGGGCACTGTGCTCATAGGAAAATCTGTCCTGACAAAGATGATGAGCCCACACCAAAGACACTTACTCTCCTGCACTTTGGTAGACCCTCCTGTTGTTTCTTTCTCCACACTGACATCACTATCACCATCTTCACTGTTCATTTCCGCCTCATCTACAGCACTGTCTTCTTCTTCGTCTTCCTCTTCTTCTTCATTCTCTTCCTCCTCCTCATCTTCTTCTACAGCATTCTTTAATGTGGCAAGAAGTTTGTGGTACCCAGAAACTTGTTCTGGTTCACTCTCTGCTTCACTTTCAGAACCTGAAGTATCTGAACTCTCTGACTAAAAGGAAAATGGGAAATTTGAATTCTTTTTAAAGATTTTACTTATTTATCTGAGCGAGAAAGAGAGAGCATGTGTGGGAGGAGGGGCAGAGAGAGAAGGAGAAGCAGACTCTCCACTGAGCAGGGAACTCTACATGGGGCTTGATTCCACGACCCTGGGATCCTGACCTGAGCCAAAGACAGACACTTAACCAACTGAGCCACCCAAGCGCCTTGGAAAATGGGAAATTTTAAAACGGAAACGTATTATTCTTGTTTCTACCCTATGATTATCATGAGGCCAAAAATATAACTGGTTCCAACTTTCATAAATAAAAATTAGCTTTTCTATAAATATACAATCTTATCTATTCAATGATGCCCAGCAACAAAGTTATTTTAAAAAGCTAGTCTAGGGAGATGCTTGAGTGGCTTGTCTGACTTTTGATTTGGGCTCAGGTCATGATCTCAGGGTCGTGGGATCCAGCCCCAGGTTGGGCTCTATGCTCGGTGTGGAGCCTGCTTAAAATTCTCCCTCCCCCTCCCAGCCCTGTGCATGTATGTGTCTTTCTCTCTCAAAAAACCAAAAAACAACCCCCCCAAAACAAAAAAAAGCTAGTCTAGCTATGATTCTAGAATATTTTTGTCTTCTTTGAACTGCTAATGTTCTATATGGGAAGAAAGTGGACTAAAAACAGGGCTTTTGGTTATAAGGAGATCTAATCTGTGTGTCAGACACTTTGCATGCTGAAAGGAGCAATAGGAAAACTGCAATACAACAAAAGAACGTAGGGTTGTTGTTGTTGTTCTTTTCCCAGTTTGTTGTAATGAGTTAGGACCTTTGTTCAGTCTGCACTGTTTGTGGCTCCTTTTATGTTAAGTAAACAAGATACACCTTTAGGATTTACCAAGAGCCCTCTGGTAAGCCTCCTTGATAGGTTCTAATAGGCTAATCTCTCAGGAGAGTTTGAAACTCTGGTTACTATATTAGTTATCACAATGGCATTATAACAGACATCTGCATTCAACAGTAAGCAGTATTACTAATAGCTTACATCTAAAATTGAAAGGAGTGGAAATGTAGCCAGGCTTTATTACTGTTATATATAATCTTAAAATTATAAACCGACAACCAACTCTAATTTAAAAAGGTATAAGGTATTACCAGTTGATAAATCTGTGGTTTTGCCTCCTTTCCAGAAACCCTGAGAAGAAAGAAGTAATATTAAACTCTAACTACTAGCATGTAGCAATTAATAAAAAAAGTCTAATGATAACTTTAAATGAAAAAGGAAGGGCATTCCATTATAAATGCATTATAACTATAGCCATGTAAAAGCCACATATGCACTTGGACAGGGATTTTAAGAATATAACAAACGGATAACTGACAAAGGAAAAGTTTAACAAGGTCACACGACAGTTAACTGGCTCTCATCGGAAAGAAGTATCACTTTAGCAAATAAAAGACATTTTCTAGCACATTTCTTAATTATAATGCATCTAATTGCTGATGAAGCGGCCCAAAGGGGAGTGGTGGGCGAGCACTAAGACCATAACTGAGAGTCTGGACGCTTAGAGAGGACCCCACAAAAACTGGATAAAACAGCGGTATCTGAGGGCCGAGACAATTCTTTAAAAACACACAAAACCACAGAAACAATCTTAGAAAACTGGCGGTAGAAAAACCAGCATCCCACCTCCGCAGGGGGCGTCCGGTCTAACTTGAAGATAAGGGCTCAACAAAAGCAAGAGGACCCACAAAGAGCCCCATCTCGGGCGGGATGCCACCGGCATCCTCCCAAGCCCAGCGAGCTGGAGAAGGGCGGGAAGAGTGGTGAGCAGCCCCGTCCCGATCCCCAGGGAGACCGGCGGCCCCAACCCGGGAAAAGCCACGGGCCCCGCTGGCCCCGGCAGTGCCCCTCCATACTTGTCATAGAATGGATGCTCCTCGCCAAAATCCCGAAGATGCTTCTTCTGCTTCTTAGTCAGGGTGGTGAGCAGCTCGCTCTGGCTCCGGCTCCCGCGTTTGCCCATAGCAAAAAACGTCAAAGTCTCCCACCTCCAAGAGACGCGTTTCCCACCACCAAGTTGTCTAGTCAACTCACTCACGCGGGTCGCCCACAGCGCTTCGCGACGGAACCAGGTTGCCATAAAGCAGAGCCGTTTTACGTCGTGCCTGTGCGACAGGCCTTAGAACTTCCTGGTCTCGCTTCTGCTCTCTAGTGAGGCTCTTTGGAAGCGCATGCACGTGTATCTGTGGGTTCTCTGAGGTGCGGGCCGTCGGCGGGCACGCTTGGGGCTTTCGGGGTGCGCGTACTTTGTGCTTCCGTTTGGGTGTTGGGAATCCTCCCGCGTAAGCGTGTCGTCGTGGAGTTGAATGACCCCACTTTATTTTGTGATATAATAAAAATACCAACCAATATTTAAGCGTGCTGACACATCTCACGTCATTGTCCCACACAAAGAGGCCCTGTTCGTAAGCCCAGTATTGCAGAAGAGGAAGCTGATGCTTAGAAAGCATTGCACACTAAAAAAAAAGAAGGAAAAAAAGAAAAGGAAAACGTTACACACTAGCCAAGAGAGGATGGGAAACCTTGATGCCACCAAGGTCTTTCACTTGCTAGGGTGGGTCACCTGCGTGTGCTATATCAAGAACGAGGACACAAGGCTGACACACCCGCCCTCACCCCGCCCCCTCATTTTCTGAAAGTAATGGAAGACACCCCCCCCCCAGAAACAAATCTATTCTTACACTCATCAAGTTATAGGAGCAGGAACTCATCCAGAGAAGGAAAGTGAATTTCCCCAAATCACCCAGAGTCAAGGTTAGAGAATGCCATAAAACTGAATTAAGTGTCTCAAAACTGCACTTGGGCAAAGGGGGATGGGAAAACTTTTTAAGGTGGTGTCACAGTTCCAGATCTTGCTGGTGGCAGTGGTTTCCCCTTGCACACCACTACCAAAATTAAACTGTATATTTAAAATTGGTGAATTTTAATGTACAGAAATAACCTCAACACATAAAGAAGAGAAAGCACAAAACAAAATTAGACTCAGTATTTCAGGGACATGTACCAGTGTGTGGGGCTTCTTGAGTCCATGAGATAAACACAGCGAATTTTTTCACCAATAATAGCATAATATCATGTTCTATAAAAACAAAGTGCTAAATCATAGATTGCAGAATTCATCTGAACATTTAAGGTAGAACAGGAGCCCTCTTTGGCTCTGCTGTTAGGGGTGCTTCTTTGGGAAAATCTGAGCTTGGACCAATGCCATGTCACTCACGGAGAACTTATACTAGAACTACTTGAATCCTATTCCTGTTGGCTCTAGTGACCCAATCTGCACCTAATTAGATTCTGGGAGCTTGGGGTGGGGTGGGGAATGCAGGGGAAGGACTGTCAAGAAAATATGCAAATAGCTGGTGGTGTCAGCACCTGGCCCAGCCAAGGAAACCATACAAACACACATCTGTCTTCCGTGTAATTTCAAGATAAAAGGTACACTTATGTCAACAAAAGGCTGTTTGCAAAATGTCATCATATATTTTAAGGCACTAACCACAGTATAATCTGGCTGAAACAATAAAGCCATACTTTATTTTTCCTCCCACCCTGTCCCAAGTGCTCCAGCTTCTCTCCCCAGAGGCAACCAGTATCTTGGTGTTCTTCCAGAGATCTTCTATAAAAAGCTATACTCTTGAGCACTCGAGATGACTCCTTACTCTCTCCTGGTTTCCACATCCTTGCAGTCTTGTGGACAGGTCTAGACGGTTCTCAGGCTCAAGCAAAACCGTGCCTAGCCCCACCCCAGCGGTCTCATCATTGGCTCACTATACAATGAAAAATGAGTCCTTCTCCTCCTAAAAGTATTTATATTAGTCTTTCACAACACAAAAGGAAACCCTTTGTGAAATTTTAACCTGAGAATCCAGAATTTAAACATTTTTTTCATGCCTCCAGAGAAAGTTCTCTCAGTAAAACACACACAAAGAAGATGCATGTGCCAACTAGTGAAAGCCCTGGGAAAATTGTCATGAAGGCCAAATTCATTCTTCCTTTCTTCTTCTCACACCCAGCCCTTACTTTTCCCTCCTCCAAGGGTTTCTTTCACTTTTATCCTCAGGCACTCAGTATTCTCAGAAGTAAAGATGGCCCAGGAAATAATCTTTTAACTAGTGTGCAAAGATATTAATGAATTAATGTAACTTTTCCTAGGATATTTGCAATTCCCCGGAGAGTCCCTTGGATAATGATCTCAAAAGATGGGAGAGAAATGGTTGTGCCCTAGGACAAGAATATCAGAATATTAAGGAAGTGTTAATAATTTAAAAGAAAAAATCTTTTTCTTTGGAAAATGTCAAGAAGTAGAGAAGTAGATAATATGGAGTAATGCACTCCCCTGTACCCATTACTCCTCTTCAGCAATTGCCAACGCAAGGCCATCTGGTTTCATGTATACACACCCACCCATTGCCCTGACCTCCCCTATCCCACATTATTTTTGACGCAAATCCCAAACATTATATGATTTCATCTGTACATATTTTAGCACACATTTCAACACGATAAGGATTCTTTCTTGAGAATAGCCACAGTGGCATTATTTCTCCTAAAAAATGTTAAGTTGCTTAATAACATCATGTATCTAATTTATATTCACAATTTCTCATTGTTTCATAAATCTCATCTTTGTTTTCTTTACACTTTGATGGTTTCATGTCTTCTCTTTTCTATATTGTTACAAATAGGTTGCTGGATCTAGAGCTTTGATCAGACTTCATTATAACTGGTATTTTGTACTTCCTACAGGAGTTGTATAATGTCTGATTGTCTTTTATTTGTGATGTTATCAGCCACTGATGCTTAATGTCTAAATTCATCAATTCACTAGAGGTTGTGTTCTAATTGGGTCACAAGAGTGATCTCCTAACTCTATTATTTTGTCTTCACTCACTTACTGAACTATTTCTATGAAGACAAACTTCTCCCTTATTTAAATTTGAACTACCCAGTAATATAATTTATATAGGGAAGGCAGAATAAATGCTTGATTCTCTCCCTTCATTTACACATTTTCAACACAAGGAGTCAATTTGCTATCTTGTAATGGTGATTAATCAAGTTTTTGTTTTGTTTTTCATATCATTATGAACTCATGGAGTTATACAAATTGATATGTTTTCATTCCTTGCAAATATTATGGTGTATATGTTTGAAAGAGTTGATTTGATGTATAGAAAAGATGAATAAATATACCACTTTGAAAAGTGAATAAATATACCACTTTCCAACGCAAACTGCAAAAAGTTAGCAAGAGTCTATCTCAGATTTGCAACAGAGGGGGAGGCCCGGGGGGGTTGGGCAAGGGGGTATGTGGGGAGGTGGAGGTGTACAACTTGAGGCTACAGATCAGATACTGAAGATATTTGAATTCTGAAACTAATGTGATAACTTACATAATAACAAGGTTACATGGGTTCAAGATACGTTGACAGGGAGCCTTATGTAATCCAAAGTTATGACTGTCTAATAATGGAAGTTTGGACTCCTCAGCTACTGTTCTGGAGAAGGTTCTTATATGCACACCCATGCATTTGTCTGCTCTCCTCCAGACGTCTTAAATCAGACAGTTTCCACATCCAAGACCAACTCCCCCACCACGTGTGTACACACGTGTTTCTATACACCCCAAAGTAATTCAGCCCCTCCCTGAGAATGCTGATAGAAATAGGTTATCTCCAGATCCCTTGCTGGCTCAGTTGGTTAATGGTCTGCCTTCAGCTCAGTTCATGATTCCAGGGTCTTGGGATCGGTATCAGGCTCCTTGCTCAGCGGGGAGCCTGCTTCTCTGTCTGCCTACCTTTCCCCCCACTTGTGGTCTCTCTCTCTGAAAAATGAATAAATAAAATCTTAAAAAAGAAAAAGGGAATCAGTATGTCATTACCCTTATAACGAAATGAGTATTTATTCATTAAAAAATGCATATACTAAACACTGTGTACCAGGTGCTAGGCTAGCAGCTGAGGCTAGGAGAAAGAACAAGACCCATGCTGGCCTCTTAAAGGAGTTTGCCGTCTTGTTTAGGTAGGCACAAGTATGTAGATTCTTGTAATACACTGGAATAAGTGCAGAAACTGTAAATGCTAATGCTAAGGAAGCAGCCAGAATGGTTGTTTTGGGGCTTGGGTGGGTGGGGGGTACTACTGCCCTTGAGGATTCATCAGTCAGTCACTTTCATTGAACATGAGGACTGAATTCCAAATTAATCTAGATTCTAGATCTTTGGCTGTATGAGTTGTTTTAGCTGACTTCATGAACAGCGTGTGTTTGTGTGTTCAAGACAGGATATGAGAGATATAGGACAACAGGAAATTAGAAAGCTGTGTAGTCATCAGATTCCATTGCATTTATTGTGTAAGGGGCAATAGATTTTTAAGGGGGAGCACATTTTAGAAAATGAGACTCTGTGGGGCACCTGGTTGGCTCAGTGGGTTAAAGACTCTGCCTTTGGCTCAGGTCATGATCCCAGGGTCCTGGGATCGAGTCCCACATCGTGCTCTCTGCTCAGCAGGGAGCCTGCTTCCCCTCCCCCCTGCCTGTCTCTCTGCCTACTTTTGATCTATGTCTGTTAAATAAGTAAATAAAATCTTTAAAAAAAGAAAATGAGACTCTGAGAAAAGAAAGGCTTCGTAATGCACTTCAGTGCACTCTATATAACTTAGAAATGTAAAATATCAGTATATATAGTTCCTACCCTTTTTGTTCATCTGGACCCACAAGAAGCACTCATTGTCAAAGAGTCTGGCATATAGTGACTTTTAATAAATACATTTTCTTCAGGTTTATCAGAGATTGATTTACATTAGGTCAAGCCTAAAAATGAAATAGTTTATCAAATTATATTAATCTGATTGAGATGGAGCTTAAAATGCTTTGCCAGAGGGGGCAAAGCTTTACATTCCTCTCTCCAGTGGACTATTGGTATAATTATACTCTACTTTTCATATTTTGGGGCAGGGCTCAGTATGCATACATTCATTCATTTATCAAACAATTACTAAACAGTCACTGTGTTCCAGGCATGACACTAAGCATTAAGGATTTTTAAAGCTTCAATTTTAGGCTTTTCCCTTGAAGATCTCATACTCTAATTGGGGAGGCAAAGCAAGTAATAAATAGTAACAATGTCATGGGCTAAAATCTCTATTTGGGAATGCCTGGCTGGCTTGGTTGGAAGAGTATGTGACTCTTGATCTCGGGTCATGAGTTTGAGCCCCACGCTGGATTTGGAGATTACTTAAATAAGTAAAGCTTTAAAAATATAAAACAAAACAAAACAAAATATTTATTAGAAGAATGCACAAGAGGTTCTTGGAACACAGAGTATAAAGAAACTCATTCTTCTGTGGACGGGAGGGTGAGGGTCATAGGGAACTGCACAGAGGATATGCCAAGTCAGGGTTTCCCAAGTGAACAGTAGGGAAAGAATATTCCATGGAGAGGGAATAGCATGAGCAAAAGTGTAAAGATGTGTTTGGAGAAGAGCAAGTCCATGTTGCTGGGGTGGACGGATGAGAGAGGAGGGGTTGGAGAGTCCAACAAGTGAAAAGGCTCTCAGCTGAAGGCCTTGTGTGCCTTGCTGGATGGGGGGGCGGCAGGTGTTGGTTCAACCCTAACCCCTCATGAGGTGAGAAACTACTAAAGAATTTTGGGCCAGGGATGCCTGGGTGGTTCAGCTGGTGAGCGTCTGCCTTCGGCTTGGATCGTGATCCCAGGGTCCTGGGATCGAGCCCCACATTGGGCTCTCCGCTGGCAGGAGGACTGCTTCTGCCTCTCCAACTCCCCCTGCTTGTGTTCCCTCTTGCTGTGTCTCTCTCTGTCAAACAAATAAATAAAGGTCTAAAAAAAATGAATTTGGGGCCATAGGGTTACACGATCAGATGTAGACTTTAGAGAAATCCTAATGATATCTGGTCTAGGAGACAAAGCTATTGAATCTCCCTTTTTAATGCCTCCCCTGAATATTTAGTTGGTACCCATGCTGCCCACGAAGACTTCAGAGACTTTTGTTTTTAAGATTTTATTTATTTATTTGACAGACAGAAATCTGTAGGCACAGAGGCAGGCAGAGAGAGAGGTAGAAGCAGGCTCCCTGCTGAGCAGAGAGCCCGATGAGGGGCTCGGGACCCTGGGATCATGACCTGAGCTGAAGGCAGAGGCTTTAACCCACTGAGCCACCCAGGTGCCCCCCAGAGACTTTTTCATATTTTTACCAAATGCTTTCTTCTACTTCTCAACATTTTTTTTTTTTTTTACTTCTCAACATTTTTGAAACTAGCATCTCAAGTGTCGCTGAGAGAATCATCCTAAGTAGAGACTACGGTGAATTCAGTTTATGAAATCCATACCCACCATACTGGTCCTTGTGCATGATTGACCAACCTAAGGGACTTGCTTCCTAAGTTGTTAACTACTTCTGTCCTGCCTTTCTGTCCTCAGAGATCCTGCATCCATCTGCCTAGCAAAAAAGGTAATTTGATTCATATGAGCTTAAGAATTCTATTAGACACCCAAGGAGAGAGATCCAAGAGATAGTCAGAGATGTGTGCACATCTGGGCTTCAGGGGAGAGTGTCTAGAGTGGTCATCTGGGAGTGGTCAGCATATAAATAAGACATGATGAGATCACCTAGTATAAATACAGAGAGGAGATCTGAGAACTGAGCCCTGGGGCCCTGCAAATTTAGGAGGCTGGGGGGTAGGGAGCGGTTGAGGGAGAACCAGCAAGGTGACTGAGAAGGAACAGATATTGGGGGAGCAAGAAAGTGATTATTTTCTTCCACTTACCGACCGATCCTTCTCAGGAAGGTAGGTTAACAAAGAGGTTAAGAGGGAGGGTACTGGACTCAGATGGATCCGGATTCAAATCTCCATCCCACATTAAGTACTGAAGGAGTTTACACTTCCTATGGGCCACTGGGTCCAGTCTAGGACCAGGAGGGTATTTGCTGTTTGAGTAATCACTAATTGTGCACCACTGATTGTACTCTGGGCATATCTTGAGTGCCAAGGGCATTCATGCAAAAGAATCAAAGGCCCTCGGCTCAGGGAACTCACAGTCCAGAGGGAAGAGGCAGCGCTAGAAGCCCATGATTCTCTGTGACATCGCGTCATGATCAATTCTTTTTTTTTTTTTTAAAGATTTTATTTATTTACTTGACAGAAAGAGACACAGTGAGAGAGGGAATATAATCAGGGAGAGTGGGAGAGGGAGAAGCAGCCTTCCTGCTGAGCAGGAAGCCCAATGAGAGGCTCGATCCCAAGACCCTGGGATCATGACCTGAGCTGGAGGCAGATGCTTAATGACTGAGCCACCCAGGCACCCCCATGATCAATTTTTTAATAAACGTATGAGCCATGTGCTGAGAGAGCAGAAAGGGGGAGTGATTCATCCAGGCTCTGATGGCCTGACTTAAAGATGATGCATTTTTCCCTCATTTGTCTTTAACATGTCATGTTGCCCAAGAAAACTGTGACTCTTCTGAGTGCCACCAACCAATCTATGTAACCATTTATGAGAATTTTTTTTTTCTTTTGGAGAAAAGTAGTATAGATTATGAGTATAGATTGTGGTTCTACGTTTTGAAAAATGAAGAATTATGGTCTTGAATAAAATTGGATCCATAATTTCCTTTTAACCCAAATCAACAGCAGCTGCTCTTACATTCTCCCACATTTGATTATTACCAAATCAGTCCCCAGTGTAGCCCCCATGCTGCAGGCCAAGCCAGAGAGCCTGTCACATCAGTGTGGTAGGCTTCAGTGAGCTGACTTTTTTTGCTTGGGCAATAATTTACCTTCCATTTGCTGGGGGCAGATTTTTTTCTTCAAATAGGGAAGCCCCAGTAAGCATCAGCCTTTCTGAGATTCTGAGATTTCTGAGATATATTTCTCATGAATAAGATTTCTCACATCTTCTTGTGTGTTTTATTTCTCTTTGCTTTCTTCTCAATGCATTCATCCTGGCTAGACCTGGAAATTTTAGATGTAAAATTTGTAACTAAAGATGTCCTTTTGTGAGTTTATTATGAAGTCTTGCACTGAAAATCCCACAAGGGCAGATCGCAGAGTTGTTTGGAGCTCCGTATGGAGAACCATGGGGTATTCTACCCCGATTCCACAAATCGTACCTTCTCTAGTTCTGCCTGAAGACAAGGCCAGGAGTTTGGGATTCTGAAGAATGTTTGGATCACTATGTCCTCCAATCTTAAAGTAACTGTAACAGCCGTCCTTTTAGTGGCTGGTGTGGATGATGGTGACTTGAGACAAGGCAGGTCTCAGTGGAAAGGGAAAGGAGGGTAGTTTGGGTAAGGGTTGAACATTGGCAGCTGGGATCCAAGGAGGAAATTTTTTTTCAATCATCCAGGAATATACCCTGAAATCAGTCTTTTCTCTTCAGAAAACAAAAGGACCTTGAAAATATTAAAAGATAAAGAAGTTGAAGAACTATGTATTCCTGATTTTAAAATAAAGAAAACTCTACCCTTCCTTCTCAGAGAAGATACATTTGTTTCCCAAGTAGAGTACATTACTTGAAGAATAGTCATTCTTCACAGTTAACCCTGTGCTTTGGCTTTAACTAAAAAGAATGAGTTTCTTTTAATATAGGAATCCCAATGATGCTGAGTATAATGGATTGAGTGTATGTGTCCTCCCCGCAAATTCATATGCTGAAAGCCTAGCCCCTAAGGTAGTAGTATTTAGAAGAGGGACCTCGGGAAGTATTAGGTCATAAAGGTGGAGCTCTCATGAGTGGAATCTGTGCCCTCATAAAAGGGACTCCAGAGAGCTCCCTCATCTCTTTCACTATGCGTGAACACAGCAAGAAGATGGCCTTCCAGGAACCAGGAAGCAGGCTGACATCACACTCCCTATTGCCAACACCATGATCTTGGACTTCCCAGTCTCAGAACTGTGAGAAACAAATTTCCATTGTTTATAAGCCACCCAGTTTATAGTATTCTGCTATAACACCCCAAATGGACTAAGACATCAAGCTTCCACATGCATGCATTAACCAGAAGTACAGCCTTCCCCTGTTTTGACCAAATCTCTCAACAGTGCTGGCACAGTCCAAAGGGTCAGTCTTGGTTACGCTCATGTTAAACAATCACTGCTGAAGACTGGCTGTGTTCTGGGGGCAAGAGCAGACATTCTCCCCTTCACTCCTTTCCCCCTCTCTTAGCTCCCCCAATTTGTCACACTCAGCCTCAGGCGTGCCAAGGCAGATCTGTGTTCCGCTGGTGCCATCCTTCAGTTGACAACCATTTCCCCAGACACTCCCACAGTGTCAAGTTGCATGGGTCGGAAGGAGGCTCCAGCATCAGTCTCATGCTGTTTCCAGAGTTCCAGCTCCCCTCTGATGAGCTCGAGGCCCTTGGACACCCGTCCAGATTCTCCCCTGTCTTGTGATGAAGGTCATTTCAGCAGCCTAGTCCCAACTGTCTGTCACTGAGCCTCTGTTAGGAAGCCCCAAGTTCACCTGACATGTTTGAGTAACTCTGAATCTCAGAAAGACTAGGTCAATAATAATATGAGCTGTTACAGCTGTCATACGTTATTTATTCTCGAAGTATAAATTCCTATTAAATTTAACTGAATGAAACAGGAAGGGTGATGAGAAGTTGGCTCTGTGGCTTCCAGATGAATACGTGCATATGTGTGTGTGCATGTGCGTGTGTGTGCATGCATGTATGTGGGGAAAGGAGCAGGCTGTGAGGACCAGGTCCGGAGGACATATTCTGGGGTCCAGGACTCTAGTTTGTTGTGATTTCCTAACAGAACCTAGGGTAAGACCAATATGAAGATTTAGGAGTCAGGGAAATTTTATAACATCTTACTAATTGGCCATCATCTGTCTACAGTCTAAATTCTTGAGGCGTGCCCAGGTGGCTCAGTTGTTAAGCGTCTGCCTTTGGCTCAGGTCATAATCCCAGGGTCCTGGGACTAAGACCCACATGGGGCTCCCCCACTCGGCGGTAAGTCTTTCTCTCCTTCTCCCATTCCCCTGTATGTATTGTATTCCCTCTCTCGCTGTGTCTCTGTCAAATGAATTTTTAAAAAGTTTTTAAAAGAATAAAAAAATAAAATGGTTGAACTTTTGGCCAACTGGGGCAGTTGGCAGTCTGCACTGTCAACAGTAACCACATCAGACATTTCTGTAAGTTTTGACAATCATATAACAGGCCAGGTACAAGTCATACTCTAGGTATGCCAGGAAACCCCAAAGCTTTTTAGAGCCCTGGGAATCCAGAGAAAGAGAGAGAGATGCTTCTTTGGCCTATGACAAACAGATTAATTTGGCACAATTAGTAACGCTAAGCATCTCCTCTCTGCTAAACCTTTAGGGAAAGAAATGCTGTGCCTCTTTCTGTGAAAGAGTCGATCACCTCCCTGGGGACAGCAGAAGGATGCAATTCTAGAAAGAATGAAGACAGCAGACTCTGCACAGGGCCTCTGGGCATGACCTTTAGCTGCCCTCGCTACCATTGTGTGACTAGCTACCTCCAGAAAGAAGTGCTTCCGTGTCTCCCACGTGGTCACTCTGCAGGGCGGCCACTGACTCTTGGAATCGGGGAAGAGTTTGCTCCCAGGAATTAGGGCACTTGGGTCGAGAGGTGGAATGGCAGCAGCTGGCATCCCTTATGTCTGGTTCAGGGGTGGGGTTGAAATGGTACCTCGAGGCTTTACCATTCACCAGGTGTTTTCAAGCCAGGAAAGGATGCACAGACATGTCCCGGGAGAGGGTGGCGGTTCCTGTGCCCAGAGATCTGGATGCTTTGTCATGGTGCTGAATCATCTGAAAAGGTAAAACCAAAACCAAAACCAAGTCTAAGTCAAGGTGGGTGGGAAGGGAGACTGGGGCTGGCAGGGACATCTACCTTAGGGTTGGATGAGAAGAGATTGGCCGTCTCCGGAGAGAGCGGGGTAGGTGTTTCTCACAAGAAGTGAAGTCCCCTAGTTTTCTACAGGGCTATGGGAAAAATTGCTTATAATTATGTTAATTACAACAACAGAGCCCTTCACGTCTCAGGAGGGCTTTTCATCTTCAAAGGGGCTCCAGGATGGGACATTAACACTTGACATGAAAGTCTTTGGAGTTTCAGAACTGAAGGGCGGGGCGGGGGTGGGGGGTGGGGCTAGCTTTGCAGGCTGGGGCACCGGCACAGGCCTGCAAGGCCAATGAGGAATTCTCTTGCTTTTGGGTGGGGAAAGCAAGGTCAAAAGCAGGGATGTGTTCCAGAAACTGACCCTTACCTCACTGAAATTGGAAGGACAGAGGGATGGAAGCATCAGCCTCACTCTAGTTCTCCTGAGCCCTGCCCCCCTATATTGGAACACCATGATAAATCTGAATTTCAGATAAACAATAAGCACACAAATGCACTACACAATCTGCTTACACACACCCACACGCAGCCTGTGAGCAATCAGAGGCTGAGCTTCCTACCTGATCGACTGCTACCAGAGAGGTCAGCAAATTGGGGCGTGTTCCCCCAGGGCCACAGGGAACAAGGGCTCTTCAGACCTGCCCAGACCCAGCCTCTTTCCCAGCCCGGTGTGGGAATGCCAGCTCTCTGTCAGGGCTAGAACTCAGGGCCGGGCTGCTGGGTGCACTCCGGCCTCCCCAGTCCCTTATTTACCTTGGATTTGGGGGATGAAACAGCCTCAGGAATGAAGGTCTAACGCTTCCCTTCGCTCCCTCCCATCGCTCCTTCTCTGCAAACTGACCTGCCCTCCACCGCTCTGTGATTCAAGGGAGACATCTATGGCCACCCACCCCTACCTCCCCAAACGGCCAGACTAGAAATTCCTCTGCGACAAAAACCAGAGAGAAGTGGTCACTGGGCTGAGAGGAGATTCCAGCTGCGGCAGTGGAATCCAGGCTGCCAGGACGGGTCTGGGCCTGAACTAGGAACGCCGCCGGGTTCCCGGGCTGGGCGGGAAGGCAAGACAAGCTGGCACTTGCCACAGCACAGAATAGTAACTGGGAGGGGGTGATGCTGGCTGTGAAACAGAGCGAAACTCTCAGGGCCTCCAGACTCCGACATACTGAGAGAGGTTCCCAGGCCCCGAAAGCTCCAGAGCCAGCCCCTGGGCTCAGTCAGTCAGGGTCAAGGACAGAGCGCGCTGACTTCTTCACGCCCCCAGGACAGACAGATGGTCCCACACATCTACATCCTGGGATATGACTTCAGGCCTGTGGGCAAGATTAACATTCCGAAGCTTTTCGTTCCCCTTCATGACCTAATGGAAAGGGCACGGGGTCAGTCATGTGGGGTGGGGTTAGCTTCCCACGCACCACGAACCAGCTGAGTGAACTTGGGGAAGAGACTTTTCTACAGATTAAATTTTAAAAGTTTCCGTCTATGCTTGAAAATGAAGTCATTTAAAGAGAATAGATGTGGGTAAGAGGAACCTGGCTGGCTGGTCGGCAACACTGCAGGGATCTCCTGGACTGAGGGCAGGAGCACAGAACCTCAGCCATTCCTCAGATTCCAGAAAGGCTAATCTTAGGAAATTATTCTTAGAATTGTATTGGGGAAGAGCAACTTTCTCCTGTGAATTATAATAGTGGGTTAAGACAGGCTAATGTTTCCTTCTCTCCTTATCCTTTCTTCCTGAATTAAAAGAGCAAAATATATGAATGAAGCGTGACACACTCAGTTCATGGGCATCATTCAAATCATTACCTGCAGTTACGGAAGTATGTTGAACACTGAACAATGAATGTTTATTGACTGACTAACTAACCTACTGTCCCATTAGAGGAAGAAAGGCCAGAGCAAGGATTGATTTTGCGTCAACCGAGTAGATCTTATTAGAAATCCTGCATCTTATTTTAGAAGCCTCAAAGTCTAGTATTTTTTCTCCCCAAATCCCCATTCACTGGTTCTGCTGTTTTCCTTCTTCTTTCCATTTTTATTTATGCAGCAGTTATGCCCAGCTCTGCCCATAATGTTTTGTAACTAGTGAACCAGAGCAGCTACTTGGCTTCACCAAGGGATTTGTCAGCCAGGCTCCAGGCCAGCGAAGGCCCTGTGGGTCCTTCCTTGGGTCTGAAAGGCCCAGGGGAAAGTGCTGCTGCTAGCAGCTCCACATTACACAGATGTCACAGGGCAGGGGAGGGACAGGTGGTGTGTGGGCTGCCTCATCTCTAATACCTAGGTCTGAGCAAAACAAAGGAGAAAAAACAGCCCGATAGAGTAGGATCAGAAGTATCCCAGGGGAGTTAAAACCAGGGGAGCCTCACACAAGATTTTGGTAACAAGTGGAAACAGCCCTGGGGTAGCAGGTGGTGCAAAGGTCAGATGAAGAACAGTTTCTACTCATAATCTGTTTCTCTTGGGAGTCATTTTGTCTCATTTCAAGTTCAGAGATTTGATCTTGAACAAGAGTATGGGCACTTGCTGGGTGATCTATTATCCTGTGTGAGTCTCTGTTTCCCCAAGTGTAACTAGAAATATGAATTACTAACCCATATGTATGTACTGAACACTTACTGTGTGCCAGGCCCTGTGCCACACCCTGAGAGGACAGTGAGAACAAGATAAAGCCCCTGTCTTCTTGGAGATCCTT
Source organism: Mustela lutreola (assembly GCF_030435805.1). Lineage (NCBI taxonomy): Eukaryota > Metazoa > Chordata > Mammalia > Carnivora > Mustelidae > Mustela > Mustela lutreola. Next base: position 40,349,160 of record NC_081303.1, read on the forward strand.
TATACTCCGGGGCAAAAGCCCCCAAATGACAGCTCCTGGGGGGTGTTCTATTTGGCTCACATAATTAAAATTTCTTAAAATGTGTGCAAACTATGTGAAAACATAGAAAAAGTTTTACATAAAAGTCTAGATTTCCCAGTGGCAAACCTAGGCCCATTTTCCTGGATGGCAACCATCAGCCAGAGCTCTGTGTCTGCTTCTTTTAAAAGGAAAGCATTCTCTCTCTCTCCATGTCTCCAGAGTCTGAGCATTTCCAGACACTCTTATCTTGCTCAAGCTTTAACAAGATTTTTGTTTGTTTGTGTACTTTCCATGAAAGTTTGTGTACTTCATGACTATAAAAAGGAGAAAGCCCAACTCTTTAACATGGCATTCAAGGCCTTCTAGGTCTATTTCCTGACTGATGTGTCCCTACAAATACTAAAGTTCCAGCAAACTGCAGTTTCCCACGTGGTACTGCTGAACATCTGCAATATCATTTTCTTTGCCCAACATGTCTTTTGCCTCTATTTTTTCTATTTGGAAAATTGATATTGATTTTTTAGGTTTAGACATTTTTTAAAAATGTCTTCAACATTTCTCTTTCTATTTGTTCAGACTTCCAGTGAGGAAATGCCCAGAAAAGTCACATCTTCATCAAAGATGGAAAAGCTACTTTTGAGATCCAAGGGCAGCAATTTTTCTATATCTTGTGGTTGGGCCCAGGAACCTTCCAACTGGTGACATTTTGTAAAAACCCTCAGCTTTCCTAATACATAGGACAAAATATCAACATTAAATGAAATAGTGACTATGAGAGAAATTAGATAAAACTTTAAAAAACACACATTTGACTGGAGTTATGGAAGCTTAGGGAGTAGCAGCTATTATTCTCATTGTATTATTATTAATATTCCAAATGGAAGCAACTTCATCAAGAATGGGAGGCCAGAAACAACAGTGTATGTTCTGGAAAAAGTCTATTAGGGCTATAAGGTAAGATACGTGATTGGAAAAAGCAGGCTAGGGTGAGAGAGGGGCCTTCCAACTAGTCTCCCTACTTGGCCTTTTCCTCACTTCTTTCTATCTTAAACACAGCAGCAGAGTGATGCTGCAAAATGAGCCACCCCATGTTGCTCTTATACCCTAAAGCTCCTAGTGGCTCCCTATCTCCCTCAGAGTAAAAGCCAAAGTCATCATCTCTCCTCATATCCCAACACTTTCCCCTTGCTCCTTGTTCTTTTCAGCCCCTGAACTCCGTTCTGACCTCCCTGTCCATCCTTTAATGGGCAAGCATGTGCTCACCTCAGGGCCTTTGCACTTGCCAGTCCCTCCTTCTGGAATAATCTTCCCTCTGCTATCTACAGGGCTCCATCCATTACTGTCTTAGATCTTAACTCAAATGTCATCTTCTCCCTGGTTAGTCTGTGTAAAATTTTACTTCTCCCCGCCCCCTCCCCTCCTTAATCTCTGTTGACTTATTGTTCTTGGAACTTATCACCAACTAACGTGCTTCACTTGTTTTGCTTATTTATCTTGGTTATTGTCTGTCTCCCCCACTAAAATATAAGCACTCTGAAAGCAGAAGTTCTTTCCTGTCTTTCTTACTGCTGTATCCCCCAGAATCTAGAGCAGAGCCTGGCACATAGTAGATATACAATAAATATCTACTAGATGAATGTTTCTTGATTCAAGAAACCTTGGGACATCACAGAATGTTTTGAGCAGGAGAATGAATGGATCAGAGCTCACAGAGGGCTGTAGGATAGATTAGAATGGGGCTGGAACTTAGCAGAGAGGAGGTAGTCACAATAGCAGAAGGACACATAAGTGAAAGTTTAAACATAGGATTTCAGTACCAATAGAAGAAGACAATAGGGGGCGGTAAGTTTCATGAGGGTGGAGAATTTGTCTGGCATATAGTAGGTGTTCAATAAATATTTACCGATTGATGAATGAAGAAGTGATGCTTGTGTTTTTCACATGGGATGGGCTCAGGCCTCTGGTCTGAGTCTGTCTTCGGAAAGACCTAAACCTTGTTTGCTCTTGACTCTGGGATTCTCCTGGCCAGGAGATACATGAGGTCAACACTGAACTCTTACATTTGTAGGTACATCTTCCCTTCTTTCCTTGGCTGGGCTAACCCTCCATGGCATGCAGTCACCTTTTAGGCCTCGGCTTAGCTCAGACAAATGGGGGTTCAGACTGTAGGAATTGAGGTGGGGCTCAGGCTGCAGGTTTCTAGGGGGCAGGGACCTGATCAAATGACCTTTTTGAATACTGTACAACTAAAGTTTTAGGTGTTGCGGAGAAATTAGTGTAGAAGGGAGCTGGTAGTGTGGAAATGAGTGTGCCAGTCCAGAACCCCTCAAGAATGTGGAAATCCCTCTGCATGTCATCTTTACCTTTCCTGAAGAACCACTGGTTAATGGATAGGAGGCTGATCTAGGTTGAGGCTGGGTATGTGGACCATGTTAAGAGAAAGTCCCACAGTGGAAGGGGGGGCGGGATGCGAGGTGGGGTGCCTGCTTGGTCAAAGAACCTCTTATATATACTATCCTCCCTGGTCTGCCCTTTCCCTAGTGACATCTCCTCAAAGGAATTATTCATTAGGTTCTGAGATCCACACTGGGACCTGGCCCCTAATCCAATCAATAGAAATGAAGTGCTTTATTACCTCCTGACCCCAAGAATGAATATATAGTAGCTCATTTCTGAATTCTCTAGGTTTCTATTAAGCAAATGCCTGGTACCCAGAACTGCACCAGATCCTTGCTTAAAGATGGTGGAGAAAAATAACATTTGCATAAGCTTATTACTGTTTTAGTTATTTGATTTGATCTTCTTGCCAATCCTGGTGAAACTGTCAGTATCCTCATGCAGGACAGGAGTAAGCTGAAATCCAGCTAGTTAACATAACTAGAAATCAAGAGAAGGGAAATTCAAGACAAATTTTGACGAATTCCAAAGCATAGGTTGGTTTTCTGAGGCCATCAGTGCTACCTCTAGAATTTAATCCCTGAACTAGGAATTGTTAGAACTAGATGGTGATTGCAGAATTCGTTTGGCTCCTTCCAATGAGGGGTTCAGGCTCAGAGAGCAGCAGCGACAAGCTGGCAAGCTTGGCAGTCACCCAATGCCAAAGAAAGGTCTGACGCTCAGGTCTCCTGGCTCCCCAGTGCTTTTCCTTTTGTCTTTGAAAGTACATGATGATAATATCTTTCTTAAATATTATGTTTACCTGCTTTAAAAATCAAAGAGTACTGAAAGCCTTATAACCCAAACATCAGCTATCCCCACTCCTTATTTTTGTTGAAATAATATTTCATCTCCTAATATTTCTGTTGCAATCTTTCATCCCTTCTTAGCCCTACCCCCCACCCCCGCCCACCACCACCATGCTTTTTGTTCTCTCTTGACCTTGTGCTTGTTCTAGAATGGTTGGAGGAGGGGAAAGAGATAAACCCATTTGGTCAATCAGTCCTATTGGACAGAAGTCCAATGTCTTAACCACGCTGTCCTCCATAAGATTCTGTATCCCCAGACAACTCATTTTTCTGAAGTCAACACATGTCCAGTGCTCACGTAGCTTACCCTGAGCCTGACCTGTGCTAGCAGCTCCTGGCTCACAAGAGCGCCTGTCTGGCCTGTGCCTTGCTGTGCTAAAGGACTTGACTGAAGCCAGAGAATGATTTACATGAGAAAACAAAGAGCAGATAAGTGAAGAGACGACCCCTCCCATCCACACTTGGCCAATTTCAGAAAGCTTTCATATTCACAATCTCATTTGACAGCAGCATATAATCACAGGATACGTTGTTGGGTGCTGACCGTGGAGTCAATATCAGACACTGCTCTGTCCTGACAGGGCTGCATATTTAAAACCAGGACTGTGAATCTTCACATTCGAGGTGGTTTCTTATTTGGGTCTTTGGTCTGCAGGGCCAATGGAAGCTGCTTTCTCCAGGGCAGGTGGAAGTGGACTCCGGGATTTGGAGAGAGCTTACTTCTAAGAGATTTACTGAGCCTTGTTTTTTCCCCCTACTCGTCCTCCCCATAGATCCAAGTTTGGAATAAAGTAAATTGCTTCTTTGAGAATGCTTACCAGTGCTTGGCTCAGTTCAAGGATAAAAAGAGAGTCAGAAACTAATAATTCTGGGGCGCCTGGGTGGCTCAGTGCATTAAGCCTCTGCCTTCGGCTCAGGTCATGGTCTCAGGGTCCTGGGACTCTGAACCTGTATAGGGCTCTCTGCTCATCAGGGAGCCTGCTTTCCCCTCTCTCTCTGCCTGCCTCTTTGCCTACCTATGATCTCTCTCTGTCAAATAAATAAATAAAATTTAGAGAAAAAAAGAGAAACTAATAATTCTGAGCACTTTAGTGAGGAATCCACCCAAAATCCCAAACTGAAGTCAGTTTCATTGCCTGGGCTGGAAAGAGAGATTCATTTATAAATTTATTTCTGCTGCAGCTTCCATTGTAGAAATCTCATTGAACCTCAAATCTGGATCACACTCTGGGGTGCCTCTATAGGGAGTAAGGGGACAGAGGAAGGACAACAATTCAGGCTGCAGTTTAGGCAATGTGTTAGGTTCACCTATAACCCTAGGACCTTGAAACACTTGGATGGAGCTAGACATAAATCAGGGTAGGATTTAGGGTAGTCATGATGGGCTCCAAAATGCCTTCTAGAAGGCTGGATGGGGTCTGAGCTCCTCTGAGAGAGCACAGAATTGGACTGTTCAGCCTCTTCTATGGCCCCACCAACAAGTAGCCCAGTCTAGTGCTATTACTGACACCAGGGACACTAAGTTCCCCACTGTACTAAACCACTGGGAGCAGTCCCAGTTGCCACACCCTCTGCTCTGCCAAGACAAGTGGGATTTGGGTCACATGGCTTTATTGCCATATGATTGATGCTGTAGAGATGAAAGCCTCTGGGTGGTAAGAGAGACCCATCTTCACAAAGTAAGAGCTGCCTGCGAGCAGGAGGGAGAAATTCCCAGATTCCTTGTAGCTATAAGTCAGTGCCCCTGTGTTGAAACAACATCTCACTGCCTGAAACTCAGACTCACAAGTGAGTCAGCAATGCCTTACGTGAATGGGGATGGAAGGCAAAACAATGGGAATATCACAGGCCCAAGCCACATTGACAATCTCTGAATCTTAAGAGTGCCCTTTGGAGAACATAGAACTGATTCCTCCTGAGCCTTTGGAGGGGCTCGCAAGATGTTCTTTTTTTTTTTTTTTTTTAAAGATTTTATTTATTTATTTGACAGAGAGAGAACACAAGTAGGCAGAGAGGCAGGCAGAGAGAGAGGAGGAAGCAGGCTCTGCTGAGCAGAGAGCCCGATGCGGGACTCGATCCCAGGACCCTGAGATCATGACCTGAGCCGAAGGCAGCGGCTTAACCCACTGAGCCACCCAGGCGCCCACGCAAGATGTTCTTATTCCCCAGACCAAGCAGATGAGGTTTATCTCAAGCCAAAGAAGACTTCAGGGTGGCTATTGCCAGATCTCAGCATTGAAAGAGTCTGGAAGTTCTTCCTGATCTCTACTATAATTCCTCCTGCTTTATTCTCTTTCATTGATTCTTCAGTAGAGTGACCCCAGAGTTGGGACTTTGTTTTCTTCACCATAGTATCAACAGTGCCTAGATACATGGGTGATTAAAAAAAAAAAATTAACAACTAGTGCAGCACCAGTCAGAATAGACTCTTGCTGGGATGCCAAACAGGGTCCAAGTGGAAGGGTTTGGGATCTAGTCTTGGCTTTGTGCCTAATTTGCTACGTGACCTGGAGCAAATCACTGGACCTTCTTAGACCTCAGTTTTCTCATCATTGGAAAGGGGGAATTTGGACTAGGCGTCGCAAACTCATATGCCTCCAGGGTCAGGTAGTTAAAGTAAATGAGTGAATCCTATAGGGTGCGGTTGTCCTGATTTTAACATGTGGATTCCACCTAAATGAGCAGCTGGTGTCAGATGGAACTACTGAGCCAGGATGTCCAGAGCATCTGACTCTTGGAGAGATGCTGAAAATCTGGATGTTTATGTGAAATCTCCTGGTGTTTAAAATACTGTGTGGGTCAAACAAACATCTCTAAGCCAGTTTTACCCTCAGACTAGAGGATTAGAAGGGCCCTCGCAGCTTGAATTTTCTGATTCTCAAGTATGTCTTCTAAAGAAAATCTTTAAGAAATCACCTTAGTTATGGGGATTTCTGCCAGCGCACAGTGAATGCCTGTGTGTGGGCTCATGCTTGTATGACGGGCTTTTGACTCCCATTAAAATGATGCTCTCCTGGTGGTCTTCCCCCCACCCCTCACACACACCTGCAGTGGACTGTTTGCTTGGTCTCCAGAGCCAAACCCTGAGCCAAATGGGACAAGTTGCCTGTCCAGTGAGCAGTAAAGAGCAGGCTGTATTGATTAAATAGTCCTTCCCCTCATGAAGGCAAGAGTGGCCACCAGTCGTGGCTGAGCCAGAAGTTGGCTAAGTCAGGCTTGGAAACTTGATATCTTCACAGACCTTTGCTCGATATGTCCCTAAGCTGAACTGGCACTGGGAATCAAGTTCACATGATTACCAGTCTGGAGTTCTCCAACATACTTGCATTAGCCTGCTCGGGCTAATGGAACTAAGTACCACAGTCTGGGTAGCTTTTTTTTTTTTTTTTAAATATTTTATTTATTTATTTGAGAGAAAGAGAGAATAAGTGGTAGGGAAGGGCAGAAGGAGAGAGAGAAGTAGACTTTCCACTGAGCAGGGAGCCCGACGCAGAATTCGATCCCAGGACCTGGAGATCATGACCTGAGCTGAAGGCAGACGTTTAACCGACTGAGCCACCCAGGTGCCCCAGGTAACTTAAGCAACAGAAATGTCTTGTCTCACAGTTCTGCAGGCTGGAAGTCCAAAATCAAGGTGTCAGTAAGGTTGGATCCTTCTGAAGGCTCTGAGGGAAGGGTCTGTTCCAGGCCTCTCTCGTGGTTTGTAGATGGTCATCTTCTCCCTGTGTCTCTTCACATCACCTTCCCTCTGTGTCTGTCAACCTCTATGTCCAACTTTCCCTTTTTAAAAAATATAAGGACACTAGTCCTAGTTGATTAGGGCCCACCCTAATGACCTCATTTTAACGGGATCACCTCTGTCAAGACTCTATGTCCAACTAAGGTCACAGTCGGAGGTATTGGGGGGGACATCATAATTTAGGGGGGGACACAGTTCAACCATAACACTACTCATTCCTGGTCTCTCACTTATTGCTTTAAACTCCCAAACCCAAGTACCCCACTTATGCCCCTTCCTACCCGTGCCAGCTCGGTGCTTCAGGATCTCCGTACTGTTTCAGAGCTCCCTGTAAGCATGTACTCTGTAAGGACTGGGATTCACTCGAGTGGGAAAGGAGAGGGGACTCCCATCAAACACCTGTTAGGGGACATATAGGCCTTGAATGTCAGGTAATAACAGGAGACGTCACCTCATTTTGTCTGTGAGGCATTGTCTATATACTTTGGATCCATATACAAAAACTTCAAGTATTTAAATATCGCTCAATAAGTGCCAAAGTGCTGCTCCAAATGCTTTTTATGAAGCAACCTATTGAACCCCCACGACACCCCTTTGAGGTGGGTACTTTTATTTACCTCGCTGTACCAATAAGGAATTGAGGACCAGAGAGCTTAGGAAATGTTCCCAAGTCTTAGTAACTGATGGAGTTAGGGTTTGAATCCTAATAGTTAGCTCCAGAGGCCATGCTTTTAGTCATTACTGGATAGTGACTGGAAAAGGCAGCAAATATTCTTCTTGAATAGATGAGAAAAGTGAAACCAAGAAGCCGAGTAATTTACAATCACTCGGGTAAGGGGCACAATAAAGGCAGAATTCCTGCTCTGGAAGCCACAAGGCTTCTCTCTCCAAGGGACTAAGTGTCCTGAGTCTCTTTTCCATATCCCACTCGCTTACACAGGCCCAAAGGGAGTAGGGCCAACCCAGAATCTCTAAACCCTTTTTTTGTGGTTAACTGTCTCCATACGGCGGGGTAACTATGGGACAAGAGGAAAGGGGAGGCACCCTCTCCTCTTTAGATGTGACCTCCCAGTTTCCAAGACCACCAGCCCGGAGGCATGAGATCGAGACACGAGCCTGGGAATTTTCTCAGCCGGGGTTAGAAGCGGGAGAGTGAGGTGTGGAAGGGGCTGGGCTGCTCTGGGCCGCCAGGAACACAGAGGATCCTATTTCTCTCAACCCGCCAATGCCGAACGCGAGAGGGCGTGGTCATACCTGGGAGGCGGGGCCGGACGGCGGAGGGGCGGCGGCGTCCCAGGGCGAGGCGCTGACGTGAGTTCGGCGCACCTGGGTTGGGCAGGTAAGGGCCGGTGCGGGACGCGGAGCCGAGCTCCAAGACTCTCCCTGCGCAAAGCCAGGTGTGCTTGCCGGACCGATCAAGGAGAGCGGTGGCGACGGGGGATCTTAACTGGGGACGTGGTTCGGAGGGACGTCCGCTTCTTGTCGCCGGACTGAGAATAGGTGAGGACGCTAACTTCTGAACACTAGCTGTGGAAGGGGGTGGGGGTGGGGTTTGGGGACACACCCGCCCCAGAGTTTGTGCGGTTAGGAACCTTGCTTGAGAACATCTGTTTGTTTGGGGAGACCTTCTGGGGCTGGGTGCCTGTCGCCCTGCTTTAGGTAGCTTCTGGGCGGTCCTAGCCCTGGAGCACGCGGGGCCCCTCCCGACCCCACACTTCTCTCTACTCTCTTTCTCTCCCTGCACTACCGGAGTGTGCCTATCTCGGCCTCTACCCACCCACCACGGGATAGAGCTACGGCGCCTCCGCCCCTCCGGTCTTACCAGCTCGCTGAGCCGCTGGCCCGAGTCCCAAAGAGGGGGATTTCCTAGGCCTGCGGGCCTTTGGTCCTGGTAGATGTTTGGGGAAATGGGGATGGGGCTGCCAGGATTTTAGCCAGTTTGTTTTTCCTCCTTGAATTTGTTTGGCAGTCAGGCCCCTATGTGGGGCCTGGGAGACACCCATGGATTTCCAAGTAGCCAAGCTTGGTGTTGGGCAGGGTGGCACTGGGTGTGGTCGCTCTGGGGGTGAGGCCCTCTTCCCCTGAAGGGGATGGAGGGTGGCTGTGGAAAAATGGAGAAAGTCTCCCACCCCTGCCTGGAAAGGAGGCCCGGGGTGTCACTCTTTACACGGAGCCTGCTTTGTAGTAAAAGGGTCATCTCCGTCCCAAACCTGCTTTCCTAGTGGATATCAAAAGTGGAATCCAGGGAAGGGAGAGGGAGAAGGTGCTCCAGTAGGAGTTAGTGAAGGTTGGTGCTGACCCAGGAGAGTAGTTTAGGGTTAGATGTATGCATAATGCATGACAGCAGCTCCCAATACCCTGAAGCTCCCTCTCACCGCCCCCAACTTCAATCCAGCAAAGAAGAAGGGCATGGGAATTATGGCGAGACGCACAGAATTTACCCCTAAGCAGGGCTAAACTAAATGGAGGGAAGGTTGGGGAACTTGGAACTACCTGGCAAGTGTGTTCTACTCTAAGCCAAACCGCTGGGCCAATCTTGAAGCTCGGCTTTGGGGTCGTGGTGCCCCTGGAAACTAGTCTGGGCAGGGGCTGCAACTAGTGGGGGTGGGGGTTGTTTATAGAGGACCAGCTCCCTGGAATGGGTGTGTGAGAGAGGACGGTTATGCCTTGGAGAGGTTGGAAGATCCCTGCTTAGTGCCCAGTGTGAGGGGAGTGGACAGGTGAGCATCTTTGTTCTTTGGCTGGGTAAGTACCTGTTGGAGACACAGGCTTTGAATTTCACTGTGATGGCAGCTAGAGATACCAGGGCTGAATCCAGCTAGGCCAAGGTTCTGTGGGCATTGGGATTTGGGTGGTGTGTGTGTTTTGAACGAGAACTCTGATTCAGGTGTGTTTGGGGGTGGGTGTCATGGAATCTCCTCCCTAACCACTTCCTTGGCCTTTCATGCTGCTGGGATCTTGTCAGTATTTTGGTTTACTTTCTTAGTGTGCGGAAGGAGGGATTTGGAAAGCAGGGCATTGTGGCAGGATTCAGTGCTATGATGTACTCTAACTCAGGAGTATTGGGTCCAAGCCCCAGATGAAGCAGTTTTCTGTGTCTCAGTTAATCCAGCTATAAAATGGGGATAATAATAGTACTACTTCCAGATCATGAGGATGAAATCATACATGTTAAATGAAAGTGCATGTAAAAAACTCTAAAGCCTATGTAGGTATGAAGGACTGTTGGTATCATAGTCTCAGCAGCTATGAAGATGAAAAGATGAAGGGCATCATCTGTTATACCTTCCAGTGGCCAAGAAAGGTCTTCGCTTCCTGTGGTTAAAGGAAATACTATGTGTAGGTGTTTTTCACTTTTTAAAGAAGATTTATTTATTTATTTGACTGAGAGAGAAAGAGAGAGGGAGCACAGGCAGGGGGAGCAGCAGGCAGAGGGAGAAGCAGGCTCCCACTGAGCAGAGAGCCCTATGTGGGGCTCGCCGAGGACCCTGGCATCAAGACCTGAGCTGAAGGCAGATGCTTATCTGACTGAGCCGCCCAGGCGCCTCAATTTTCTTTTCATTTTGTTATAAATTGAAGCATGTCACTGTAGGAAAATGTGAATCATACACAAAAGTATATACATATGTATAAAATCACCCATAATCCTATCACCAGGTAACCATTTTGGATGTCTTGTTACATTGGGGTATTTCTTTTACTTTTTTTTTTTTTTTTTTAAGATTTTACTTATTTATTTGACAGAGATCAAAAGTAGGTAGAGAGGGAGGCAGTGGTGGGGGAGGGGAAGCAGGGTCCCTGCTGAGCAGAGAGCCCAATGTGGAGCTCGATCTGAGGACCCTGAGATCATGACCTGAGCTGAAGGCAGAAGCTTTAACCCACTGAAGGCAGAAAGGCACCCTTTCTTTTCCTTTCTTTAAATCATCTGTGTGTACATGCGTATGTATGCAAGTGCATGTTATGTTAAAGGATGGAGAGAATACTATATAGTCGATATTGTGTGCTGTATTTTCTCCCTTAACTTCATGTTGTAAACATTTCCCCAAATCCAATAAAAATTCTTCAGACACCCCGTTGTTAATGGTTGCTTAATAGTGCAGCCTGAGAGACTGTATGTAATTAGCCATTTTCCTCTGTTATTTTGGTTGCTTCCAACTTTTCCCTCTCTGCCAGTTTTTAGAGCCCTAGGTACTGAGTGGCAGGTGGGGGAGATCTTGGCTGACTCTTTTTTGACTGAGTTGGAGAGGGTTAGCAGCGGTGCAGGTGAGGCATGAGGAAGGCAGGCTGGGGCGGGGTTGTTACGTGCAGGGCCATCTTGAGAGAAGGCTGAGAACCCAGGACTCTGGATCTTAACAATCAGTCAGTCTCTGTGATATTGCTTCTTCCCTATGACTATGTGCAGGTTCCTGCGTTGACTTGGTTGCTTTAATTTTCTCTTGATGAGTTATTGATCAACTATGATAAATGCTTTTCTTCAAAGTCCATGGTCCGTCTAGAACTGATTTCACATGTCTGACAAGCGTAGACACAGGACTTATGGCTATTGCAATAGAAATTCTCAAATGTCCCTTACGAGGCTGACCAGTGTGGTGTCCATTTCCCCATTCGTCCGTCCCTTGCTCCATCCCCTTTCCAGTGGGCTGGGACTGAGGAGCAGAAGGTAGAACTTGTCCTTAGGAGAAGATGCATTCTCTTCTCCTTCTAAGGTAAATGTTTTCCCCCTGGTTTGATGGCTTCACTTGCTGCCCTACAAAGCAACCCCAACAAGGCCAAGAACATGGGTTCTGGGGACAGTTGAATACCTGCATGCCAACCTGACCTGCCCACTCTAAGCTGTGCTCCCAGGGGGTAGGTTTCAGTTGCAGAACTTGTTAACTGGGTCAGAAGGCTCAGGTGAGAGCAGGTCCTGCCTTGCTCTTAAAGTGCCAGAAGCCAGCTTGATTTGGGTTTGGGTTTTCCCTGCTTGTTGGGAGTCTGGCTGGGGAAGGAAGTGGAGTTTGGGGCCACCCCCTCAGCTAAGCTCCTGTGAGTGGGAGCCTTCAGCTGACTCAACTGGTTTGGCTTCTGAACTGTGATCCAGGTGGGGACCTTCCTGGGTGTGAAGGTGACTTATTTATCTTCCTTTCCTCAGGCCGTTGTGGGGTTTGAGCAGTTCCAGTGTGGATTTCTTCAGGGAGTCTGACGAAAGCCATTTCTAACCGACATAGTGTTGGACACAGTAGCTGATGGATGTGTATTCGCTGAGGGAAGGCGATTTTGCAGACCTCACCTTAAGTAAAAACAAAGTAAAAGGAGAGTACACACAACAAAAAATACCTAAACACAACACCCCTGGCAAACAATTCTCTAGGGACCAGTTTTTCCTAAAGGCACCCAGCGTGGGCAGGCCTTTGTTTCCTGCTGTGAGTGCGGGCTGGTGCCGAATGTTATCTGCGGAGCCCGTGTGTTTTTATGAGGATCAATTGCAGACTTTACCCAGGCCGCCTCCTGCAACCTCCTGCAACCCGTGAGTTCACTCTAGCCTCTGTGGGGAGATAAACAGACCCAGGTGGAAGAGGCCAGCTTGTCTTATGGTTGTTTTTAGCAGCCTAGGGTGAAGAGCCGTAGCACTTGATTATTCTTGGGCTCCTGGACTTTTCCAGACTCAGGTGTGAGAAGGGTCCTCAGAGCCTTTGTCTCCCATGTTCCCAAGTCTTCTGCAAGCCACTGGATTGTCCTGTGCATAACCAACTTGGAACCCCTTTTTCTTGATTACAGAGTCTTTGGCCAGCACAGAGGAAGGAGAGCTGACTCGAGGCCCAGCTCTTTAGATCCCCGTGGATACACTGCCCGCTCATCTCTGTAAGTGAGGACTTGGGAACCAGGACCCACCCCTTGCCTCCTACCCCTCACCACGGTGCTGTCATTTCTTATTAAAATATTCCTGATCGTGTTGAGTTGTCTTATCTATAAAGAAGGTGTGCTTCAAATTCTTGCCCCTATCTTTGCAGTTTCCATAACTTTTTTTCTCCTGTCTCCTGAGATGAGATTGAAAAGAGCAATTTCACTTCTCTTCCAAAGCCCTTGGTTCTTCAGGAAGGACTGTGTTCCAGCAGGGATGATGTCATCTTTTATTATTTTCCTGCTTCAGGATTTAAATAGGAGAAATGTGATCTACTTACATGATAAGTCTGATTTGGCTAGAACATGAAGTATAAATGGCTTTGGAATAAGAATCCAAAGAACCTTTTAACCTCTTTTCTTTTCTTCCCCACCTGGCACAGTCTATTCCCATATTTAGTTTCTTTGCTGTAATCTAATGAAACTGTAGCTCTATCATACGGGAACAGTGGCTGGGAAAAGTTCCCAGAGGCTGGCCTAATTCTCCTGCTCTCCCGACTCTCTACCCTCCCTCCCCCTCCCCTAGATCATGGCCCTCCACCCCCGCAGAGTTCGGCTGAAGCCCTGGCTGGTGGCCCAGGTGGATAGTGGCCTGTACCCCGGGCTCATTTGGCTACACAGGGACTCCAAACGCTTCCAGATTCCCTGGAAACATGCCACCCGGCATAGCCCCCAACAAGAGGAGGAAAATACCATTTTCAAGGTAAAGGGTTTCTTCCACCATCTGACTTAAAATGCTTTCCAGTTCTGTCAGAGCTTTCTGGGTTTTTCGGTTGTTGTTTTGTTCCGTTTTTTATTTTGGCATGAGGAGTACACTAGATCCCAAATGCTGATGCCTCAGAGAGAATGTTTATGAAGGGGTTGCCCAAACTTAGGCACAGTAATTTCTCTTGCCGGGACACGTCTGTGATTTTGAGGGTGTTTATTCTTTCCCACTGGCTAAAGGTACTCAACTCATATCCCAAAAGATCCCGGGTGCAGTTGGTAAAACTGCAAGTGATTGTGTTGGTGTGGTTGTTCCAAAAGCTCCTGGAGGCCAGCAAATGACCCTTGCTCTTCATGCCCTCAGGGCTCTGGCTATGAAGAGAGGTGCCTGGGCCTGGGAATGACTCTCCAGACCAGGGCAGAACTACTGATTGTTGGCAGCCTCCTAACATAGCCTGTAGGATGGATGTAGAGGGCCCTCTGCATGGTGTTCTTTTGATATTAAAATACCTTGCCCCGTGCATAACCTCTGCTTAAAACTTAATGGTGATCTAGTACAGGTTTTTCTTCTACAAGTATGTTTTCTTAAATAAAAAATAGCTCTGATGTGAACATATTGTTTTACTTAACAGAAAACAAGATTTAATCACACTGCATTTTACAAAATTCAGTGAAGCCGAAGTTTGGCTTAAGGCAGAAGTCGGTGGGAAGCTCGTCACAGGAAGGGGTGGAATGTGGTTTCTAATTCCAGACCCTTTGCTTCCGACCAACTTCTCTGTGCTGGTCAGCCTTCTGCCTCATGAGTTGCTTTAGTTCCTGCATCTCCAAGACACAGAGGAGTGAGTTTAGCTTTTTCTTCCTTTATAAGCTGGAAGTCAGAAGTGAAATCTAGTCCCTACCCTGGGCTTCTCAAGATTGACGCCCCAGTTCTTGCTGAGATTGGATCAGAAGATGTGGGCTCATCCCTCAAAGGAGAGCCGTCCTAGAGATGTTTCCCACCCAACTCTGTTATATCAGGTGTAGACATGAGAGGCAGAGGGAAAATTGGCCTGAAAGCACTTAGAAGGAAAGTATATGAGCGCTTTTAATTTCAAAAATGATAGGGAAAAACATCTGTAAACCAGCCCCAATGACTGAAGCTGGCACTGGGAGGGAATGGGCCTGCCTCAGCCCAGCCGGCCTCTGGCTGTGGCCATGGTCTGAAACTGCATTTGCTGTGGCTGGTTGGGAGTGGCTGGCCGTGGGGGAAGACGCTGGTTTCTGAAAGCCTCACTCACGAGAGTGGTCTGCACACAGGGCTTGAGAGGAACATGGCTGCGGGAAGCTTGTCTTGCTTATGTTTGTATCTCTGTTTGCAGAATGCTAAGGGAGGGCCTTAAAAGTCAGGAGAAGAGTGAGGGCACTTTCACAGATCCCAAGTTCTGAGAGGCCTTGGGAAGGATTTGTGGGAGCAAGAAGGAGGCAGGGGACCTGCTCCTTAAATGGATGCCTGCTCTGTATCCCTTGTCCATTGTCTCATTGAATTCTCAGCAACTGTGTAAGGGAGGTATTACCCAGTGATGTAGGTGCAGAGGCTGAGTCTCTGAGGGGCTAAATAACTTGCCCAAATCACACAGCTAGTGAGGGGTGTGGCCAGGATTTGAACCCAAGCCTGTCTGCTCCCCCATTACCATCTACTCCATTCTGACCAGGAATTGGAAGTCCTCGTTTCAGATCCTACCATCAGTTGCACGTATGGTCTTAAACACGGCATATAATCTCTTTGGGCTTTAGCTTCCCCTTCAGTAAAATGGGGGATGAAACCAGTCTTGCCTGCCTCACAGGATTGTTATGAGAATTGAGTGAAATAATGTGTAGGGAGGGACTAGTGAATTACCAATTAAAATATAGAAGTTACTTCGATTTCTGGAAGAGAAGTAGTAGGGACCTGCACAGTGACCTGAGTGTCAGAAGCAAGACCCAGAATGGGTTGAGTATGTCCTGTTTATAAATCACTATGATTGCCACGGGGTGGGTAGCCCCACTGCTGCATTGCCCTCTGTGTGGGCCCTGAGGAGGAATGGCCGTGTTGTGAGCCAGAAGGCTGTGGCTGTGGTTCTGGCTTAGTTTGGCTGCTCTCCATGGAGGGGCAGGGATTTAAGGAGCCACAGAAATATTTAGACCTGAGCCAAAGTCAGCACAGCCCAAGCCGGGTGGGCGGGGCCAGAGCAGGAGTGGGTACCAGGGATCAAATAAACGGAAGGGAAGATGTAGTGAGCCAGCAGTCAAGTACCACCAGGCACCACTAGAGATGTGCTTCTCAGATATTGCGGACCAGTGACATCAACATCCCCTGTAGGGAGCTGGATGGAACGGAGCCAGCACAGCCATCTGGGGCAGCACCCATTTCTCAGACCTCCACATTCTGTACTGCAGAACTACACTGCAGGTGCTTGAGTCTGAGGACATGGTAAGAAGTGAATCTGAATTAGAAGAGGAGGACTGAAATTTGTTTTGGAAAAAACTTCCTGATGATTGTCAAGGTCTGGGGCAGGGAGTGACTGAGGGAGGTCATAGATCTCAAAGGATGGGGCAGAAAATTTCCATTTCAGCTTGAGGTTAGAAGCAGAGGCAAGGAGTTGGAACTGGACATGAGCCCTGTCCATTTCCACAAACTGGGGTATGCTTCCTGGTCTTGAGGGCTCTGCTAATGACATCCCCCTTTTCTGCACCAGAAGGTAACATCCTGAAGAAAGCATAGAGCTCTGAGAGTATGTTAGCAGTAGGGGAGAGTGGGTAGCCCATGAGTGGAAACACACATACCTCTGGACCCAGAAATGGAGAACCAGTGAGGAGGAGTCAAAGCAGTTTTAGCTCATACCTGGTGTTTGCAGCAAAGTATTTCCAATGAAGTGGGACTCTGAGGAACTAGGGAAGGGCAAAAGGTGTGGGATCAGTCCAGTGAGGCCCTCCGCCTCCAGCTGGACTCCCAGACTGTGCTGCCTTGCCCTCCGACAGGCTTTTATTCCTAAAGGCACTTGTTTTCCACAGTTATTTATGCATCAGATTGAAGAATGTAGGGGGAGGGAACAGCAAGGCCAAACTCTTCATATCACATGGCGTCTCCCTTTGTCATCTTATAAAAGTAATTAATGTAAAAAACAAGCCAAAAAAAAAAAATTGACCTGAAATCCTGCTATCCAAAGTTACCATTAGCATTTTGGGGTATAAAGCGGACACTTGAACATGGGTTGGAACTGCATGGGTCCACTTTATTTATTTATTTATGTGTGTGTTTATTTATTTATTTACTTACTTACTCAATAATCTCTATACTCAACATTGGGCCCCAACGCATGACCTGGAGATCAAGAACCACATGCTTTTCTAACTGAGCCAACCAGACACCTCTGTACACGTCCACTTACGTGCAGATTTTCTTTCAATGAGTACAGTACTATAAATTATATTTTCTCTTCCTTATGATTTTTTTAATAGCATTTCCTTTTCTCTAGCTTGCTTTATTATAAGAATATAGTCTATAGTATAAAAAATGTGTATTAATCAGCTGTTACCAGTAAGATAGTTCAGTTTTGGGGAGTCAAAAATTAAATATGTGGATTTTTGACAGTGCAGAGGGTCAGTATTCCTGACCCCTGTATTGTTCAAAGGTGAACTGTATTTTTTCCAGGCCCTTCTTTATTACTAACCTTTATTATAGCCACTCTTGACAGGTGGTGCTGGCACCAACAGTTGAGATAAGGCTCCTCCTTTCAAAAGATTATGTTTGCATATGGCTTAATGTCCCTCTGGTGCTGCCCGGCCAGGGCCTGAGGGTGGGGCTTCCTGCTGCAGGCTCTGTAAGTGGGGATGGGGATGGCGGGGCAGTCAGGCCCGGGTATATGTGCTCATGAGCGAGGGTGAACACATTCTGGGCAACGGCAGGCATTCACTGTGGTTTCCTGTTCCTCAGGCCTGGGCTGTGGAGACAGGGAAGTACCAGGAAGGGGTGGATGACCCTGACCCAGCTAAATGGAAGGCCCAGCTCCGCTGTGCTCTCAACAAGAGCAGGGAATTCAACCTGATGTACGATGGCACCAAGGAGGTACCCATGAACCCAGTGAAGATATACCAAGTGTGTGACATCCCGCAGCCTCAGGGATCAATCATTAACCCAGGTAAGGCCCCAGCTGCTGGCAGGACAGGTGGACAATAAGCCATGTTCTGGGCTGGACTCTTTAAAGAGATAGTTGACTTGAACATCACTTACAAAGTTTAGTTACAAAGCAAGAAAGCCTTTCTCTAGGAAGGACCTGGAGAACAAAAGATATGTCAGCAAAATCTTCTTGTTCACTTAGGGGAATAGTTACTAGCCTGACTGTTTAAAAGAATGAGAAAGTAGAGGGAGGATAGAGACCTACTGTAGGAAGAGCTTCTCTTGGGACTCAACACTGAGAGGAGAGGTCAGGTGGTTTTGAAGATGGAGGAATTAAAAACCTAGGAGGTTTGAGTTCTGAACCTGGCTCTTATCATTTTGCTCCTTATGGGACATGGAATCTAGTCATTTGACCTTTGAGCCTCAGTTTCTTCAGTGGTAAAATCTGGGTTCTCATCTTTCCTGCCTACCTCAAAGACTATTGTAAGACTCAATTGACATGACATCTTAAAGCTATTAAGTTCCCTTTCCAAATGTTGGATGAGTGATTATTTAATTTGTAGGATACTTTTCCTAAGAGAATACCACCCGATCCTCCTGTTTACCCAGTGCTTTGGAAGTACCGAGAGCCGGGTGATTTAGACTTGTTCTCCAATGGATCTAGTGAGGCCCTGCCAAGAGCGAAGGGTCTGTCCTCACATTAAGCTTACAAAGGGGAGAAATTGTGTCCTTGAGTCCTTAAAAGGGAAGCTAATGTGTAGCAAGAGGTTGAAAGGTGGGAATTCAGAGATTTCTAAGAAAGGGGATAGGGTCTGCAGTTCCTGGGTAGGAGAGAAGAGAGCTTACATTAGAGCTCAGTAGGAGGAGTTAGAGCCAGAGGTTAATACACCTTTGGTTCCCACTCTTTTTGGCTAGGGCATTGGGGGTGCATATTGAGCTCTGGATGCCTCTGTACTAATAATACCTAGCATATAGAGCAGATCATCTATAAGGATGACAGTGCAACCCCAGCAGCTCACTTGTGGGATGATGTGTTTGTTTCTCGGTTAGGATCCACTGGATCTGCTCCTTGGGATGAGAAGGATAATGATGTAGATGAAGAAGATGAAGAAGATGAGCTTGATCAGTCACAGCACCATGTTCCCATCCAGGACACTTTCCCCTTCCTGAACATCAATGGTGAGTGGGGATGGTCAGTGGTGGTACAGAAGAATGAAGAGGGTGGAACAGGCTTTGACTTAACAACTACTGACTCAGCCCCAGCTGCACTGGGAGCAGTGATGCGGCCTTGTGGCCAAGCTGCTGGTCTACTAACAAGTAGGGGCCATAGACAGGGGAACTCTGCTGGCCCAGTTATCCCAGTGGGCAGCTTCCAGGCATAGAGAACATCTAAGGAATCTTACAGATAATTCAGAGAAATTAAACAAATTCATTCTTAGTTCCATATAAAAATACATCAGTTGTTATAAATTGCGCTAATTTCCTTGAAGCCAACTATAGATATCATTTTGACGAATTATATGCAAAGTCTTCCACTATTTCCCTTGATACAAATTTTGTGTCACTTTCTTAGCAGGGTATCTACTCTGCTAAGGCTATGTCCTGGGAAACTTGTGGTTTCTACAATACTTGGCTTTGATAGAATTTATCTGCAAGAGACTTTTTGCTTCTTTTATGCACTTTTTGAATTAAGCTTCCCAGGAAAAATGAGTTGAGGGGTTGGAAGGTCACTGTAACAGAGCAGGTACTGACTCTTCCATTGCACATTCTGAGGATGCTCAAATACAAGGTGAAGTGCTCTTCAGCATCTTCACTTGAACTGTTGACTGAAATGTTCCTAGTCTAATGCCGTGCACTAGTTGAGTTGAGAAGCTCATCACTCATCATTTCTAGTTCCATCTGGCTGCTCTGGGTCAAATGAGATACTTATGCCACTTAGAAAAAGTTATCGAAATGATTCCTTTAGGAGTTTGGAGTCCCCTACTTTAGGTGATTCTCTTACCTTTAAGAATCGGGAAATAACTCTTATTTTCTGTCCACTTTCCCTCCTTCACTTAACCTGCTATTTATATCTTTACAACCAAGGGATGAGTACAGAAAATTATCATTGAGTTCTCTCAGGTCAATATTGTCACATGCTACATTCGCACTTAGTGATTTGAGTTGGATATCTGGAAATACGAGATTTGTTCCCAAATCCTTGGCTGATTCATTCTGTTATTTTCGCCCATTAAAAGGGTGCAACCTATCTCCAGAACCCTGATTTCATATTTTCTGTTCATATTTTACCAAAGCAAATTTTTTTTGCCTTATGTTAGGGGTTGCTTTGGATCATTTTGGGAAGATGTGGGACATCTATTTAAAAAGCGGCACCTGGGTGGCTCAGTTGGTTGGGCGTCCCACTCTTGATTTCAACTCAGGTCATGATCTCAATTTTTGGGATCCAGCCCCAAGTTAGGCTCTCCCTGCTCGGGGAGGGGAGGGGGGAGTCTGCTTAAGGATTCACTCTCTCTCTTTCCCTTTGCCCCTCCCCTCGTTTGTGCACATGCTGTTTCTCAAATAAATAATCTTTAAAAATAAAAAATAAAAACAAAAAAGGAAAATGGGTACATTGATTTAACCAGACTTTTGCACAAACAGTCAAAGAAACATTACTTCTATGATTTCAGAGCCCTTGGGGCAGAGGAAGAAGAATTGTTGAAGAATAGATGCCTAAGAAGTGAGGCTAGGAGGAGAAATCTCTAGACTTTGGAGTGAACCAACTTTGAGAATAGCAAGAAATAGGATGGGTATTTCATTTTCTTTCCTAAAAGCTATTAATTGGATACTTTTGAATAAATATTGGTTTTACATGTTTTAAAATTCATAATGGTACCAAAAGGTTTTCCTCCCTTTCTGTCTCTGACCCCCTGTTTGGTTTCCCTGGAAGAAACTGATCCTTTTAGATTTTTTGATACCCTTCCAGATGTTTTGTGCACGTAAAAGTATTTGTGTTTATTTATTTTATTTTTATTTTGAAAATATTTTATTTATTTATTTGATGGAGAGACACAGTGAAGGAGGGAACACAAGCAGGGGGAGTGGGAGAGGGAGAAGCAGGCTCCCCAAGGGGCAGGGAGCCCGATGTAGTGCTTGATCCCAGGACCCTGGGATCATGACTGGAACTGAAGGCAGACACTTAACTGACAGAGCCACCCAGGCACCCCAGTATTTGTTTGTTTTTAATGGAATTTCTATATACCCAAAGATAATCAACTAATTCAATTGAGTTCATTTTATAGAAGAGTTCATTTTGTAGAAGACAGCCAACTTCTATGTAATTGCTGGGGCGAAAATCTGTAACAGGGAACCTTTCATTCATGCTCATTCTAATTTAACCCCAGAGAATACTCATATGTTTGGTTATCTTCAGCAAATGCACGTTTTCAGAACTTTGAGTTTATGGGAGAATTAATATGATTAGGAAGTAGAAGCAGGGGAACTGTATCTCTTTTTGTGTCAGTTGTGGAAATCATTGATGGGCTGCCACATGGAGTCATAGTCCAGTGTTTGACTCTTGTCTTTCAGCCTTGTTAGGTTTTAAAGCCCCGAGCCAGGTGATGTACAAACGTGGTGTCCCTGCCTGCTCACCCACAGCTTTCTGTTCTAGGTTCTCCCATGGCACCAGCCAGTGTGGGCAACTGCAGCCCTGAAGCAGTGTGGCCCAAAACTGAGCCTCTGGAAATAGATGTACCCCAGGCACCTATACAGCCCTTTTATAGCTCTCCAGAGCTGTGGATCAGCTCTCTCCCAAGTAAGTGAGACTTGATTTTTCTAGCTGGGTCTTCAGCTCCTATTACAGTCCCTTTTCCTGCCCCACCTTCTGCCTCCATTTCTTTGCCATATATAGAATAGCTACCCATCCTATAGGCAGCCGCTGTCCGGTTCCTGACTGGCTGATGAGTCATCAGGGAAGAAGTGAAGAAACATTAGTTCATATCTACCTGCCCATGGGGATGCTGTGATTAGTTGCAGCTCAGGGTTACTCACCTGTTAGGTGAGTGGAAGGCCTGGGTTCATCAGTTTGTCTAGGGGATCTGGGCTTAAGGCCAGTTGAGGGACAGGAAGATTAATGGCCATGAATTTGATCAAGAAGGTTCTTGGATTTTGTGGGGCTTTTGGAAGGGAGAAAATAATTCTGAATTGAACACAAATTGATCTCAATGAAGAACCAGTGTCACTGCCCCATCTCCCTTTCATGGTATGCATCGTGGTAGTGGGGATGGGGTGGAGGGTGGGAATGTGAGGGCTAGTATTTGGTCCAAGAGAGTAATAGCTTTGATAAGACCTGTAAGGTTCAGTGGAGGCTTGATGAGTAAAAATTTACTTTGCCATGAGCTGTGCGTCCTTTTATGGTAAATTGTTAGAACAAATCCTCAGAGTGTGCTCATGTGTGTAATTTTCAGAAAGATAAGATGGCTTGGTATTTTTTCTTACTCTTCTGATTTCTTTTAAAATGAGCCAAAAATGAGACACAAACTAGATAACCTTAGTTTTTAGCTGCTTCCATGTCCACTGATGTGAACACTTCAGTCAGTATAAATGAGGAGACTGAACCAAGAAGTTTGCTTGGAGAGATTCTAGCCCTTAGGGTGTAATGATTAAACAGAGATAGTATATGTGGACCTTGAACTATCTGCTTTTAAGGTAGTCTTTCGACTGAATAGTTCAGGGATAGGTTGATGTCTTCCTTTGTTGCAGGAAGGATAACGGTGGTGGTGACCTTCCTGAATGCTGGGCGAAAGGTGGCTTGATCTTGATGGACTTGCATGAGTCCCAGGCAGAGCATTAGAGCAGGACTCTCACTGTACTCTCTCACCTTGCAGTGACTGACTTGGACATCAAGTTTCAGTACCGTGGGAAGGAATATGGGCAGACCATGACCGTGAGCAACCCCCAGGGCTGCCGGCTCTTCTATGGGGACCTGGGTCCCATGCCTGACCAAGAGGAACTCTTTGGTCCCGTCAGTCTGGAGCAGGTGAAGTTCCCAGGTCCAGAGCATATCACCAATGAGAAGCAGAAGCTGTTCACCAGTAAGCTGCTAGACGTCATGGACAGAGGACTGATCCTGGAGGTCAGCGGTCATGCCATTTATGCCATCAGGCTGTGCCAGTGCAAAGTGTACTGGTCTGGGCCATGTGCCCCATCGCTTGTTGCCCCCAACCTGATTGAGAGACAAAAGAAGGTCAAACTATTTTGCCTGGAAACGTTCCTTAGTGGTAAGTCTTTCTTCAGAAGGTTTGTGATTGGGGGCTTCACCCCAGAAGTAGGTTTTCCACCTTCCCAAACCCCTTTCCTGGCTCTTCAGGTATCTTAAAAAAACTCCTGGAGGAAGTAAAGGTAGAAGAGAACCTTAGTTCTAAGAAATGAAAGTGACCTGCGCAACAAAGAAGGGCATTTCACTCCAAAGCTATGTACTTGGAAGCTAATTTTAGTTTGGTTGTGGCTCCTTTAGTGGCAGAAGAGGGAGACAGCCTTGTTATTACTGCCAGATGCTGCCACTGCCACCTTAACTTTGGAAGTTGACTTCATCATAATCAGCAAAACATACTCTTCTCATTTGGGAAATACCAAGTGGCAAATTCAAGCAAATAGATTTAGGAAGATCACTGAGATGTGGATTTTACAATACAATTTGAACCCCAGGTCTAGTTCAATGATATCCTCAGAACCCTCAGAAATGATAAAAGTGTTCTTATTTGTGTTGTCCACAATGGCTCACATGGGGCAACTGAGTACATGAATGTGACTCATAATGACTAAGGAACTATTTAATTTTAATTAATTTAAATGTAATAGCCACATGTGGCTAGTGACCACTAAATTGGGCAGCCCAGAAAATGGTATTTTACTGAGTGGATATGGAATGGCCAAGTATACCAAGCTTGCTCTTCCACCTTCTACAGATCTCATTGCCCACCAGAAAGGACAGATAGAGAAGCAGCCACCATTTGAGATCTACTTATGCTTTGGGGAAGAATGGCCAGATGGGAAACCCTTGGAAAGGAAACTCATCTTGGTTCAGGTGAGGATATAAGGATATGTCAACAACTCTTTGCCTTTTTACCAGTGCTTTAGCCCCAGGACTAGGATTGTGCTGAGCAAAGATCCATCAGCCTATGTATGTTTTAATCCCATCAAATAGAATAGCAGACTCAAGTTTTGTTTATTGTAAGAACCAACTAGGACCACGCTGGAGCACAGAGGTCCTCAAAATGGATGACTGGCTTAGTGAAGACCTTACCTTGCATTCTTTTATTGACATTAGAGTCTTGCTGAAACCTAACAGGATATGGTCCTTTCTAGCTCTTTTAGAAAGACCTTTTGAGTTACTTTTAAGAGTGTAACCTTATTCTAGTAAGTGGCAGCAAGACCACTTGGATTTGGTTCCTGGCTTTGTAAAAAAAAGATAGTCAACAGATAAAATGTGGGTAAGAGACTTCCTAAATAAGCAGCTGTTTATCTAGGCATGTGATTTAATGAAACATATAGGTTCTTTACCTTCATTTGAACCAAGTTCTAGAGTGAGCCTTAGCAAGATGGTCTAGAGAGAAGAAGGCATACACTCTATCATAAGGGGTGGCAGCTTTCCTAGGACCTCACTGGTCCTTTCTATCATTTTGAGTCCCTCCTGCTGCTTAAAAATACCTTCTCTTCAGTGGATACCTGTGTGTTCTGTGTCCTGAACAGGTTATTCCAGTGGTAGCTCGGATGATCTACGAGATGTTTTCTGGTGATTTTACACGGTCCTTTGACAGTGGCAGTGTCCGCCTGCAGATCTCAACTCCAGACATCAAAGATAACATCGTTGCTCAACTGAAGCAGCTGTACCGCATCCTCCAAACCCAAGAAAGCTGGCAGCCCATGCAGCCCGCCCCCAGCATGCAACTCCCCCCTGCCCTGCCAGCCCAGTAATCATGAATGCCATCTTTTTTTACAATATTGTACATAGCAGTATTTTTTATTATTCAGATTTACCCAGCTTTTGAACCTCTTCCTTCTAACAATGTTAGTGGCCTTCGATTCTCCACAGTATGCCTGGCTTTTAAAGTTGATTTAATTTATGGAAAAAAATCACCTTTCATAGTCCCCCTTTCTTTTTGAAACCTCCCAGTGTTAGTGTAATGTAGTAGAGGGAGATTTGGCCTGGGACTTTGGACACCAGCATTCTAGCTGCAGTGCTCTGCTTCAGTGACCTTGAACTACCAACTCATTTAACCTCTAGGCTTCAGATTAATTCCTGTAAAACGAAGGGGTTGGAACAGTGCCTGAAATAATGCCAGTTAAAACTCTGACCTGATGACTTCATTCTACTTGTACAAGGCATACCGGCCTGGAATAGAACCTTTCTGCATTGTTCTTGCATCATATTTTTTTCTTGCTTTCATTAAAGTTCCCTCAAGCACTGATTTGTCCAAGATTGATCTCCGTTTGACCTGTTCTGCTAGTATAGGAAGCTGGCTCCCTGACGGAGTAAGTGAGAGGGAGGGGAGCTGGCTGGTTGCTTAGGAACCAAGCTTGATATCTAAATAGAAATAGGTGCCAAAGTCTGAAAAGTCACCTGGTCTGTGGAGTAAATGCTCATAAACAGCTCCTCAAGGGAATCTGTCAGCAGAAGGCCTAGGGATTCTGCACAGTTGGTTGTCAGGTGTTTACCTTGCCACCACTCAATAACACTCAGAATGTGGTAGGTGAGAGTGCATGACTCAGTGGTACCTTTCAGAGAGGATAGAGCTTTTTCTTCTTTCTTCTTTGAGGAAGAGCTGGGAGTGAGCTGGGCATCTAGGACAAATTTCTGACTAAAAAAGGGACAGTTCCTTTTTGTTTTAAAACTTACAGTTTTGCTATCGTTTGGACTTTTTGCAGTTGAAAAATTGGGGTATTCAGGGTGAAGGAGGACTGGGCAGTGCTCTTCTGCCAAAGGCTCATCTGGCCCAAATCTACTTGTCCCCTTTCTTGTGGAGGTAGCTGGGTGTGAACTATTCAGGTGAAGAGTGGTGTAGAACACTGTAGCTATGGCTGCCACAGACTGGTCTTATCTATTAACTCTTGCTCCATCTTCCATTTTTTTGCCTTACCCCCAACCTTTAAAAAAAAAAAAAGACAGTATAATTTAAACTCCAAGACCTAAATGGAAAGCAAGATATTAATCTCTGGTTGCAGGCCTCTAAGGCTCTTGAATACTGATGCCTCTTTGTGCCAGGCCATTACAAGAAAACCCATGTCTAGTGTACTACCCTTAAACTAGGCCATCCAGGCCATTCCCTACTTGCTACTGTAGTTGAACTAGCTGAAAAATCAGGTAGCTTCAAAAGCCATAAGCTCAATTTGGTTACAGGTGGCAGAGGGACTTACTTAGAATGCTGAAGCTATGTTTTTAGGATCTCTAAGGGATGTAGTGGGATCTGCTGTTAAACTAAAGCATGACCAAGAGAAATCTGGGTAAATGTCAGGTGCTCAGCTGTGAGCAGCATTTGGGCTTCTAGAGATCAGGAAACATGCAAGGTACAGAAACTTTGTAATTTTTGGTCATTTTGGTTGAGTGGGTAACATGGAGGATTTGGTTTTGGTGTCTGGCTAACTCTGTAACTGCACAGCTCAAAGTTAAAAAGAGCCCACTGTAGGTAAAGTGGAGGGCAACTGCTAGATCTGGGTTGTCCTTTCCCCTTATGCTATGAAACACTAATAGCCAGGCTCTCCATCTGGATAGAGGCCCAGAAAAGAGGAGCTGGCAAAAGGTGATGAAGATTGTGTTCTGAAGAGCCAAGAAGGATCAAACTTGTATGTAACTGTAATGAAAAGCTTACATAGATGCCAGAGGAATGGATGAGTAGTTTTGTGTAGTCTTAACTAGAGAGACTAGTTTCTTCTATGTTTTTTATTGTTTTCAGAATGCTGGGAGAAAAGTGCCTGGTGGCTCAGTTGGTTAAGAGCTGGACTGAGGGTCATGAGATTGAGCCCCACATCTCCATGCTCAGTGGGGAGTCTGCTTGAGATTTTCTTTTTCCTCTTCCTCTCCCTGCCCTCACTCACTCTCTCTAATAATAAATACATTTTTCAAAAAAACAAAAAACAAAACAAAACCACTGGGTGAGTGTGTGCAGGGCTGTTCACTGATCTCCCTCACTGCTCCTTCTCTGGTCCCGATGGATAGATAGATACCAGGTGCCCTTTCTTTCTTGGAGACTGTTAGTTTTGGTTGCTACGCCGCACACTCTCTTGGTGTGGTCTGCTTTCTTGCCTCCACCTTGCTTAAGAGTGGAAGGGGAATTGGATGGTGTCACCAGCTCTTCTTTTTGTTCTCTGTCCACCCCGCTAAACTGGATTAGCTCAAAGTTAAACAGAACAAAACACTGTAGGTAATTTGGAGGGCGATGGTTGGATCTGGGCTTGTTCCTTCCCCATATAATTCGATCTCTGGTTATATGTTCCCATATCATCCTATACTTCCTTTTTCAGAATAATCAATTCCCTTGTAATTGCTTAGCATCTGTGTCCTATTTGACTACCAACTTGCTGAAGGTAGGGACTATTTGTCTTGGACTCTGTTGCCAGTGTCTGGTGCATACTATTTTCTCAAATAGAACTGATCCTTGAACAACACAGGTGTGAGTTGCACAGGCCCACTTACACCCAGATTGTTTTTTTGATAAATATAGTACAGTACTGTAAATGTATTATGATTTTTTAGTGTTTTCTTTTTCCCTAGATTACTTTATTATAAGAATACAGTATATAATGTTGCTATAACAAAAATATCTGTTGACTGTTTATATTATTGGAAAGGCTTCTGGTCAATAGTAGGCTATTAGTAAAGTTCTGGGAGAGTTATAAGTTATATTCAGAGTTCCTGCTGTGTGGGGCACCCCTACCGCCTGCTTGTTCAAGGGTCACCTGTATTTGTTGTTAGAATAAATGAATGAACTAAATAAATAAGTCTTTCATTTTACAGATTTATTGCTAAGGACCATGGGAAAATAAATCTGGGGAAGGAAAAAATCCAAAAATTGGTTTCTAGTCTCTGTTTCTGACTCTCTCTGAGCTAAAAACCAGCGTTAGACTGGGAGCTCCCACACGCTGATCCTCCTTCCTCGCTAGCCCCATCTTTACTCCATACTTGTCTATTTTCACCTTCCGAAGATACCACCAAGGTAGAGCAAGGAGTGGAGCCTCCCGTGTCGGATCCCGCAGTTCCCTTTGCCTCTGTCCTGCCCACATAGCAATAAAGTTAGGCCGTTTTCTCAGCTGAGCATTCTCAGGAAATTCTTGCCCTAGGGCTGGCAGTTTAGGTGTTAGCCCTTCAGCGAAACACTTCCTTCTTACTGGCCTGATTGAAAAGCTTCTGCCTCTCTGTTCATTTCTCATGTGAAGCCAGAAAACTGAATTTCTCGAACCTGAGCCCGTGAAGGTGGGGTTTCTGTGTATTTTGTACGTTGCAATAATACTGCCAGCGCCCAGAAGCATGCCTGGCACACATTTATTCCGAGTGAACAGGGCCCATGCCCTTCACACCCAGCTTCGAGACGGCAAATCTTGGGCAGGACAGCCCTTGCGCACCCACTTCTAGGAATTCAGCCTCTCCAATTGGGGATTTAGGCAGGTCAGAGTAAACAACGGACTTCGTAGGGCCACTCACAGGTGAGGACAGTCTGCAAAACATGTCGCTTTCTCGAGGGAAGCTTCGTTTGGAGGGGATAGCGCGCTTGCCCAGACAAAGCAGAGTGTTTTTGTGCTGAGTGCAGCGTGCGCCTCTTTGAATTCCCTGACCTAATAACCCGACACGAAGCTACGTGAGGGTAGCGGCAGGCTACTAGCTTCGCCAGGTCCCGCCTTCTCTCGGGCACTTCCGCCCCTCCCAGTCCCTGCGCAGACGGGCGGGGCCGGCTTCTGTCTGGCGGGAAAGGGCCGGGCCATAGGCGTCCACACTTCCGGCACAGCCGGGCGGGAGGTCCTAACGCGAGGCGCGCGAGCGGCCTGGATGACGTCACGGAAAGTGGTGGGAGGGCCTGTCTGTGTTGGACCTGCGCAGTAGGCCGGTTTTGCCGACCTGGAGCGCGGCACCTTGCGAGGGATTTCCAGTGTTTCGGCGGAGCGTTCTGGTTTCGGCGTTTTCTCGGCAGCTCACAGGAAACGCGCGGGCGCTTGTGATCCCGCGAACCTGCGGCGGAAGTGGAAGCAGAAAGTACGTGTGTCTGTGTGTGTGAGAGAGACCTGTGACTCATTTAACAAGTCACTCTAATATGCTCAGCGCTGCGTGTGGGGATTGGAGGGAGCCCATCGTCCGAAGGTCCGTAGGTGACGGCCAGAAGGGGAAGGCGGGGCCGGCAAAAGTATAACCCTTCTGCAGTTAGAAGACTTTATTGACTACTTCTGCGTCCCAGGGTGCCGTGGTTGTAAGCCCATATTCTATTTTTTTTTTTTAAAGATTTTATTTATTTATTTGTAAGAGAGAGAGAGAGAGTGAGAGCAAGCACAGGCAGACAGAGTGGAAGGCAGAGTCAGAGGACCATATTCTAGTGTATAGTAATCGGATCGCTGTTCTTACAGCTGTTGGCGGGAAGATAAGGGGAAGTTGGTAGGGGGAAAGAGGGCGTGTGGAACCCAGAATTCTGCCTCAGAAGGGCAGTTTTAGGCTTAGACCCCGGAATTTTGCCAAAGATAGCCCTGGCACTACTCTTCCCCGATTTCTTTAAGGTTTGAATCCGAGAAAGTAGTTTACAACAGGTAAAATTTAGAAGAATTCAGAGAGAATGTCAACGTAGCCATAAGGTGTGAAAGACACATGAATTTGAGACTAAGTCAACCATAGAAATCAGGCAGCATTGGCGATCGCATCTTATGTGATCTGGATTAGCATTTCACAGCAGAGGGAGGGACAAAAAGATGTTTGGAAGATGCTGTAAAACTTAGGGGAAGGCTGTTGGCAGGTTTCCTGGTTTGTCATTGGGTGGTGTTAATAATCCCCTGCTACTGCTTTGTTTTTAGGCCCTTCCTCAAGTGCCTGGAGCTCAGAGATGCGGCCCAGGGGAGGGAACTGTAGCTAGGTAAGGAGGCCATGCTTGCCGTTGCTTCCAGATTCCATGTCAGCACCGAGTCCTCAGATGCTGGTGGCAGCTGCTCAGCAGACCTTGGGCATGGGAAAGAGACGGTGCCCACCCCGAGCTATCTGCCTTCACCTAGCTGGAGAGGTGCTGGCTGTGGCCCAGGGACTGAAGCCAGCTCTGCTCTATGATTGCAGTTGTGCAGGGCCATCAGAGCTCCAGAGCTATCTGGAGGAACTGCAGGGCCTGGGCTTCCCGACCCAGGGACTTCACATCCTCGAGATTGGAGAAGACAGCTTGATTGTCAATCCTGAGCACGTTTGTCAGCACTTGGAGCAGGTGCTGCTTGGTACCATAGCCTTTGTGGATGTTTCCAGCTCCCAACCTCATCCTTCTATTTGCTCCCTGGACCAGCTTCAGAATTTGAAGGCCCTAATGGCTGAGATCATTGCGCATTTGCAAGGGCTGCAGAGGGACCTATCCCTGGCAGTCTCCTGTAGCAGACTTCATTCCTCAGGCTGGAATCTCTGTACTGTGTTTGGGATCCTCCTGGGCTATCCTGTTCCATATACCTTTCGTCTGAACCAGGGAGACGACAACTGCTTAGCCTTGACCCCACTACGGGTGTTCACTGCCCGGATCTCGTGGCTTTGTGGTCATCCCCCCGTCTTGCTCTATTCCTTTAGTGTCCCGGAAAGCTTGTTCCCAGCCCTGAGGGAGATTCTAAATACTTGGGAGGAGGACCTTAGAACTCGATGTAGGACTCAGAATGACTTTGCCGACCTGAGCATCTCCTCTGAGATAGTCACGCTGCCAGCAGTGGCTCTTTGACTTTAACTCTTCTCTCATGCAGAAGGTACTCAGTAAACAATCAGCTCTAGCTGAAGGATGGCATCTCAAGTACCAATTCACAGCATCTTGAAAACACCGGGGACGGGGTGTGTGTGTGTGCTATAATCAGTTGTCCACATCACAGTGGGCATGGGATTAGTGGTGGCAGCATTGGTTGTACATTTGCCATTTCTGTACTAAGGAGTCCTCTTGACTTTGCTGTGATATCTGCTGATTTTTCCACTGGGTAGGAGATAGAAGAAGAGAGATTGTGCAGAAGAGCGGCGGAGGAAGTGTATGTTCTTGTGTGGTAACTATAAATACACCTGCCTCCGTGGGTGGTGTCTGCCAGAAAGTAGAAGACTAGGCGGGTTTTACCACATGCTTATATACCACCAGCTGAATTGGACTAGGGAGGGTAGACGAGGATGCTCAGGTGTCTCACACGTGTGATGTGAATTGTCATTCCAGAGTAAACGAAGAGTTCTGAGGAACAGAGACTGTTAGATGAAGTATTTATTTTACAATAGATTAAAAAAATAATAACAAAGTCAGAAATCTCAGGTGGGAAAATGCACCCCCCTTCAAAGTATATCAACCTTCTGAGTTTTTTATTGAGTTTCTTGCTTCAGGTTTTCACCCAAGCAGTGGTCACAAGTGATTCAGATCATCAGGCTGTCCTTCTTGGCCAGGAACACTGCCAGTGCTATAGCAATCATTACCATCAGCATCGAGAGCCATTGGCCACATTGCCTCTGTTAGGAGGGGCGGGGGAGAGAAAGAGGCCATGGGTTGTTGGAGAAGGTACAGGCAAAAATAATCTTCCTTCTTCCCATCCTAGCCCAGTGGAAAACCTTGGATCAGTAGAGGAGAAAAAGCTTTTTGTATCACTGTCTCTCTCACTTGGTCACATCCTTTGGGATAAAACTACTTTACTGCTGGTCACTGGCCCCCAATCCAGGGCCACTGGCTCAGGGAACCATACTCAGCAAGAGCTAGATACTTAGATACTGATAAGAATAGTTAAGGAAAGGGGCGCCCTGGTGGCTCAGTGGGTTAAGCCTCTGCCTTCGGCTCAGGTCGTGATCCCTGGGTCCTGGGATGGAGCCCGACATAGGGCTCTCTGCTTCGCGGGGAGCCTGCTTCCTCTCCTCTCTCTGCCTGCCTCTGCCTACTTGTGATCTCTGTCTGTCAAATAAATAAATAAAATCTTTAAAAAAAAAAAAAAAAGAATAGTTAAGAATGGGACAGAATTCAGCAAAATTATATTATGCTCTGTTCGTATTCCGTGGTACTTTTGCTCTCCTCACTCTTACCACTAGCTCATAATAAGCTAAAAGAATACCACTTCATACTTTAGCTAATAGTAAGTCTTCCCCTCAGGCTCAAGAATTCCATGAAAATTAGGCTTGGATCCATGAGCCAGTGTTTGCTGACACTGGTTATACTATCAAGTATGTCAACCAAGTTGAATGGAACAGGCTGGCCAGATGTTGGCACGGGCTGATAAACTTTATCTGCAGGATTTGGCTGAAGGAGGAACCATCCCACCAACATGCAGGGCGATCTGGGAGGATAGACCCTCTTACTCTGGGAGGCAGCTGCTGGCTCTGGTTCAGCTCTTCTCGACAGTGCTGCAGCTTACGCAGGCAGGAGAGGTACTCGTCACTGAGGTTGTCTAACTCCGAATGCAGTTCTTTGCACTGGAGGGGAGAACACCACCACCGTCATCACCACCAGTTCCTTCTGGGACAGAGCCCCAGGTCTGGGACAGAGAGGGCCCCCTGTGAGTCACCCCCTCATTCGTTTGGAATTTTTACCACCATCCTCCCTTCCCAGCTTTTCTCAGAGATTTCAGTTTGGGTTTTGACCGTATCACTTAGTTTTCCCGGAATGTGGTTGTTTAAATGATTGTAATGCATATTATAATATTACGTATTGTACATGTCTGTGCTCCCACGTGATTGTGTGTGTGCAAGTGCTTTGTAAATGGGGGCACCAAAAACTGAAGTTCTTGTAGCACAAAAGACCTGGGAGTGATCTCAGTACAAACATTTTCCCTAGGACCTAGTTGAGTTGCATGTGAAGACTTCTGGGGATATGTATGTTTCCAAGTACGTAGATGGAAAGGGTGTTGTTATTTAAAAGGCACACTGTATAAAAGTTTTAAGATAACTCTAGGACAAAGTGTGAGGGGTTAATATGTTTTATTAAATGTGTTTGAGTTTAGGTTGACTTTACAAAAGTAATTATTTAATAAAATCTGGAATAGCAGTTGGTATAAATGAAGAAGGGAAAAGATTGACAGATTAGCCCAAAAGCAAAGACATTTTATAAAGGCAAATGAATACCTGCTGGCATCCAGTTACTATGTAAACTTCAAAATCTTTGCTCTCTGGCTGCCTCCCAGCAGTTTTCCCTACCGTGGCGGGATGATTCCCTCACTATCTTAAGGTCACCATCTCACCTCCTTTTCCTTGGCCTGGAGCTGCAAAGTCTTCTTTTGCAGCTGGTCTCTGAAATCCCATTCTTTCTCCTTCCCTGTGCCCTCAGGTTCCACTTCATAATGGGAGGGCTTTGGACTCCACACAGGCAAAGCCTGATCTAAAAAAGCAGCCAGATTCTCAGTGATGGTGAGGTCCACACCTCTGAGGCAGGGTCCTATCACTGAGACAACACTGGAGTGAGGGGAAGGGAGGAAAGGGAACAGGGGAGGACCTGTCCCTGATGAGACAGCATAGAGTAGAATTCTCTTACTTCCTCCCACTGGGGCCGTGCTCAGTCTTGACACAGAGCTGGAATTTGAGCCCCTTGAGAGGCAGGTTGGCATCTTACTTTTCTTTGTATCCCTAGCCCTGTTTAATGGCAGATACTTCCAGAGAATACTTGCTAATCCATTTTCTTTTGTGATATTTCTAGTAGGTTTGCTGGACGCTTTAGTATAACTAACCCCTTCTCCCTTCTAGCTTCATTTCAGTCATGAGAATGGCTGTCCTATCCTAGACTTCATCTTCCTGTGGTTAAAGATGGCTTCTGAGCTGCATGGCAGTCTTAGTCTTGGTGAAGAGAGCACTGCCCTAGGAGTCAAAAATTCTGGATTGTTGTCTTAGCTGTGTCCTTAATTCTTATGACCGTAGACTTTCATTTTCTTACCCATTCTATGGGTATCATAACTTCTGCCTTCTCTTTTACATGGTGATTGTGATGAGAAAACAAAAGACCATGTGGAGTACGTAAGTGAGGAACTTGCCCTCTTTAACCCCCCATACATGATGAATTCTTTTCAGGGAGCTAAGGCAGCAGACTTTTGAGTGCTAAGAGTGACGTGATTATTGAATGCAGCATGGTGTGGGCTTGTGGAGTTGGATGTGACTTGGAAAGTCAAGTGTAAAAATTGACATTAAATCCTGCGTTCAAAATCAATTTATTGAAATGTTCAACACAGATTTATATTTTCAGAGTAGAAATTCTTTTCACAGTTTATATACCTCTCAGGATAGGAGGCTAACTGATTAAAGTGTTCTCAAAGTCAATCATCAGTCCTGAAAAAGCTCCCCTAGATCCCTGACCTAACAGACTTCTAGAACTGTATGGGACTCCAAGAGGTCCTATAGTCCATCCCCTGCCTCTAGGCAGGCAAGAAAGACCACTAGCTTAGAATTTGTGGAAGTAAATTTGCTGACCTTTCTTTGTTAAGAGTTTCTCCTGTTCTTGAAGCTGTGAGGATTGATTCTGAAGCAAACCTGTGGAAAAACACAAGGAACTTGTTTGTACTAGCCTGTCTACTGGACACAGTGTCTTTTCAGAACTTTGCTTCAAACCTTAATTATTTAAGATGTTCTTGTCTATTATTGGTTGAATTGTGCCCCTCCCCCCAATTCATAGGAAGTCTTAACCCCTAGTGCCTTAAAATGTGACTTTATTTGGAGAAAGGGTCTTTACAGAGGTAATCAAGTATTTTAGGGCGTTAGAGTGGGCCCTAATCTCATACGACTATGTCCTTATAAGAAGGGGAAATTTTGGGATGCCTAGGTGGCTCAGTTGGTTGGGCTGCTGCCTTTGGCTCAGGTCATGATCCCAGCGTTCTGGGATCGAGCTCCTTGCTTGGTGGGGAGCCTGCTTCTCCCTCTGCCTCTGCCTGCCACTCTGTCTGCCTGTTCTCGCTCTCTCTCTGTCTCACAAATAAATAAATAAAATCTTTAAAAAAAAAAAAAAAAAGAAGGAGAAATTTCAACACAACTAGATAGAAGATACCTGAAGAAACATAGGGAGAAGAAAGCCAGCTACAAGCCAAAGAAAGTGGCCTGGAACAGATCCTCAGAAGGAATCAGCCCTGCCAACACCTTGACCTTGGACTTGTAGCCTCCAGAAAAAAATAAATTACTGTTTTTAAAGTCACCCAGTGTGTGGTATTTTGTTAATGAATACATCATCCTGTATCTCTTCCTACCATGTCTTTACCTTTAAGTCGCCTTAGAAGAAAGACTTCCCCAGACGGCCCTGTATGAAATAGCAACTGTTTTCCCTTTAACCAGCTTTATTTTTCTCCATGGCAGCTATTACTACCTGACACACACTTAATTGTAAATGGAGGCTCCATACCTTATTGTAAGCTTCATTTAGGGAAAGAGCTGTGTCAGGGCTGCTCAGCACTGTATCCTCAGTGTGTATACCTAAGGTGCCTGGTACTTGGTAGGGAATAAATAAGGCATGATTTTGAATCCATTCCTTGCGCATTCAGCTCCTGCCCTATAGGTGCTCGGCATCTGCTTGTGGCTGCCTTACTCTTACTATGCATTGCACGAAACTTCTCTGTTGGGGTGTCAGGTTAAGGTGGTGGGAAGCCAGCAGAGCTATTAATTGAATCAGGTTCTCCAGCTTTTCAGCCATTGCCTACATTTTTTTTTTTTCCTCTCCTGAAATGTCCCCTTTCCTCTTTGGCCCCAACAGGTAGTTTTGAAGTGGACTGAGGCATCTGTAGTGTGAGCTGATTTTCCAAACCATTCCTAATGACAGATGTCTATAGGACATACTCACATATGTAATGACTGTCAGTATATAAAATAACTGCCTTAGAAAACTCAGCGTTTTTTAAAATCTGAAAATCCGGGGGAAATTTGGGTGGTTGTCTTTGGCACAGAAGGAGGAAAGTAGAAAAGAAAAAAAGACAGGCTAACATTAACTCGTGAAGAGCTGTGTAAATGACCTCACTTTTCAAGAAGGTCCAAAAACGCACAGAGGTGGAGGATGCGTCAAAGACCGGGCTCCAGGCCCCTCTTTTGGATTCCTCTTGTGGGGCGGGAGCGGCAGGAACACCAGAAAGAGCCAGCTGTGCTACTCTGAGAATCTGGAAGGGGAACTTACCCTGCAGCTGCTGTACTTGGGCCACCAGGGCGAGTTTCTCCTCCTCTGACCTCTTCAGCTGATCTGAAAGTGAAATAACGCAAATCGAAACAGATGAACCTGAGACTTAACCTGACCCCTGAGGAGGGGAGTTCGTCGTAACCACTGATGTGTGCTAAGTGGAAGTCCTCTCTTTTTTCTACTCGCTCAGAGGGACTGGCTGGAAGAGCCAGCTGATACAGACACTCTAGCACAGCACAAATCTTCAGGCTGGGATGATTAAAACAGCCCTGCCTTTCCCTCGAGGTAAAATGAAATCACAAACCCAACCAAAGACTGAGTGAGGCCTTCTCCTCCACCCATCTTCCTAGAGGCCTTGGAGGGGAAGACTACCTTGTAGGTGCAGGGTATCCGAGCTGTACAGATCTCTGTCCCCCTGCAGGTGTTCAATCTTGGCCTGCAGTTCCTGGTGCTCATTTTCCAGAAGTCGCAGAGCCTGGTTCATCTGTAGGTCTCTACTGTCTGCTCCCTGTAAGGAGGGGGTCCAACACAGAGGCAGGTCAGTGCTGCGGCGGAGATTGGGAACAGATTCCATGGAAGAGGAAGACTAGAATTTTAGAGACAGAGGATTATCAGGGAAATGGAAACATTTGGGATTCTTTGTTTCTTCCATCTGCTCTTTCCTCATGCATTAGATTTTTGATATTTCACAAGGGACTCATTTGAGTCAAGCCCAAATCATCGCTTTTTTAGGTGTCCTTCACATTGCCTTCTTATTCTAACACTGTCATTTTTTTTTCCCCCTTTGGTAGGGTCATTTTTCTCAAAAGATTAAGGTTCAAAAGAAAAAGGCCTTCATGAGAGATATGGCAAATAGTGTATTGGCCAGCTGGGTTCACAGCTTTGAGAAGACACACGCTTCGGCTTATTAATTTGGCTACTCGGGTTCCTGCTTCAGGAAAATGATAAAGGTGAATTTTTGATGTGGGTCCTCAAAATTTCAAACCAAGTAAATAAAATCTATGAAGAGAAATAGCTACTATGGATGGAGGCCTGTGCCAGTTGACTTTGACAAGATAACACCTGTTGGAAATGATGGAACCCTTGAGAATGCCAAGGGTCTACTGTAATTGCTTAAAAATGACATTGGCAGGATGTTAGTCAATCCTCAACCTCTGAGTATGTCCGGGTGGCTTGTTCTGTGCCAGTAATGGACATATCTGAGCTGAATGCTCTGCTGGCTTGGGGTGCAGAGAGTGGGTTGGAGTATGACAGTAGGCTGATGAATATTCCAGTCTAACTCTTTGCGCATGGATGGTATCGTTCGGGGAACACTTAGTTCATTTGCATGAAACATCCTTGCTGAACTCATAATTAGATTCCAGGGCCCAAACAGTGAGTCAGAAACAAAGTGGGCAGTGAGTGGGGGACTGAAAGCCAGATGCTGTCAGGCTGCCTTGAGAACCCCCATCCCAGCAGCAACTTCTGTCCTCCCTGCTGTCACTGGCCATCGTCCCATAAGCCCTGCCTTTTCTCTCCCCATGTGCCCACCCCAGGGCCTGGTACCTGCAGTTTGGACTGGAGCACGTGGAGTTGGCTCTCCAGCTCTCTGTGCTGGGCCCCCAGGTTCCTCCAGTCCTCCTTCAGAGCTTCATACTGGCTCCTCCACTCTTCACACTTCTGCTCGGCCAGAGCCAGGGACCGCTGAGGGGATGGTCAGACAAGAAGAGGGTGCCTTGGGGGTTCCAGGGAGTTATGCAGCTGGCTCCCATGCTGCCCAGAGCCACCCAGGGTCCCAGCCCCAAGGACTACACAGCATCCCTGCACCTGTGTGCTCTGCAGTTGTTGCTCTGCGCTCATTTTCTCTTCCAGCACCTTCTGCAGTGACTCCTTGGCCTTCTGCTCATAGTTGTTTTTCTGGTCTTCCATCTCCAATAACACCTTTTTCATTCCCCAAGGGGGGTAGTTCTGTAAATTTCATGCAATTCAACAAACACATATTGAACTTCTGTGTGCCAACCCCTTAGCTGGGATACAGAAAGGAAAAGAATTTGCTCCTGGCCCCCAGAGCAGAGATACCAGTAACCTGGTGGACCTCCTTCCGGGTTCGAGGTGGACAGGGAGAGGGTCCCAGGTGATGAGGGAGGTAAGTGGGGTTAACATGGTGCTCTAGGCATGTTGGGCCTCCCCAGGCCTTCCAAGAGCACTTCAAATTCAATATTTCCAAATCAAAATAATCTTTCTCCACCTGCTCCTTTCTCCTGGGCTGCCTATCTCGGTGACCAGCATCATTACCCACTCAGTCTCCCTAGCCTGAGACCAGGGAGTCATCCTTAATTTCTCTCACTTTCTCCCACCAATCCGTTGCTCATGGAACACTGTCAAATCAACCTCTTTAACACCTCATGTCTGTGTCTTCTCCATAATTCCTGGCACTTCCTTGGTTCAAACTCTGGTAACACTATTATATGGGTCGATGCAATATTTTCTCTATCTTCAAGCCTTGAAGCTAGAGGGTACTTTCTGAAATGTAAATCTGATCACGTCACTCCCTTTTTAAATCTCTCAGTGACTAAGGATCAGGTCCAAAATCCTTGGCATGGCTCCTACTTGAGAGCTCAGACTTTGGTTCTATGCTACTTCCACCCAAACTGAACTGGTTGCAGATTCCCTAAGCACCGTGCATTTTGGCCTTTGCCTTTGTCCATGTAGATTCTGCCTAGAGCATCCTCACCTATCCTTTCCACCTAGTTAAACTCTACTCATGCTCAAGACTCCCTCCAAGGATCATGTAAATTCTGATAAATTTTGACCAATCACCCCCGACTCATGGATTAGGTAGCTTTTCTTAGTGTTCACATAGTATCCTCTGTCCGTCTCTATCTTCCCACTCTGTTGACTCATTTGTGTCCCTTATGGGACTGTAAACTCCTTCGGGGTAGAGAGCATACTTTTTTTCCCCTCTTTTATCTTTGTAGCTCTAGTACTCTCAATATTTTTAAATTCATATATTTGCATTTAAAAATTATCTTGGCTTCAGGAGTTAAGAAAAGAGTAGCTTTGTATATTCACTTAGGGTCTTCCCTTCCCTAGCTCTTTCATCTTTTTGCCCTGTGATTCTTGGGAAGGCAGGCAGCTTTTGCTGTCAACTCTGGGTTATCCCACTGAATAAACAGTAGTCTACATGGTACAGATCTCAGGATCAATATGAAATCATTTCCATTAAGCTTTGGAGTCATCTGAAAATTTGGATCTAAATGTGAGTGGGTCTTAGGTTCTTGGCATTTTCATCAGAGCAGCATCCAGGAAGTCATACATAGGTATATCCCAGTTAGTGGACTTACCCATGCTGGCCAGCTTTACCCCCCTGCCCACTGAAAATGAAGAGCCTGGCATTCTGGATTATATGTCGGTATTTTATAAGCATGGTTGGCATCATATAGTTCCTAAGAGTCTGACAAAACAGGCCATACTGAAAAAACTAAAAGTCGTGAATCAGCAAACCTGTCTATAAACTCTGTTCCCCTATAAGACCCCAAGTGTGCACCCAGGTCCATCTTCTCTCCCTAACTCCACATGTGCCACCTCATTCTCTTATCTGACATCTCACCACTTGTCAGAAGCCGATCACTTCTCCAGTGTGAAAGCTGATTTCTTTCTATCTCTTGTAATCCAAGATCAGGCCAATCAAGAGTTTACTGAAGATGGATAACAATACCATAGAAAAGCCAAGAGTCGTGGCCTTTTACTTTCTTCCAGGGATTGCTACTAGACTGAAGTTGCCCACAGAATGGAAATCATTTTGTAAGACTTTGTTCCAATATCCAGTTTGTCTGTTCAAAGATTGGGACCTTTGAAGGTCTATCTGAGTGATGAGCATCTTTACTAGGGCCTGTCCCTACAGTTCCAGGTATTCCTAAGATTCCCTTGGAGCTGGCAGAATCCTTGATGCTGGAGTTGTTTCTCAGGGTGCAAAGGGAAGAACACTAGGAAAAATGGAGAAGAGGTGGGTTGGGGACCAAAATGAAAATGGCAAAGCCAGAACCGAGTGAGTAGGAATGGGTGCTTTCAGCTTGATCAGGTGTCATTTCCAGAGAGCAGGATCGAGGCTCAAGCATTCTCCTTTAATTCTAAATTCCTGGGCTGGAAATGTCTTAAGAAAGCTTACCTGAGTACAGGTGTACAGCTGGTTTTCTAAAGATCTCAGTTTGCCCTTCAATTTGTCTTCGTTAAGCTGGCCCTGGAGCAAAGGGGATGAGTTAATGAGTTTGGACCAAAATACGACATGCAGAGTTTTCTTCTGTTTTTCCAGCTTACTGCCTAAAACGTGGTCTGTGCTCAAGCGATGTTTGTGAAATTGAACTCTTTCAGGATGTAGGGAGGAGGAAAGATGACAAAGGATGTTTGACTAGAAGAGGGTCATTTCCTCTTTCTCTGAAATAGGAGAAGGAAGAGTTGGACTGGCCCCAAGTCCTCTCTGTACCTTGAGGTTCTCTATCCAGTGGTTCAGGGTATCATAGTAGGAGTTCACTTGAGGCAAATCTAAGCTCTCTTTTTCTTTCCTCCTTATCTCTCTCTTTTGTCTGTCTAGGCACTTCTATATTCCTCATCTCCTCTTAGTTTTATACATGGAACTTTACTTCTAAAGTATAGGCCAATAAGACTAAAGGAGTCTCCATATTCCCTTCTTTACCCCTGTCATGGGCTGAATTGTGTCTGCCCCCTCCACTACCTTCCCCCCAAGTTTATATGTTAACATCTTAACTCCCAGCACCTCAGAATGTGACTGTATTTGGAAATAAGGTCTTTAAAGAGATAACTAAGTTAAGGGACATCTGGTGGCTCAATCTATTGAGTGTCCAGCTCTTGATTTTGGCTCAGGTCATGATCGTGGGGTTGTGGGATCAAGCCCCACATCAGCATGCCTGCTCAGCATGGAGTCAGCTTGAAATTCTCTCTCTTTCTTTCTCTCTCTCTCTGTCCCTCCCTCCCCCCTACCCCTGCTTTTTCTCTTTCTCTCTCTTAAAAAAAAAAAAAAAAAGATAGTTAAGTTCAAATAGGTCATTAGGGTGGGCTCTAATCCAATATGCCTGCTGTCCTCATAAGAAGAGAACAGAACACCATGTGAAGACACAGGAGAAGATAGCCATCTGCAAGCCAAGGAGAGAGGCCTCACGAGAAACCAACCCTGTCAACACCTTGATTGTAGACTTTTAGCTTCCAGAATTGTGAGAAAATAAATTTTTGTTGGTTAAGCCACCCAGGGTCCTGGGATCAAGCCTACCACAGGGCTCCTTGCTCAGCTGGGAGTCTGCTTCTCTCTTGGCTCCTCCCCTTCTTCCTGTCCCCCCCCCCCCCCTCATGCTCTCTCTCAAATAAATAAAAAAAATATCTTTTAAAAAAAAGATGAGAAGGGGAGCCTGGGTGGCTCAGTGGGTTAAAGCCTCTGCCTGCAGCTCAGGTCATGATCCCCATGGTCCTGGGATCAAGCCCCACATCGGGCTCTCTGCTCAGCAGGGAGCCTGCTTCCTCTTCTCTGTCTCTGCCTACCTCTCTGCCTACTTGTGATCTCTGTCAAAAAAATAAATAAAAATAAAATCTTAAAAAATATATGAGAATTTTTTTTCTTTTTCTTTTTCTGTTTTTTTAAGAATTTATTTCTCTTTGTCAGAGAGAGAGAGAGTGCACAAGCGGGGTGAGCACAGGCAGAGCAGGCAGAAGGAGATGCAGGTTCCCTGCTAAGCAAGGAGCCAGATGCAGGACTGGATCCCTGGACCCTCGGATCATGACCTGAGCCGAAGACAGCCCTCAACCAACTAAGCCATCCCAAGAAATTCTTTAAGAAAGCAGGAAATGGAGGAGAGATATCAAGATAGGGTGTGTGTATGTGGGGAGTGGTGGTGGTGGTGGTAGAAGGGCTTCCCAAAAGCCATGTTCTAGGTATTCATAAGCAGCGGTTCTAGGTATTCATAAGCAGGGTTGGCTTAATGCCATTTTGGACTTCCCAAGAGAGATGCTAATCTCAAGCGTGAGGGTAGAGAAAGGCAGGCTGGAAGAGCCTTATCTGTTTCTCAGTTTTTCAGTCTTTCTGCTGAGTGGCTAACAATCTCCTTGCTGCTTTGTTCTTTCCTCCACCAGTCGTGGTCTCCCTTTCTCCAAGGGCAGGGTTTTGTTCTTCCATCTCTGAGTCTGACTTAAGGTTGTCTGTATGAGGGGTTTGTGGAGAGAGGAGGGTGCCATCGATGAGAGAGCCGGTTTCCCAGAGGAAAGGCCGTGGGTCTCTAGCAGGAACTCTGATTTTCATATCCTTTTCTCTGGCTTTTTCCAACCAGACCCCGTGAGACACTTGTGAAGTCTACAAATTCTATTTCTCTCCAAGCCTGAGATGCCACATCTCCTCTCAGTCAGGCAGCTTGGGTGTTTGGAACCCTCGTGATGTTTCTGGTCTACAGTGGCCTGCGTGCAGCCGAGGGGCCTCTGTTTTGAGGTCTGTCCCCTTCAGTGAGTTTCAGGGCACCTGGGGGAGGCAGGAAGTGGTATCTCACAGCTCCTGTTTTGATCTTGTTTGGCTGATTCTTCTAGCCCTGGGAGCCAGGGGGCGCCCCCACCCTTTCTGCTTCCTGTATTACTCAGCTGGGCTTTGCAAAAGCAAAAAGCTTTGCCAAAAATAATTTTTCAAAGTGCCTCCTGCTATTAATGTTTTTCATAATGTCTTGTGTGAGAGCTGAGAG
This sequence comes from Mustela lutreola, assembly GCF_030435805.1. NCBI lineage: Eukaryota > Metazoa > Chordata > Mammalia > Carnivora > Mustelidae > Mustela > Mustela lutreola. Next base: position 40,391,870 of record NC_081303.1, read on the forward strand.
TCCAGGATTTGGCATCTCCAGTAGCCACAGGGCTTTGGGACAGATAAAAGAGATGGACAAAGACTTTCATTGTTCTGGGCTTTGGACTAACTGGTAAAAGGGCTGTATTTCCCTGAGTGACCTGTTCACTATCAATCCACCGGTCCTGAAATCAGCTCCTTCTGCACCCCCATTTCCTGGTTCAGATCTCTGCATTTTCCTTGTGCCTAAACTCCTGGCTACGGCAGAATGTAATGAAACCCACTGAGTTTAAGGTTTATCTTGCTGTAGTTTGAGAAGACAACAGACATGCCCAAAGCAATATCTTTACATTTTCCCCCTGTCTTCTACCCTTTTGAGATAGCTCCTCTCTCCTTCCTTACGATGGTTTTAATCCAACATTTTGCCTCTCCCAACTGTTTCTGTATTTTAGACATACCCCAGATTACTTTTCCATTCACGGTGCAATAGAAGACAGTTGAGGAGAGCCCCTTCAGTGGGGATGAAGGACCACCCAAGTCTGGGGCTTGGAAAAAAAATTTCTTATCCACAGCTCAACCTTCCCAGGCTCCCTGAGGCAGGGAAGAAAGCTGTAGCCAAGTTGTTGCAAATGGGGCATATAGTTTCCTGGTCTAAGCCTCAATCCTCCTGCCACACATGCTCCTGCCCCATCAAGCCCAGTGGTATACTATGTGGGAAGAAGCACTCTTTATAGGCCTACTGTGGATGTTTTCTGGGCAACCGCCCCCCCTGGGAGCCCAGGGCTCAGAGAGCACAATACCTCTGGTTGGAAAAGGGAGCAAGATGGAGGCCATACACACCTGGTGCTGGTCTGAGGTCTTCAGCTCCTGCTTCTGCTTGGCTTTCCCCAGCCTCTGATCTGTTCTCCAGAAACACCACCACCTCACCGCAGAAGCGCCAGCCCACAGCTCATCTCTGCTCTAGCAGGGGTTGCTTAGGGCTCCCAGCCAATCCCCCGCGGTGCTGTCATCTCAAGATCTCGTTTCCACTTTGCAGAACTTAAAACCCCAGTGTGCCCTGCTCCTGTTTTGTATTGCCCAACACAGCCAGCTTGCTTTCTCTACTGCCGGAAATGTGTCTGCTCTGAAGGGTGGACGCAGCTCTGGAGTCTCAGCAGTGCCCCAGGCCCCATCACCTCCAGCAGCACCAGGGTCAGCTTTGAGGTGGAGGCAATGCAGGGAGCTCGTTCTTGGGGTCCTCTCCGAGTTTGTAGTGAGCTTCCGTGCATGTGAAGTTAGAGAGTCGAATCACAGGGGCCAAATGGGAAAAATAAAGGCCAGAACTGGGCTGAATGTCAGTCCCTATTTTGGTCACATTCTTCCAATTAGTTTTCCCAATACCATAGTCTGGGCTTGTCCTTCAGCAGCAGTTGGCAGGGATGCAGGGTTGGATTATTTTGTTTTGGGGGAAGCAAGAGCTCTTAACTGACTATTTTTGTGAAAAACAGGAAGCTAGGGGTTTGGGGGGGAGGAGGAAGAATAGAAGGGTGCATATAGGGAGGGGTGGGAGAAAACCACAACCAGAGGAACTCACACTCGCGTGCCCACTGTGGAGGGAAACTGCTCCAGAGGTGACCTTGGAAATGTCTCCCATTCCCGCCAAGCTTGCCACGACTCGCGCTCTGAGTGTGGCTGACCTGGGATGTTGCCCCAGCTTTGGCCACTTCCACACCCACCCAGAGCCACGGTCCCCACTGTCGTCAGAGATACTTCCAAAACACAGATCCAATCGTTTTTTACTCACTTCCGCGACTTTTTAGCATGTGTATTGCCCAAGTGAGCACAGCTCCCCAGCTATTGACTGCGATCCTTGGGAGGACGGGCCAGATGTTGCTCAGTATCCGACTTTAAACCCACATACTGAATCCTCCCGTTGCTCCCCTGCCGATTGCCTGGAGCAGAGTTTCTCAGACTGGGGTTGACATGTATTCTCCTAGGTCTGTGATGCCTATGCCTTTCATGTAGGAAAGAGTCTCTGCATTATTTAAGTTTGAGATGCCCTGTCCAACAGAAAACTTCATAATTCCAGAGCCCTGTCTGAAGCCCCTCCTGGTCTGACCTTTGGAACTCCTCTGCCTCCATCCCTTCATTTCAGCCACTTTGTCACACAGAGGCCTACAACCATTCTGATTCCTTTACCATAAACACCCTTTTCTTTCTGTTTTTTTTCTTCCCCATTATCATTTGTACTGCTGTAACCAATAAATGACGCATCCTTCCAGACCCGGCTCAAATGGTCCCTTTCCTTTGGAGCCTACCCTGTTCCACTTCAGGCAGAATAATTGTTTCCTTCTCTTTCCTCTGCGTCCCATTTTAGAAACCACTGTTACAGCTTTATCATAAGCTGCATTCGGGTTATTTACTACACGTCTCTCTCTTCCTGGTTGATAGGTGAGCGCCGCAAGAGCAAGAACCCTACTTCTTGTTGTCCCTGTAGCATGGGGCTCAGCACACAGTTGAAACTTATCAAATGCCCGCTGAATAGATGACTTTGATGATCTCAAATTAGTTCAGCACCAGAAATCACCTGGCATGCACAGCTGTCTGTCCAGGCTCCTGCTCTGCCCATGACAACGACTTCCTTGACAATCAGGAGCCCTGAGCATAGACACTAAATCCCGGTACAATGACATGTGAGGAAGGAGGCCTGAACTGAGGAAGTCTCTTTTGCATCACTGTCAACTTCTTGGTTTTGATCCACACCCTCCCAGCCCAACTCTCTGTCTAAAGACAAGTCCTCTGTGCTGGAGGGTTAGGTGTTCGTGGAGGCCTGTGAGGTCGTGCTTTCTCTTTGTCTGCCCTGCTCTTTGCTCCAGTGGCGTAGCTCCCGGAATAGCATAGTCTAGAGGGTTTCACTATGGGGTCTAAGGACCCCTGGGAGTGCCTGAGACCCTTTTACAGGTTTGGTGAGGTTCTTCCCTTTTTAACTACGTATCTGGGTGAGTCTGGATTTTCCTTCATATACTTCAATCAAAACAGTGTATTACAACAGATGGAAATAGGAGAATCGAGCAGTCTTCTTTTCAGACTTTAAAAAGATTTGCCAAAGTGTAAAACAGTGCTACACTCGTCACTATTTTTTGGAAAAAGATACTCATTTTTCATAAAAATATGTAAATTAGGTTCACGTGTAATGAGCTTATTGTTATTTTAAAAATTTATATACATTTTAAGATTCCTATTTTCATTTCTCATATGGTAAATCCTAATAGGGTAAATATAAAAAATTCTTTGGGGTTTTTCGTGAACTTTTTTAAGAATATAAAGCAGTCTTGAGATTAAAAAGTAGGAAACCCATCGCATTAGCACACCTCTAGGTCTTTGCTTATGTTGTATCCCCAGCCTAGAATGTAGTTCCTGCTTCCACATTAGTCTGGAAAATACTTAATGTAACTATAAATATTTCCCTGGTTCTCCTCTTCTCTGGAGTCATTCCTTCCTTCTTGTGTACTATTATATCCCGAAAACATTTCTCTTATTTCATTTCTCATATCTCTGCATTGTTTAGGCATCTGTTTCCCTGCCAAAACCACAGTTCTCTGAAAGCAGGGACCTTGACTAATTAATCTCATGATTTCCAGTGCCCAGTATGGAGAACATGATCTATGAATATTTGTTGAACGAATGGACTAAATTAAGGAGGTCTGAATTTTAGTTCCAGTTCTGCCTCTAGCTAGCAATGTGACTTTAGGCAAGTCACTTGACCTCTCTGACACACAGTTTCCTCATTGGGGAAAGAAGAAAACTTAGACTACATGATCTCTAAAATCGCTTCTCACTTTGACCTTGATGTCTAAGCTGATTAGTAGGTACACAGTAGCTCACAGTTAATATTGGAGTGAATCCCGTACAAAAAAAATAAGTTGGCATTTATCACAATCTGTAATAGCAAATATATGGGCATCTTCCTTCTTTTCTCCCAACAAATTGAGCCATGGGAATTCTTGCCAGTTTTGGTTCTGGGTCTTTCCTGGGTGTGGAGTAGTATGACCCCAGCTCAGGACTGTGGATTTAGCTGAGCTCTCCCGTATAGTTACTGTGACATGTCTGACCTCTAGGTCTTAGCGCCTCCCACCTCACCTCTTCAGTAGTGAGAAAACCTCTTCCCTTGCTGGGATCATATGGAAAAAGGATCAGAAACTCACGAGCTTTGTTCAAATAAAGATTTCATTCCCTTACCTTCCAAGAGCTGTCAGAGGCCCTTATCAGAGTGGAGAGTAGGTCTTGGAGAATCACCATTTTCTGTTTTAGAACAAGCTCCCTTTGTAAGGCCTCCTGAGGGGCAAAACACAAGAAGGGACATTAACCTGGAGGAGGAGGGAGCAGGTGGGCAAAGAGCTGAGGGGAGAGCTCACAGGTTACTTACTTTGAGGTACTCAGAAAGCTGGATGATTTCCTAGAGAGAAAGAAAAAGGGTATTCTAGAAGATTCTATGTCCTCTGAAATCCTGGAACACAGAACCAGAGCCAGGACTGACTTGTGTCAAGTAAATGTTGTTCCTTGCTCAGACAGAGTCCCTCCAGGTCCCCATGTCTGTGCTTGTCCAGGAAGAAGGTGCCCCTTCATCCTAGCTGTGTTTGCCATGGAATTCCAGAATGTCAGATCTTGGAGGAGCTGAGATACCCTCTGAGTCAACCCTTCAAAGTGAGGATTTTCTTACCTTATCCAGAACTGCAACTCCGTAACTGAGAAGAGAAGAAATGAAAACAGAAATGATAATGGATCGGAGAAACAAGCATATGGGGAGAAGTGGGTAGATTCCTGCTCCAGTCTCTTCTGAGAGCCAACAGGGCGGGGCAGTTAAGGAGGACATGGAAGGTCACTGTGCTCCTTCTCCACCCGGGGGAGTGGGTGGCGGTGGTGGTGAGGGTTTCAACAAAGCGTAGATGAGAGGAATGGGTGGTGTGTAAGGAAGCTGGGGGCAGGAATGGAGAAGGTACTCACTTGGTTTGCTGACTGGCATCATTCTTAATTGTTGGCTGGGCTGCTTCGGCCTTTGTCTGAGTGCCTGAGCGATAGAAGATAAGGCGATTCAGAACCATGGAGGAGGAAGTGGGAAGGGACAGCGGCTGTCCATTGTCCGCAAGCTGAGCCTGCCGTGGCAAGATTCTCTGCAGGCCCCAGTGAGTGAGGGAGGCTCTGCTCTTACCGCGATGGTGCTGGGGTGGTTTTTTGGTGGGAGAGTCCTTCGGTGAAAAGTCCCTGGCCTGGGAGGGGCGGTCAGGTAGATCCCTCCAGGTGCCTGAGGGAGGGTGACGCTGGGTGTGAAAAATCTCAGAGCTGGTGTCTGACACCTGGAAAACAAGTGGGGGATGCTGAAAGCTTAGAGCCTCTTAGAGCATGATTCTCCAGCTAACTGCAAAAAGATGAACCCATGATCAATTTCCAGTCCAGAACACCAAAGCAACCCATTCAAACCTTGAAAACTACTAAGTTGTCCCTGCTCCTGCCCTCTCTCATCCTGGCTGGTGGGAACTGTCCTTCCCAGGCCAGGCAAAGAGGGAGCAGGGCTTGACTCTCCTTACTTTCTTTGGAACCCCTGTCTACTTTGTTTGATTTCGGCCACTTACACTGCCCACGGTGATGTGGAGAGAGAACTGGTCTGAGAGTGAGGGCGTCTGGGGTCAGACTCTGCCCTTTCTATGAGATCTCAGTCTTCTGTCCGTGTAATGAATCTACGTGACGTAGGCGGTCTCTGAGGCCCCTTCCATATTCAAGAGGTGGCTTCCTGCCACTCAGGGATGGCTGGAATACTGCTGAGGTTTTTGGGAAGAGCAGAGATGTGTAGGGAGGGGTATAGTAGCAGTTGTCACCATCTAGTCCACTCTTTTTAAAGATCTTCTATATGCACACTCAAAAATTCTATGGTTGTAACACCACCAAAAGGCTAAGGAATGCCTGTGGTGGCCAGTCATGCAGATTGACTCGACCGCAGTAAAACTTCAGTAACTGATAGGCTTAGGTGAAATTCTTTACTTACGTATGTTTTGTTCTTTCTCGTCTTAAAAAAAAAAAATTTTTTTTTAAACAAAAAGCAAGCAAAAAAAGAACAGAAACCTCCTTGCTGTAGAAACTACACAGTTGGTTTTATTTCATAATCAGACTCAAGGATCGTTTTTCTGAACAGGGCCTTCTGTTGTGGATGATAGATCCATTAGTTAAGAAACCCTGACTGAACTTCTAGTCTGGGCATGGAACTAGGCCAGGTACTTCCAGGGAATACGGCAGACCCGTCCCTGCTGTCAACAGGCACACAACACGGATCGAGGACACAGATGGCTGGCTGGCTTAGATTGCCTCAGCAGACCCTGATTTCTGCCAGCACTGCTCCTTCCCAGGCCAGAACGATGGGTTCTCGAAGTATTATTACACAATCTTAGAGGATTTATAACCTCCTAAGGACCACAGAGAGCAGAAGAGGCCTGAGGAAGCCAGGGAAAGCTTACTGGACCAGATGAAGCTTTCGTTGAATGAATTTAGTAAAATGGAATGGTCCAAGTGGGTGCAACAGCCTCACAGAACAAGAGAGGACAGGGGTGTGTGTGTGTGGGTGTGTGTGTGTGCATGTTCCTGAGAGGGGGCATGAAGAAGATGGGCCTGTCTACCTGGCATACAGTAAGCACTCTGTAAATATGTGTTGAACGATATATGTATAGACCGCCTAAATCTGAACAGATAACTCGGAGTTAGCAATGGCGTTGCTTACATTTTTTTTTCTTCTTTAAGGAAGAAAAAGAGGCAAGTACAAAACAAAACAAAACAAAAAAACCCAGCTGAACAAACAAACAAAAACCCAAACAACGAAAGTCCCTGAATGAGTCTAAGTGGCTCAGGGAGGTGACTTTATCACTGAGGAAGCAGGAACTTAATTTAAATTTGCTTTTCAGTGAGTCTGAACCCACCCACGTGCCATAGTACCCTTGCCCCTGTCCAGAGCAAGGTGTCCCCTGACATGACCCACCTGCTGCCGGGGGCAAGAGATCCTGTGGGCACAAGACAAGGGTTCTTTGAGGTCAGTTGGCTGGCCTGGCCTCCTGGAGGGACCTCGCTCCTTGGCCCTGGGGCTCTGGGCCTTGCCTTTCTCCTCCACCTCCAAGTTCCTCCTCCTGAAGAACTCCTGTTGTCGTGCTCTCTGGAGCTGCTCTCTTTGCTGGAGCCTCCGTGCCTTCCCCACCTGGCGGCAAGTGGTCACATTGGGGCGGCAGCGGCGGCTCTCACGGGTCTCCTGCCGGCGCTCACACTTGGCCTCGTAGCTCTCAGCCCACCGGGCCAAGCGAGGGGAAGGCCTGGGGTCCGGGCTGATCATGATGACCTCCTGAGCACCTGTTGTGCTTGGCTTCCAGTTCCTGGAATAGCTGCCTGGGTCTGCCAAATGCCAAGAGGGAGGAGAAGGGGAGGGGTCAGGAGATGGGCAGAAAAATGACTGTCACCCTGGACCAGGGGCAGAAATAGCATAGCCTCCCCCTGCATGTGGGTTGAAAACTGACAAGGCGATGGTGTTGAACTGGGAGTCAGGACTCCTGGGTCCAGGCTGTACCTGGCACCTGTAACTTTTGCTTTCCTCTCACCTATGTTTCCCCCTCTGCAAAGCAGAAAGAGCTCTCTGGCTACCACTTCTTCCTTGACCTTCCTTGACCTCACCCTGCCCCTCAGTCAGGGGAATCTGAGAAATAATCGATGAAAATTGACATGGCAAGTTGATGAAATTTGGATGGTAGATAGGGATGTGTTCATTTTCCAGAGATTTCTAGAGAACCAGGTAAACTGGCTTCCTATTCTCCAATCTAGAAGGAAAGCCAGCATCTTTATGCTCTCTTGGCCCAAGCTGATGCTAAAATAGATGAGTGACTCTTCTGAAGGCCTGGAGAGATAACCAGGCCCCCCAAATTGGGGCCTGTCCTGTGACCCACTGCTATCTTCTTAACCCTTAATAGCTAGCTTCTGAGTCCGGTTTTGGGTGTGGTTTAGCAGGGAAACCTCACACTAACTCCTCTAGTCATGGAGTCCTAACATTGGTCCGTTGGTACCCACTCCTGGCCCAGGACTGGGCTCTGACCTGGAGCACATCAACTCAAACCAGTATTGGCTGAGTACCTGCCAACTGCCCAGCATTGACCAAAACATTTCAGAGCTTCCAGCTCAGTAACTCTCCAAGCTGAAGTTTCCATGTTTTAGAATCTCCTCCCTGTTAGGGCTAAGCAGAGCTCTGTCTGCTCTCCTTAGCCCAAACAGAGATCGTGCCATCAACACCAGCAACCATGGAAATGATACCTCAATAAGGCTATTATAAACAGAAATGAAACAACTGAAAACAGTCACCCCAAGTCCCCAGGGAACCAGGCTTGATGCAGAAGCCATACTTGCTGCCTCTTCTTTCTTCTCTGTGCTCTTCTCCCTCTTTCCCACTCTCTGTCACCTACCTTCTGCACATTTGTTTCTTCTCCTAGAACCCTCTGGTAGCTTGGCTGAGTTGGGGCTGGAGCTGGCTGAGCCAGATTCTGAGCACAGGAAATTCGGTGCCCTGCTTCCGCTGATCACTGGAGTCAAGCCCAGTGGATGATGAAGGAAGAGGGACTCTCCCTTCCAGCTTCTGCTTCTCCTCTCTGTCCCACAATGTCATCACCCACCACCCGGGGAACCCAGTTCCTGGATAGGTCAGAGAGGGCATCTCAGCTTCACTGGTCAGCAGGCAATCTCCAGCTCTGACCCCTTGAGTTTATTTATAAGCCAAACAGACTCAACAGGTAGCAGCCTCTCTGCCCTTTCATTGGAACTTTGCTACCCATCTGGCTCAGTCCAGAATTCTCTGCAGGATTCTTACTCTCTCTCTCTGATCATACCACTCATGCTCTGGGGTGAGGGCAGTCTCACTCCAGGAGAAGGTCTTATAAGGTCAAGCCAGGCATTCTCCCAAATGCCTGACTCTTGAGGCTTGGAGGGGCATCACTCTGGCCTTGGGCCGTGCAGGCCCCAGGCAGATTGTGAAGTTGTCAGCGCTTTCCTCTCATCCCATCCCTGGGGAGCTCTCCCCTTTCTTTAGGCTTTTCTCCTCATTCCTACCCTGTAGGGTTCCCGGACTTCCCACCTGCCACTTCTGTTATTTAAAAACAGAACAGGATCCAAATGGTCCATTGGTATTGAGTTGTGAATGACTGAATGATTGTGTACAGGTGAGCTCCACATCCAGAATCTACCTTGTAGTAAGTAGCTTAAGCCATAGCCCCTGGCTATTCTGCCTTAGATGAGGGCAGCTGAGAGCCCTGGCTCCTGGCTGTGTGAGTTCATATCCTGGCTCTCCTGCTACCTCTGTGCTTTTGGACAGGCTATTAACCATCTCTTAGTCTTAGTTTTTTCCATTTATAAAATAGGACCACAACCTCCCTTGTAAGCTTGTAAGAATTGAAGAAAAAAAAAAAAATGCCCATCGAGCATCCGGCACATAACACACAATAAATGTTAGGTTTTTACAATTCTGAAGTAGGATTATTATTACCCTGGTCTTGCTGATCTTGGCTCTTAAAGACTTGGTGCTGTAAGACCGAGACCTCCAGCTAGACTCCAGGAGCAAGCATGCCTCACCCCTCTGTCCCCCACTCTCTTCTCTTTGAAGGGGTGCTGTCTCCACATGGAGGGGATGTGGTCTCCGGTTGAAATCATATTTACGGCTCTGGTTCATCTGAGTGTGGGCCACAAGGAAAAGGGACTTCTCTGTGATCTGGGCACAGCTGCCATCTCAATTAGGTCCCGCAGAAAAGCAAAGAAGAGGTGGGGTGAAGAATGCATGTCCAGCCCATCTGCTTCCCACCATTAAAACGTGGGCCACTGGGTCCTCTCCCTATTTGGCTCCAGGGAATCCGAGGGCTTTGCAGGGGAGGCAAAGCCAGTGATTATGGAGAATCCTCCTACCTCCCTGCCATGGGGAGGAAAGGGCTGCGGGGGAGGAGCTGGGGCCTGAGATGGGGTCTCTCCAGATTCTGCCAGGTCGCGGACACCAGTGCACCAGTCCGCGGACACGTGGGGTGGCCTGAGGGGCAGACCCCGGGGCCAGCTACCCAGGCAGGCAGAGACTCGCAGTACGAATGGCTCCTTACAGAACGGAGCATTCCCAGACCCCCCACCCCCACCCCACCCCCATAGGATTAGATGCACACAGCTGAGTGGAATCCCATCCAGCCTTCCGGGATGTCTTGACCAGTTCTGATTTGCTTAAACACAAGAAGCCGTGTGGGACGCCTGAGTGACAGGGTTGGGCTGTGGATGAAAAGGGAACTGGTCCCTGTGTGGTTCAAAGAAAGGTCACTGGGCCGCTGCCCAGGCTTTCTGGCAGCATGACAGGGCCCATGTGGAGCTTGGAGAGGAGGTGATACAGGCTCAGGGTGTCCTGCCACGGGGAGAGGTCAGGGTACTGCCCTCACCTGACAGTGGTTTGTCGCCGCCTTTCCAAGTCTGCTCCTGCTTCCTGTCTGTGTGTGCAGTTAGGGGCTTCCCGCAGAGGTCTGGCCGCCCGGGGCACAGCTCCCAGTGTGAGCTTAGGAGAGAAGGGCCTGCACAGAAGCCGCGGAAAGGCAGCGTGTTGTTTTGGGGACTCTTGCTTTGAAGACAACCATAAAAGGTCATTTACTTCATGCCCATCACTGGCAAGCTGGGACCCTAAGTCATTTGACTCACTCCTAATCCAATCTAACGGACAGAGCGGAGGAGCGTACAAAGCTGTATCCCTGGGCCAGGCCTGGTGTCTCCCGGAACCATCGCAGGACGCCTTCCTGCTTACCCCACTCCCAACACTCTTAAACCAACTCATCTGCTTCTGTGTCTCCCCCTTGAGCCTAGGGAAGCTTGGGTGACGGATCATTTTCCCCACCCCAGAGTCAGAGGTCCCCAACCTGGACACAAAAGCATCCTCCTTCTCAGTTACCTTGGGTCCCAGGCTCCAAACCAAACAACTCAGGAGAGCATTCCAGCGCCTGGGCAGATCGTGGCTCTGGTCTCAGATGGGGCAGGACAGCAGCTGAGTAAAGTGCAAGCTCTCAATCCATGGCCCCCTTAGCGTTTCCCTTGTTAGTACGGTCTTTCTTTTTGCACAGCAGCCTTTGCTGAAACAGGAAACAGACAAAGCCACAGTGCTTGCTCACCCCAGTTCCTCTCTCTTGCTCGTGGGCACAATCTGAGTGGGCCCCTGAGCTCTTGAGGCCTCTGGGGCTGGGCACAGGAGCTCCTCCCATCTTCGGACACCCCAGCCACCCTGTCTCTGGCTGGTGGATTGTTGTGAGCTCTCAGTTGGTTTCAAATCCAGATCCCATTCTAAAAAGTAGACAAAGATGGGACTCAGGGTCACATCCAAACCTTGCAGTTTCTATGAGGAGGAAAATACCTTTCTGACCTTGAAGAGATGTTCTCAGTATAGGTTTTCATGCATATCAGGTAGCTCTGTCTGTAAAGATTTTCTCTTTCCCCTGGATTCCTCTTCCCAATCCTAAAGAGTTGGAAAGAGTTTCTGCTCTTCCAAAGTACCTGGTATCTTTCTCAGAATTCTGGAATGAGGCCAGCTCCAAATTTGCTCCTTTCTGAAGCAATGAGGGGGCGGGGATATGAAAAGATAATGGGTGGGTGGCTCGGGCATGATAGGAGCAAAGCAGACGGAATCTCATAAAAAATCTCTTTCCAGTTGACTAGGAAATTTGGGGAAACACTAGAAAGAACTGATCTCTGTGCATTAAAAAGAAACTATTGCAAATGATATTGTCAGGAAATTCACAAGAAGTTGGGGATAAGAAGGTGGAGAGGCAACTGCATCAGGACAAGTTAACTAAGTAGCTTTGAAACCGAGCAGTGAGGAGTGGTCCACTCAATGCGGCTTCTGTGAATTCTAAGGCTTGACACATGTGAAGGATATAATGAGACTTTTAAATAGCTGCGAAAACACCTATTAACTTGTGGGGCCTATGTCACAATCTTCTCTGGTGCCTACTACTTCCCCCATTCTCTGAGGAGGAAAAGGATAAGGAGTGGGCGGGGGGGGGGGGGACCCAGAGCAAGATTCTCAAGCACTAGAGCTGAAGGTAAACAACATTCCTTCAGGAAGACAGACAAGGGCTCAAGATCCTGGGGCCCTGAATATGGGAATGAGAAAGAGTAGAGGAGAGAGAGGTTGGGGAGTCCAACATGGTAGGGATAAGAAATTTTTATTGGCACGGATGAGTGAGAGGGTGCCAGTAGTTCTTTACACTAGAGTATAAAGATTGTAACAGGAATTCCTATGTGCCAACAATTTGGACTCCGTTAAAAATCAGAAAGAAATGTGTATAAAGCTCAAAATTCTTTTCAGGGTGCATCAGTGGGATACCACACCTACGATCATGTGAACGGTTAGGATGATTACCTTTGTTTTCAGCCAAGAATCCTGACAGTCCAAACAACATTAACTGTACTCATGAACACTCTAATTCTGGAGATATTTGCTCCCTAGTAAAATTAGCTTATTTAATAGTCTTATCTTCTGTCTGAAACTGGCAATTTTCCTTCCTGGCTTAAACTGTCATTTCTTGCCACAGCCTTAGTTAAACTATCCCTGTTATTTCACAGATGGCTTCATCCTCCAGAGCCTTTTCTATACATTTTACACATTTCTATCCTTACCTTTCTTACCTTTTTTAATTTAAAATTTTTTAAAGTAAACTGTACACCCAACATGACCTTGAGATCAAGAGTCGTATGCTCTACTGACTGAGTCAGCCAGGTGCCCTTCCTTTCTGGTCTATTTTATGGTCAGAACAATCTGTTGTTCATAACAGAGGACATTTAAATTGATGTAGTAAAATTGAACCCAAACTGATCTCACCAAAGTACTGACAGCTTGCTGTCAGCCTGCTGTGTAAAGATCATTTTAGGAGCACACTTTGAAAACGAATAAGGCAGATTGTTGGAGAGATGAGTCAGAAAGCATTGAGATATTCTTTTTTCAGCTTTGTAAAAATTATAATATGATACCATTAAAATAACTTGTATTTTTTATTTGTATTTATTTGTTTTTTTTTTTACAGTAGGTTCTACACCCAGTGTGGAGCCCAATGTGGGGCTTGAGCTCACAACCCTGAGATCAAGACCTGAGCTGAGATCAAGAGTCAGATGCTTAATCAACGGAGCCACACAGGTGCCCCTTTTTTATTTTTATTTATTTATTTTTTCAAATATTTTATTTATTTATTTGACAGACAGAGATCACAAGTAGGCACAGAGGCAGGCAGAGAGAGAGAGAGGAGAAAGCAGGCTCCCTGCTGAGCAGAAAGCCCGATGTGGGGCTCGATCCCAGGATCCTGGGATCATGACCTGAGCCAAAGGCATGAGGCTTTAACCCACTGAGCCACCCAGGCGCCCCTATTTTTATTTTTTTCTTAAAAGATTTTATTTATTTATTTGACAGAGATCACAAGTAGGCAGAGAGGGAGGCAGAGAGAGAGGGGAAAGCAGGCTCCCCACTGAGCAGAGAGCCCGATTATTTTCATTTTTTAAATAAGTTTTAAAGTAGAAAAATAAACACCTTAATCCTACTCCCTAAACACAACTTAGTTTCATATTTTTCACGTTCCCTTCTATTTTTTGTCTATATGCACTTCTTTTTTACATATTTCAAGTGTAGTGAACCTATAATTATGTGTTTGTTTTTCCACTTGCTACCAGAATTTTTTTTTCAGATTTTTACTTTTTCTCATATTTTTACCTTTTAGTGTTGGTTTCCTAATGTTGTTTCCTAATGTTAATGTACCCCAATCTGTTTGGTAATTTCCTTATTATTGAACAGTAGCTGTGTCTAGCTGACATTGCTCAGGATAATTATTAACCCCTGGTAAATACAATTTAATAGCCATAAGGAAAATGAGTCTGAGTTATCATAATTTTCTCTAATTGCAATCATTAATTCAGCACTGTGATAACTTTCAACCTTATAACAGGATTACTTTGTAACTTTGTAAATCACACAGGTCACAAGCTCCGAAGCACACATACTTCCCCGAGCAGCAGCCGCAGCGGGGCGGGGGTGGGGGGTGGGGGGTGGGGGGGTGCGGGGCGGGGCAGGGGGGTGTAGCCCGGCAGCAGGAGCACTCCAGGAGGGCTGCCGGGATTGGAAGCCTGGCTTTACCCTTCACTTCCTATTTCAGTTCAGTAAATTACTTAAGGTCTTTGCATCTCTGGTTCCTCCTCAGTAAGATTGCAATGATGATCATACCTACTCAATGTGATGATTTTAAGATTTGTTGTATAACACTTATGATGTGCTCAATAAATTCTGTCACTACCGTCATAGTACACCTGCAATTTGGAGCATCTGCCCTTGTGACTTTTTAGCGGTTATAACCAAACGGACCCTCCATCGGACCTGCAGTTGTAGGAAAGCGAGGTAGTTTCAATGCAACAGTGTGTTTTCTCTGATACCGTTTCATAAGTATATCCAGAGGCTAAAAAACATTTCGCTTTGAAAAATTAATAAACATGAAGATCTTCTCCGTCTATGGGATGATGGCAAAAGTTAAAATATGTACTTAAAAAAAAAAAAAGATTTTATTTGTTTAGGGGCGCCTGGGTGGCTCAGTGGGTTAAGTCTCTGCCTTTGGCTCAGGTCATGATCTCAGAGTCCTGGGATCAAGCCCGTCCTCACATCGGGCTCTCCGCTCAGCAGAGGGCCTGCTTCTCTCCACCCGTGTCTGCCTCTCTGCCTACTTGTGATCTCTCTCTCTCTCTGTCAAATAAATAAATAAAATCTTTAAAAATTTTTTTTTTACTTATTTGACAGAGAGAGACACAGTGAGAGGGGGAACACAAGCAGAGGGAATGGGAGAGAAGAAGCAGGCTTCCTGCCCAGTAGGGAGCCTGATGTGGGGCTGAATCCCAGGACCCTTGGACTATGACCTAAGGCGAAGGCACCACCCAGATGCCCCCAAATATGTAAGTTTTTAAACTCACCCAACTCAAGTCAACTGACCATCCTCTTTTATAAATATGTATCATACAACTGTATCAGGAAGAAAAACATTTGATGTACCTCACAGTGCTGCTTCAAAGAAGTGTCTTATATGCCATTTAACTTTCATTTTATATCAGACTGAAGCACATGTATTCTGAAATAAATAATGTGGACACAATAGCACCTACCTCATAGGGCTGTCTTGAGAATATAAGTGAGTTCATATTCATGCAATAGAATAGTGCCTGAACATAGTAAGTCCTATGTTTGCTAATAAAGTGAAGTAAAAAAACAAATTGTCCCAATGTGATGAGACTCTTCTTAGTTTCTGCATGAAGTAATCGATTATTTGATTCATGTGGAGATTATAGAGAGGAATTGATTTTTGTTTATAAGGAGATTGTTGTCATTTCTGTTTTAACTTTTACAAATACTACTGTAAGTGAGCATCTTCTGGCAGGAAATTCTGTGTTGTTCTTCTTTTGAACTACTGCCTTTAGGATAAAATCCAGGAGTGGGTATGCTGGAGCAGTTTCAAGAAGAAGCAGTCTAGTTCTGATGAGGAAGTTTTGCAGGAAGTGGGCAGGAAGGAACAGAGCGAGGGTTTGGGGCCCTGTTGGAGATGGCAAGGTCCAGGAACTGCTGGGAGGTGAGGGGCTGTCCTGCCTGTTGCAGTACTGCTGGCTGTTTGTAGACAGGCAAAAACAGGGTGGTGTGGGGCAAGGAATAAAGGGCTGGAATCTGATGAAATGACTTTTAGATCCATCTACACCTTTTCCTTGAAATGAGAAGTTGTTTTGTCCCCATAGTAAGCCTTTCCCAGTATTAGGGTCTAGGAGTCCTTTATTTCTCAAACTAATCAAATACGTTATACACACCAAGATCTGCGTTCCGTATTAGGGATGCAACAATGAGTAACAGAAAGTAAATACCTTTAAGGAAGTACATAAGACAATTTTAAAGGTAAATTTAAAGTCTAGTGAACTAAAGTGATTGATGGATACAGAAAATTATAGAGGCATAGGGTAAGGCTTGGGAGAGTACCCACCCCAGCACTGAGGACAGGCCTTGGAGGAAGGGAGGACACTTGTCCCAGAGGAAGTCATGGTGGAGCTGAGTCTTAAAGGACAGGTAGGAGTTAAATAGACAATAGGGAGAGTGAAGAGCGTTCGGGGCAGAGGAGATAACATGGGCAAAGGCCCAGTGGGAAAAGAAGGGTGCCTTCAGAGGTAGCCAAAGTCCTTGGACATCACTTTAAAGAATTGGGGTTTTCTTTGTACCATTTTCCTCAAGGATGGCTTTGGATAAATGCTAGCCTGCCGTGGCAGCCAAGAATCTGCCTTGATTTCCCCATTTCACCTTGGCATTTCTTTCCCAGGGAGGCTCGCCGCACCTTGCTTTCAAGGGTGACCACTAGCTGTCGCTATTGAACAGATCTAGCGAAAAGCCAATGGTTTAGGGCCTAACCTGGCCGTTAGGGCCGGGAGGCCCCACCAGATGCTTGAGTCCCGCCCCGCCGCCAGCAAGGTGTGTTCATCCGCCCTAAGCGGTGATTCACGAGAAGGCACGCAGTGTCGCGGTGCTGGTAGCGCTCCCAGAGCGTGAACTGGGGGTCAGAAACCGTGGTGATGTGCGGTACAGCACCAACAGCCAGCCACTGGGTGGCGCTGTGCCCACTCGACGGCAAACCCCGAGGCTTGTGCAAAGGAAGTCTTTGGTTAGGCTGGCCTGGCTCTGTGTCTTGGGGTGGAGTAGCTTTTCTTGCCCTCGGTCACCCGGAGTTCACAAGGAGTGCCACAGGACTGTTCGAGGACAGTGTGAGGTCCCGAAGCACGCCCACTCAGCGTCCCAGGGCAGCCAATCACAGCACAGGGAAAGACCCAACACCGCTGACCTCGGCTCTCACCAGTGTGGGTCTTTTGAAACCCTCGGGTTCCTGGTCAAGGGACATGTCAATGTGTCCTCCCCTTTGGCTGCTGCTTCTATGCCATCCTCCCCAAAACTCCTATCTCCAAAGCCTCTGCAACTCAAGCAGGTTGTTCATCTGGCGCTTTCCTATTTTTTGAGAACTGATTTCCCTGCCCCTCCCTGTGGTTTTACCTTTTGCTCTAGGATCCTGTCCTCACCCGGTGTGTTCTGGATCTCTGCCGACTTAATTCTGCTTCTCCTGACTTTCATGCCTGTGGGCATTGGTGTCCTCAGTCCTGTTTGACCTTTTTGAAAATTCTCTTTTCTCCTTTGGCTTTTCTTTTCACATTAGCTCTGTACCAACCTCTGTCCCCCCTCCTTAAAAACTAGGATTTAGACACATTCTAAGTCTACCTAGAAAACGTCTAACAGCTAAGAGAACTTAGGTTTTTAAGAATTGCTGAGGGGGGAGGAACTAGCACATTGGGATAGCCTGATTTCCCTGAGCATTCCCCATGACCTGGTGACCGTGTGGCGTGTGATGGAGATTGGAGAGTACTGAGATGTTGACAGCGAAGCAGAGTTGCTGGAAACATCCCCAGACAGGATATGCCCTGAATCAAGGTGGGCAATGTGTTTTCTCTGTTCCCTTAATGCTGCAAATGAGTTTGGTTTACGTACGTCTCAAGAAATTAAGGGATGCTTCTGGGATTTGATTAGCATACATTCTCCAGTGCTGGAAATGGGGCACAGTGGAGACGAACTTGGGTCCTTGGCAAATTCCTTGGACAGCAGGCAGTGGTGGGGGAGGCGGGGGAGGTGGAGAGGGTAGGGTAGGATTCTACCCTACATGTGGCCCCTTGAGAGAGCAATGGGTCACCCTGAGCCACGGGTGCCTGCTGATGCTCTCACTAATAAGGCCTGGCTAGAAGCATCACACATGCTGACTTCTTTCTTTTAACATAGCTTCAGAGCCGAGCTCTGCAGCAAGTCAAGGAGCTACTAGATGTGGGGGGATGTGGCAACTTCTATTTATTTTTTATCTTATCTTTTCATGATTTCTATTTTTGTCTATGCTTTATGTTAGTAAATATTACATGCATATATTATATAAATAGTAACTGTATATCTGTTAGAAATCTGTACGCCTAATCATGTTTTAATAATGAAGTATGCGATCCCAAGTTTTGGCAGCCACAACTCGGGAGCATCTTTGAAGCTTGCCGTCGACTCTGGGGGTGGGTTTGCGATGCTGGCCTACAGTAGGCCAGCCAAGGAGAAAGGCCCAACTTATGTTAACAGATGTGGTGGCGAAGTGGGAATTAACTGTCCTGAGAGGGAGCTCTCCAGGAACAGCAGATGGGATGAGTCACTGTCTCTGAGGTTACCTCGGGGCTCCCTGCTTCCTCTTATCTAGGGTCTTCCATTACACTCTTAACTGAGGAGAGGGAATCATAGCTCCTCAGAGTGGAGTTTGGAGAGGCGAGAGCCCAGGGTGCTCTTCAGTATGGGGGTGAGGAGGGTGTGGGGGGAGGGCGGGATTAAATTAGACCTCGGAGGTGGTCGGTGGAACTGGATCCTGTCACCAAGGTCAGGAACCCGGCATCTAAGGAACAGTGTCCTTCTGCTCTCATTGTGGATTTCTTTGTTTCTGTCAGGATTTACATATGTGACAAAGACTTCTGGTTCCTCATAGACCCCAGTTTTGTTGGGGGTAAGTGTGGGCTCAGCTGAAAGCTCCATTTCTCAACCTCTCTTGAAGGGGGGGGGTGGTCACACGACGTGACTCGAGCCCAGAGGATGTGAGCTGAAGTCCTTAGATGGGGCTTCCCAATTTGCTGTTTATCAGGGGGCAGATTCCGCTGGTGTGCCTCTTTCCCCCTTCCCTTCCCTGAAACAGCATGATGCTGAGTTGGAGCCACTATCTTGTAACTCCACGGTGACAAGTAGGAGGATGGATGGTTGAGTGGAAAGACGGAAGGAGCCTGGCTCTCCGAGGCCCTGGTCGGCCCCTCTTGGACTACTTGTGAGGGGAGGAAAAGTAATTTCTACTTGACTGAGCCACCTTCAGTGGGGGTTTTCTGGTATTCTCAGGGGAGGGCAGGGCTAGTGAATGTGCTAGTGAAAGAGAGAGAGAGAGAGAGAGAAAAGTCAGTTTGGGGACTTGCACACAGTTGCGGCTGTTGACTTCATGCAAAATGCTGACTCCCTGAGAGTTCAAGAAGGTGAATATCCCTTGTCTTTGGGAGCCCTTGCGCCCCCAGCCTCCCAGCAATGGAGTAAAAGCTGACCTGTTACTTTCAAGTCCTTGGAGGAGGGAAGAGGCTTTGAGCTGGGCCTTTAAGGATAACTAATTCTGTCAAGAATGTGGGATGGGAAAGTCGGGGCGCCAGTGCTGGAGCAGGCAGTACAGGTTTGGGAGAGCTGACAGTGCATTTCTCTTCTATTACACATGCAGCCATGTGACCCCCTGGCTCGAAATTGACCAGGTTGAGAGTATTTACATCAAGGAAGCAAGCAAATGCTTCTTTTCTCTCTCTCTCTTTTTCTGGAGAGCCAATTGTTAAACATTTACCAACACACCCTTGGAAAGACCAAAGGTTTAGTTTATTAGTTACATAAATATTGTTACATACCTCCTCTTGCTTTCCCCATAAGTGAACAGAATCAGGGAGCAGCTGATTTATACTAAACATAGGCTGAAGTGTGCCTTTAAGCGGAAGAGAACCCTAAAAGTTCAGACTGAAGGCAAAACTAATTGGAAGCTGGCTCTGGCCATAAATTTGTCATCTGACCATGTTTCTGTCTCAATGTTTACCGCCTTTCCTCCTGACCAGCCTTCCACCCTCCTCCTGTTGCAAACCTGGCTTCTTGCCCCATTTGTGACACATGCAGAGGCCCCTGATTCTGGGACTAGCACAACAGTTTACCACCCGCTTCCAGACACTTGATGATCTTCTCTGATTCAGCACTAGTGTGCATATCCGTTGTGCTGTATGGTCAGAAATCTGACTTCACATTTTGGATCTCTTTTCTGGCATACAGGTGCAGTCAGGTCTTTCCTGTTCCCTTGTACTGAGCGTAGTCTGGAAAGAATCTCTTTCTAAGAAAAGCCCAGCCATATTCACCCTCAGTGCTAGCTCCTTGTCCAGGTGGTTGGCAGGCTCAATGGATTCCAGTCTGTTCTGCTGCCTGGTCATTTAGATTAAGTGACGGGGAAAGGAAATTTCTCTGGTGCATCTAATCCCATGTCTCGTGTCCTAGTATCTCTAACCATGGAAACCCTGCATTTGGGGATGTTGAGTTCATGCTGGATAAACCCCATCTATCCCTCCAGAACATTCTTCATTCTTTCCTACTGTGCTGTCCATGAGGAAGCTGACCTGGGTGGTTTATATCAGTCTGCTCCCTTGACCCTCTGGTTAGCTAAGAGAAAATATTAGCAAGAAATTGAAGGGAGGAAAGAGAATGAGGCTGGGGTGTTTATCCCCTCCACATCCTTCCTGCATAGTCCTAGCTGGGCTGGCGGCATCCTGTAACTGAATGTCGTAGCTCCTGTTCTGTGATGCTCTGTGAACAGCTTATATCTCTGGATTCTTGTAACTGTTCTTTTTGTCCCTAAGGTGGGACCCACCACAAGACACTACCTTATCCCTTGTGATTGCACTATAACCTTGTCCCCACTTCTGTAACAAAACCCCTGTTTACTAAAGCCTACTAAAATGATCTAATTTGCCCTCTTTTACCTGTTGGGGACCTAACCAATACCGGGCTTTGCTGAGTTGTTAATATAGCTGATTTCTGTTTCCTGTTTGGTTGTAGTCAGGTGGTGTCTGACAAGTGTTTGATAAATGTTTGCTGGATAAAGAAATGGCGAAATGTGTAAGCAGGAGGATGGAACTCCATTCCCTTCTCTCCAGACTTCTAACACACAGTGGAGAGTTCACACATAAAGTGGAGATGCCTGATGCAGTCTAAGGGCAATCAACATGTTTACGTTGTGTGGCTCAAGTTCCCAGGGACTTCCACTTCCATGGCTTGCCCTAGTGATTTATACCCACCCAGGTATCCTCCCTCCTTGAGGAGCAATATAAAATAATATAAAGAGTATCTGAAATATACAATATGGTATGGACATGATGTCCATTAAATGGAGAACAGGGTGATTTCTGCAACTCAAAAATAAGAAGGTTCAGACCACGAGATACGAAATGAACACTGAACATTTTCACTTGTGTGGTTTTAAAGGACCTTACTGAATGAGCTGAACTTAGAGCTACTAATCATGAATTTACAACATGGATATGACCTTTATTATAATTAATATTGTATGGATCATAATCTTATATATGAGGTAAATTTGATAGAACTACCTTTTAATTATACCTGCGGTTACTATCCGTTTCGCAACTGCAGATTGCCGTGGCTCATGGCATTCATTATAATTAGGTTTCTACTGTGCAAGTGTTAGAGGAACTCCTTCAAACTGTGAGATGTGATGTGTGATTTACGACTCTCGGGGGCACCCATTTGTCTCTCTGGAGATGCCTTCCTGGACGGAGCTCAGATAGATATCAGGAAGAACAGTTCCAAAGCTCCCCCACCATGCTCCACAACTAAGGAAGTGCTTAGTTGTTGATAAATTTGTCCAAACTATAACTTCTTAAGGACAAGAATTCCAGGATCTTCCTCCCTGGATTTCCCAGCAGGAGATCTGTCCAGACTGAGTTGTCATAGTACACTTCCTCTTGACGCAGAGCTCCCCCTTTGATGATTTCCAGGGCACATTCTTCCTTGGGAGATGCATCAATGTTGATGATCCCCGAAACGGCCTTCATGGCTGTGTCTATAGAATGATGAGAGAAGAGTGGGGTTATCCAAGACCAGTAGAGTCTACAACATGGAAAGTCTGCAGACAGTAACAGCTTAACTTCGAGGGGCTGTTTGCCAGTGCTTGTTCTATAAGACCCACAGGCCCTCTCAGAAGACTGGGCCCGCATTTAGGCCCTGCTGTGCAAAAAGAGGCTTAGAGTTCATGTGGACCCTGTGTTCCTGGATGAAGATTTGGTGGGGGGTGCACAGTTAGAGGGGATTGAGGGAATTAAATCACGCTTCTCTCTTGAGTGTTTTGGTTGGGGTGAGGAAGTAATATGGGGGAGCACAATGGGGATAGAAGTTATATCAAGACCCAGTACCTAATGGAAAATGTCAGTGGGCAAAGCCGAGTGCTGTTTATGTTAATGATTTACAAATTTGTAAAAGGAAGAGATGGGCAAGAATCCAGGCCTTTGCTTTCTGTCAACACGAACCACTTTCATTTTGGAAGGGAAGTTACTTTATCTCTTCCAAATTCCCATGTCCTTTTGGATGGCTTCTTTTTCTCTTTCTATCCTCGTTTCACTGTGTGTGTGTGTGTGTGTGTGTGTGTGTGTGTGTGTGTGTTTTCTCTTGTTCGGTAACAACTCCTTAACTTATTCAATTACTCTTCAAAGTTTTCTTCTTGTACCTATTCTACATAAACTTGCATTTGGACTTACAGAAAAGTTGTAAAAATTGGGTATTCCCTTGTAGCCTTCACCCTGCTTCCCCTAATTATAACATCACGCGTTACCGCTGTGCAAGTGTCAAGGTACATTGTAATAAGGGCAATTTTACTAACTAAAACACAGACCTTATTTTTTTCACTAACATCCTTTTTATGTTCCAGGATCTTAGTCAGGATTAGACTTAGTAATCATTTCTTCTTTTCTCTCCAGTCTGGGGGCAGTTCCTCATTCTTCCCTTGTCCCTCATGGCCTTGACACTTTTGAAAAGTATTGATCAATTGTTTTGTGGAATGGTAGTTTGGGTTAGTCCATTTCTCTCTCTTTTTTTTAAAGAAAAAAAAATATTTTATTTTTCAGTGATCTCTGCACCCAGTGTGGGACTCAAACGTACAACCCTGAGAACAAGAGACTTCATGCTGTACCGACTGAGCCAGCCAGGTGCCTCTGTCTTTTTTTTTTTTTTTTTTTTTCGGATGATTGCAGTGAGGTTATGCATTTTTGGCAAGAATATCACAAAGATGATGTTGTGTCCTCATTGCATCATGTCAAGGGGTTTATGTGGGGCGCCTGACTGGCTCAGTCAATAGAGCATGCAACTCTTGATCTTGGGGTTGTAAGTTTGAGCCCCATATTGGGTGTAGAGATTACTTACGAAAAAAAGAAGATTCAGGATATCAATAGTTCTTATCACTGGTGATGGTATTAAGAATAACAAACTTGTACTTAATAAGCCTCAGAGAGGACAGTAATGGCCATTGAGTGTTCCTGAGGACATAAAGGTTCAGAATAGGGTTAAGTGATGGGTCTGGTGTCACTCGGCCCACTTGGTGGTTAGAATGGAAAGAAGTGTCTAAGGATAGTCAGAGGCGTCCCTGGTGACAAAGTGCTTCAGTAAGTGGAGACTGGTGCTCTTGCTGGCTTTTAGTCAATGACACATGAGTCAAGGAGTTTAACGCCTCCTTTACTCACAGTGGTATGGCAGGCTGTTTGTTCCACAGTCTTCACCTTACCTGTGTTTATGAGGCCGAGGATACAGAGAGTGATCGACACATTGACCTTGGTCACAGAATGTTCCATCCTGACAGAGGAGAAAAACCCATCCAGAGCAAACTTGCTTGCAGAATAGGGCGCAACAAGTGGGCTAGCCATTTTCCCTAAATAATAAGGAAATGGGTTAAGAAGGTGACCCATTTTGGCTTCTACAGAGATGATCTTTGCTTTATCTGTAGTAGGACTTGTAACCCCTGTGGAGTCCTTTTACCCTCTGAGGCATAGTTTCTCTTTGCTCATATAGAGGCTATCATGCTGTGTTGAATTTCTGAAAGAAAAAAAGATTGTTAAGATATCAAAGAAACTTCCCTTGAAGAGACTGGGGTGGAAGGTGGGGTGGGCTGCACGAAAAGCTTCACTGAAGAAAGACTGGTTAGATTTTGGGAAGGGGAGTTTATGAGTGGGACTACAAAAGAGCCATGTAATCCCATAGTCACTAACTGCTACGTCTGACCCAAGACAGCAAAGATCTGAGGGTTTGGCAAGAGCTCTCTGCCAACACAGCAACCTATTATTTGATTTTCTTTTCTATACAAGGGAAATGAAAATCCTTGTCTTTGCTTTTCTGCTTAAAACTGCTTTTCTTACTTTCATCACCCCTGTTCATTCTCAGTCAGTTTGGGGAAGGACATGTGGACATATGCCTGATAGGGTGACCTCTTCATTATACCCTTTTCAAGAGGAGGGATTAGAAGGGGACTGAGACCTTGACTCTTTGCTGAGCAAAGAGTTATAACAGCTACTTTAAAATTTTTGTCTGCTAATTCTAAAATATGGGTCATTTAAGGATTGATCTCCATTGATTGCCTTTCCTCCTAAGTATCAGTCATATTTCTTATTCTTGTATACGGAGTAATTTTGCAGTGTGTTCTTGATGTTGTGAATGAAACATTATAGAGTCTCTGGATTCTGTCATATTCCTCCAAAAGTATTGATTTTTTACTTTTTCTTTTTTCAGGTGGAAATTTAACTTAGCTTATACCCTGTGTCTCTTGCAGTAGGTTCCAGCTAAAATCTCTGTTGAATTCTTTAATCTTTTTTAAAAAAGATTTTATTTATTTATTTGAGAGAGAGACAGTGAGAGAGCGCATGAGCGATGAGAAGGTCAGAGAGAGGAGCCAACTCCCCGTGGAGCTGGGAGCCTGATGCAGGACTTGAACCCGGGACTCCAGGATCATGACCTGAGCCGAAGGCAGTCGTCCAACCCACTGAGCCACCCAGGCATCCCGAATTATTTAATCTTAATTGGTTTCTTGGTATCTACATAATCCATGAGTAATTCAGAGGATAAATGGAAGAGTTTATATATAAAATTTGGTACTGTTCCACTGTGGCTCTTTCCTTTCCAGTATGTTCCCCTATACTTTCTGGATGCTACAGAAACCCTAAACTCTTTTTTCTGGTTCTTCAAGGTAGTAAGATGGCAGTTGCCTATCCCAGATCAGATATGGTGTTAATTGTGGACTGCCCTTCGGCATAAGCTACAAAACTCATCTACTGTCAGTTCCCTGTTTCCCCCTTTCAGGTGTCAACAACTCTCCAGTTTTTGTAAGCTTTTGCTTTTTCTCTCCAGTGCTTTCAATGGTTGTTTTCTATATTTTGTCCAAAGTTTGATCTGGAGCAGGCTGGTCTGTTAGGTACCATTCTGCTGTTATTGGAATTGGAAACTCTATAAACTTACCAAATCAATGAAAGAAAATGACTTATTCAATAAAGATGCTAGTAAAGTTGGTTAACTCATTGAAAATAATTATTAGCTCCTTGTTCTATATCATATATCCAAAAAATTCTAGATGAAAAGTATGGCAGACACTGTTGTTTACCCAATATCCATTTCCCCCTTTTTAATAGTAGAATTTGATTTTTTTTAAACCAGGACAGCAGTGTGTTCAGATAAAAATATTTATTTCCTCAAGATTCCCTTGATCTTTTTTATGGCCAATGATCTAGTTCTGGCCAATGAGAAATCTAACAGAGGGGGTCTCTGGAAAAGATAATAATTTCCTAACGAACTAGGAGGATTCAGGTGACATGCATTTTTAAAATTTTGCCTCTTTTCTTTCATCCTAAATGTACTTCGGATGTGATGCCTAGCATTGCAGTGGTCATTTGTGAACCTGAGGAAAGCTACATATTAGGAATTATGGCACAGAAATGTAAAATGATTCTTGAAGATATAATAAGTCCATTAAACCAACCTTGAACTTATTCCCTGAGAAAAGGGAAGCCCTATTTAGTGTTAAGTGATTATAAGTAGAGTTTTGTTATATGTGCAGCAGAAAGCATCTTCTGACTGATAAAAAATAATTCAATCAGGAAAGAAGATAATATAGGTGGATATTTATCAGATCCTTGGTTATGAAAGATCATTCTAACAGAAAAGTAAAAAAAAATATGTAAAGGCAAAAAATATTTGATGATATAAAATGTAAAACTTCTATATGTGAAAGCAATAGCTATAATAACATCACTATAAAGGTAATGGGTAAATGAGAAACTAGAAAATAATTTAGAACAAAAGCTTAATATCTTTAATCTGAACTTCAATTCTTAATGTATTAACTCTTCAAAAAAATACAAACAAATCGGGCGCCTGGGTGGCTCGGTGGGTTAAGCTGCTGCCTTCGGCTCGGGTCATGATCTCGGGGTCCTGGGATCGAGTCCCGCATCGGGCTCTCTGCTCAGCAGGGAGTCTGCTTCTCTCTCTCTCTCTCTCTCTCTCTCTCTGCCTGCCTCTCTGTCTACTTGTGATCTCTCTGTCCAATAAATCAATAAATAAATCTTAAAAAAAAAATACAAACAAATCTCTCCAACTCCATTCTCAATCATGAGTTTTGGTTTGGAATTACTCTACAGTCAAGTTCCAGGAATGGGTGTGTGTGGCACAAGATGTCCAACCAGAGTATCTGATACCGCTTGGTTGTTGACTAGTCTAGGACTGGACCAAAGACTCCGTGAGGGCTTCAGGACACATTGTTGGTTGCCTAACCAGAATTTACTTCCCCTTTCTTCCTCTGTAACCGAACCCCGATTGATTTCATGTTTCTACCTGTTGTAGAGACTGCTAGCATGCTCTCAATATATCTTTTGTTCTTCTTCTTTAGTAGTGGAATCTCTGATGTGTGTCTGGGAAAATAATTATCTGGGATAAAATCCACATTTCTTAGCTTCTTTGAGCCAGATGTTGCCAAATGACTAAGTGCTGTCCAATGGGTTGTAAACAGAAACGTATCATGTGATTTCTGGAATATGTCCCTAAAAGAAGAAATCAGTCTCTCCCTTCCACTCCTTCCTCCTTCTTGGTGCCTAAAGGTAGATATGTTGGCTGTGGCTCCAGAATTACCTAAGATCATGAAGTAGAAGCCACATGTTGAGACTGGGAGAGCACTAAGAGAGGAGGGAAACTGGGTGACCATGGAGCCTCTCTCCTAGCCCTACCTCCAGGGTACTGCCTACCTCCAGACTGATTAACCTTTTGACTTATTTAATCTATTGCTGTTTTAAATTTTATGCATTAGAGAGCTGAACCTAATCCTTACTGAGAGTCCTTACTTTTATGCTGCCCATGTTCCAAAGGAAAGTTGATACCATCTCTAATGCTAGGGGTGCTATAATTGATTTAATCCAATCTCCTGGCCCATAATTGACACAGGAATGAGCATGTGCTCCATTTTCGACCAATGCCTTTTTTTTTTTTTTAATATTTTATTTATTTATTTGACACACAGAGAGAGAAATCACAAATAGGCGGCAGGTTGGGGGGGAGCAGGCTCTCCACTGAGCAGAGAGCCTGATGCCGGACATGATCCCAGGACCCTGAGACTATGACCTGAGCCGAAGGCAGAGGCTTAACCCACTGAGCCACCCAGGTGCCCTCAACCAATGTCTTGAGAAGAATTTTGTTGGAGAGTCTGAGAAAATTTTTTATTCTTCTGGGAGAGTTTCTTAAAGTAGCCATTTTTTGTTTCTCTTCTACCAGAAAATTTTGTGCATGAATATGGGGGCTAGGATTACTGCAGCTATCTCACTGTCAGCCTAGGGATGAAGCCACACATGGAAGAGAGCAGAGTCAAGAGAATCATAGGGAGTGAGCTTGAGCCAAGTCAGCCTTCAATCTGGACTTCAGTTACGTCAAAAATGTTTTCTATTGTTTAAGCTAAAAATAGACCAAATTATTTATGAGAATAGCATAGTGGGGGCACCTGGGTGGCTCAGTTGGTTGAGCAGTCGACTGCCTGCAGCTCAAGTCATGATCCTGTAGTTCTGGGATTGAGTCCCGCAGCAGGCTCCTGGCTCCGCAGGCGGTCTGTTTCTCCCTCTGACATTCCTCCTCTCATGCTTGCTCTCTCTCATTCTCTCTCTCTCAAAAAAATAAATAAAATATTTTTAAAAAGAAGAGAAAAGAGTAGCATAGTGGTTAAAAATATGAATTCTACAATTAGATGACCTGAGTGTGAATCCCAAGTATGGCATTTCTTAGCTGTCATATGTGGATAATAATACTGCTAAGCTGAAATGTAATATACTCAGCTCAAACTCTGGGACATAGAAGTATTTAGTAAATGTGATTGCTATTAGTATTCACATTTTAAATTGGTGAGAAAAGTATGAGCTATTCAAAAGATTATGTTGGGACAAATAGGCTATTTGGAGAAAAGTACCCTTCTAATAAAAGAATTCAAATTAGAGAGTATATGTGGAAAGTAAAATAACAAAATGAGGGACAATATATGATCTCAAGGTAAGAGATACTTTTTAAAAAAGACTGTATTTATTTATTTGACAGAGAGAGAGGGGGAAAAAAAAAAACCAAAAGAAGGAGGTACAGCGGGCAGAGGGAGAAGGAGAAGCAGGCTCCTAGCTGAGCAGGGAGCTCGATTATGACATGGGGCTCAATCCCAGAGCCTGGGATCATGACCTGAGCTGAAGGCAGATGCTTGACCAACAGAGCCACCCAGGTACCCCAAGAGATGCTTTTTAAAGCATGAAATCAAAGGAATAGATAATGAAAGAATATATAAATAGGTTCAAATATACAAAATTTTAAAGGCTGCTGAGTTCTGGAGATGCTCACCATTGTCTTTTTTTTTTTTTTTTCTTTAACCATTACCTTTCTACACACATACCCTTCAAAAAGATTTTGCCTTCACAGTCATAGAAGAAGGTGAGGCCAGTGATAGCTAGCACGCACAATGGCTTAACATCCATCATGGTCTCTCTCAAGATATTGAAATAAGTGATGCAAGGATTCTAATTAGCTGCTGTTGGATTTTGAACTAAAAAGTTGTGTAAGGTTGGGACTGGGGTTGCCATTTCCAGCCATGGAAAAGGATAAGCAAACAGACAAACGGCCATGTGGAGTAGACAAACAAAAAAATCACAAAAATGAAGATAATAGGAGCTAACACTTATTTAGCTCTTAGGTGCCCATCTCAAGGCTAGACAATTGCCTGACGTTACAGAGTTAATGAGTAGGAGAACCAGGAGCCAAATCAGGATTCAAATTCGACTCTAGTGGCCCACAATTTCAAGCAGCAGGGGATAGCTCCTCAGAAGAAGCCACTGTTCTTTTTTTATTTTATTTTAATCCCAGTATAACAAATGTATAGCTTTATATTAGTTTCAGGTGTCCAGTAGTCATTCAACAATTCTATACATCACTGAGTCAGAAGCCACTGTTATTTATCTGAGTATTTTTCCAAAGCCATTCCTGAGTTGGTGAAGATTCTCTCTGCTTGACAATTAAGCCCCCAAATAGGCAAAATTTATGAATAGCGTTACTATTTTCCCTTCTAAGCTGACAGATGAGCTACCCATAGGGCTAATCACTTTTAGTCCCTTTATGTTAGTTTCCTAGGGCTGCCATAATAAGTCGCCACAATCTTGAAGGCCTGAGTCCACAAAAATGTATTTTCTCATAGTTCTGGAGACTACAAGTCCCAAACCAAGGTATCAGCAGGGCCATGTTCTCTCCAAAGTCTCAAGTGGAGAATTCTTCCTTGTTTCTGCAAGCTCCTGATGTTTGCTGCCAATCTTAGGCATTCCTTGGCTTATCAATGCATTACTCTGATCTCTGCCTCCATTTTCACATGGCCTCCTCCAATTCTGTCTCTGTCTTACTTTTCTTATTAGGACACTTGCCATTGGATTTAAGCTCACCTATATAACCTGGGATGATCTCATCTTGAGATCTTTACCTTTATTACATCTGTAAAGACCTTTTTTCATATAAGGTCACATTCACAGGTTCCAGGTTGACATATCTGCTCACTCTTCCCTTTGAGATGATAATAAAGATATTGACTGTATTATTTGTCCAGGTAGCAACAGGGATGCAGAAGAAAGAGACCATGTTAACCATAGTCTGAATTCCTGTAACAGTGATTTTGGTCCCACTAAGGGAGCTTAGTGTATCCCACTTTCTGTCTTTAATTATGCCTTAGCTTCTGCCAAAGCACAAAAAGATATTAAATTGTTTTGCAGGAGAATAGAAGAGATTTTTGGTGGTGGTGGTGTTTTGTTTGTTTGTTTGTTGTTCTCGAGAGAAGAGAGAAAGGGAAAGAGGAAGAGAGGAGAGAGGTAGAGAAACAGCCAGACATGGAAGAAAACCTCCTGGAAAATTCACCGGTAGAAGCATGGTTTAAAAAAATATATTTTTTAAAAGACTTTATGTATTTAAGAGAGAGAGAGAGAGAGCAAGAGCACACAAGTGGGGAGAGGGGCAGAGGAAGAGAGAGAAGCCGATGCCCCACTGAGCAGGGATCCTGAGGCAGGGCTCAATTCCAGGACTCCAGGTTCGTGACCTGAGCTGAAGGTAGACACTTCACTGACTGAGCCACCCAGGTGCCCCTAAAAAAATATTTTTAAATGGTGAAGAAATATATTGAATTATTAGACAAGGGTCAAGATTGAACAAATTCTGTTGAAAACTCTAACTTTTACTAGGAAAACTACGCATGAGGTAAACGGCAACTGTCTTTCTCAGTCATTATAACCAAATTTTATATCTTAAATTTTGTGACCTGCTATTGATCTGCAAACCTTTAAACCAGTAATTCTCAAATTCATGGAGAGATGGGGCACCTGGGTGGCTCAGTTGGTAGAGCACACGACTCTTGATCTCAGGGTTGTAAGTTCAAGCTCCATGTTGGGTGTAGAGATTACCTAAACATAATAAAATTCTTAAAAAAATATATGGAGAGACCCTACAGATTTGAGTCTACTCCCTTCTCAGAGTCTTCTAGTTTGTTTTCTGGAGTAGAGGACTGTGTTGAGAGGTTCAGTAGGAAAGAAGGTCTTTATCCATAAAGGATATTTATGGTGGCCTTTGAGGGTGGGTGTGGGAGCAGGAGATGCATGGTGACATAAACTCATTGAACCTGATCTAGGAGCTCCCAGAAGAAGTGGAGAGGGAAGTTCTTTGGAAGGGGCTTCCTGAAATCTTATGATAGCAGCTGGGTAAACTATCATTACATTATGAGTCACTGTGTCTCTTTAAAGCCCAAACTAGTGTTACCGGGCAAACCATGTGTCCCAAATCTAAACTGGATATTTATGTGAAGAAAGATATTGAACTAACCAGGAAAGTTCAAACTTCACCTTCAGGAGGTAGGCTGTGAATTCTGCTTTGATGAGAGAAGGTACAGAAGGGCCAGGGATGGGCAGGAATGCCTTGTACAAAGACTAGAGGTGGGGATGGGTCACTTATAAGAAGAAGCTAGTAGAACAAGAAAAATAATAACAACACAGTTCATTATATTTTCTTCTTTTCAAAAGTATAGGCTATTAAGTACTTGTCCAAAACCCACAGGGCCTGATGTGTTAAGGAATTCAGAATTATTTTTGGAACTTAGGAGGTGGTATGGGGTTTATGGTGTGTACTACATAATACCCCCAGTAGTCTGAGGAGGCAGGTTGTAAGTAAACATATGATTATTTCTGCACTAAAATATTTGAAAGTTCACACTGAGATAAAAGCTTTAAGTAGCTTCCCTTCAGTTCAGGTTAAACTAACTATAGATAATTAATTACGGGGGAAGAAATCCTTAGTATTCAGAGCTCCTACCCCCCTCCCCACCCCTAATCCTATCCTCTACCCTTCACCCCCCAGCCCATACCTTTTTGGATTTTGGAGTTGCAGATAAAGGATTTTGTGAACCAGTCTAGGCTCACTAAAGAAAAGCTGAAACATTTCAAAAAGTAGAAAAAAGAGAAAAGAAGGGAGAAAAATCTCCTAAGTGCTCACTATTCCAAAAACAACACTGCTGCATTTCATTCAAGTCTGTTTTCTATTCATGGAGCTGTTCTTAAAGTTTTCTGTATAACGCAGATACGCTTGTGTGAGGGAACCTCTGTGTTCTGCTATACGTGAAATATATTTAGAAGTTTCAGAAAGCTCAAAAGGGCAAGGCCCCTCTAAAAACCCAGATTTTTATTTTTTAGAAGGGTTCCATGAGTTAAGGGGCCCTGGCCAAGATGGAATAAATAACATGTAACAGGATGTTAAAAATTGACTTCTGTTCTAGTTTCAGCTGAGGTTCAAAGGCTGAGAGCAAACTGGCAAATGCCTTTGTCTTCTGAAGCAAGGTTCCAGACTACCTGTGCACTTACACAGCATGTGGTAACACAGATAAGCAAAAACCTGAAAAACCCCAAAACCAAAAATGTGTTTGCAGCATGTAGACCTTCATCCATCCTGAGGGAAGAAAGGGACTGAAGGCGCAGAGGCCAGAGGGCATGGAGTAGGAAGAGGATGTTGAGCTGACTCGCCGTGACCTTCTAAGGAGAAGGGGTGGGCCTTCCCCTCATGTCCATTCTTGTGAAAGAAGCTCCAAGGGCACCTCATGGAGAGCTTGTCCCAAGGAGTTTGAGGAGCATCAAGGACTGGGGTTTGAACCAACCCAAGAGGTCTGCTTACTATGGGCAAGGCCACTGCAGAACGGGTGCGAACTGTGTCGGACAGAAGGGAAGGAAGGCTTCCTGTAGGAAGCTGGACATCCAGCCCCCCACTCGGCTTGCTGCCACCGTAGGGGCTTTGTCTTAACACTCATCCCTTCTTCCCCAGAGTCATTTCCAATCCTGTCCCAAAGAGCAGCCCCAAGTGGTGTGTATCCCCCTGTATTCCCACTGAACTCCCAGGGCCAGAGGGAAATACATCCCATAAGCACTCGCTGCCCCAATCACAAGAAGAACCAGCAGTGTTCCAGCAGGGGCTTCCTAAAGATACCCACAAAAATCCCCCATGCAAGAGCCAGATTTGGTCATGCTCCCAGCTCCGACAGCGTGAGCTTTGAACGTTTGCTGTGGCCAGAGCTCAGTGGTATATTAACCAGGTGTCAGCCAAGGAAGGCCTCACCTATCCTGGACCTTCCTTCTTCCCTGTGCTCACCTCTTTTCTTTTAAACAAGAGGGGCTAGAGGGAGCCTGGTAAGGGAGGAAAAACTGAACGCATCTCTCCTTGCTACAGCAGGCTCAAGCTCTATCAGGGGAGAAGCTTTAGTGAAATTACTCGTGACCGGACATTTTAATTACTGAAGTGAGACCTTTCTTGAGATTGGAGGCAGCCAGAGGATCTTTTATTAGCCGACAGCACTGCCCTCTGCCTGCCATCATATCCAGTTTCAGGGATGAGCTAACCCACAAGAATAAAGTTATTTTCTGACTGCAGACCCCAAGATTCACTTGTGAACTACCAGTTAGAAGGCAAAGTATGATCTTAATGAAATCAAATGAACAAGTAAATAAATGTACTAATTTGCGTGAAACTGTCATGAAACTAAGGGGGTAGAGGCCTGAGCTCTTCTGCCCAAGGGTAGGTTTCATTTCCGGAGGGGATAGAATGGAGCCATCGGGGCAGAATAGATGTATGTTAGCTCGGTTTCTCTCCTGGGAAGTTTTAGACCGCTGAGAAACAGAGCTCTGGCGATCATATTTTCTGAAGAAAATATGGGACATGGAGTCTGACAAGTAAGAGTGCAGACTTTGTGATGAATAGGACATACTGTTTGCAATTAGCTCTGTCCCAGAAACGCTGGGACATAGCCACCGTAGGAACAGCAAGAGCCAGAGGGCTGGCAGCTCAGCTGTGTGCTGGAGCTTGTTAGTGGAGAAGAAGAGGTCAAAAGCAGGCCTCAGGGCTTTTTGTTCATCCACTCCACACCCTCCATCCCCAACTGCCCCGCTGAGATTTTGAAATTACAGTATTTCCATTTCAAAGGCAGATTTTCAACTGAATTGAGAGCTCCAAAGAAAGTGTGCAGGGTGGAAAAACTTCATTTCTGCCCACCTTCAGACTCTCAGAGTGACCCCAGGCAAATGCGCCACATCTCCCACTGAGCGAACCCCAACACAGGGTTCACCATGCCTTGGTGGCTTCAAGGCTGGAACTCATCCCAGATCTGGCGCCTTTTATCCAGCTCTTCCTAAAAATATTTCCTGAGCTGGGCCCCTGAGGGTCTAACCTCTTTAGTTGTTTGGGTTGAGTTGGGCTCTAAAGATAAATCCGTCTTTCTATTGCAGGCTTTGGAGAACCTGAGGTATCATTGTAAACATTGGGACAACCCACAGTCCCGTGAAGCAAAGGGAATGGATGGTGATGCCAGGGGGGTATGTTGAGTGAGAAGAGAAGAGGGCTCAGGGTGGAAAGAATCTTAAGGAAACCAAGAGTACGACTTCGGGATAAAGAGAACTAAGCAAGGCATTCTGGGTGGCCAGGGGACATGACACCTGGGAGGTGGTGTGATTTGGCAGAACACAAAAGAGGAGAGTACGTTCTTGAAACGGTGCAAAATGTACCAGAGATAAGTAAGATAAAACCTGTTACCTAGGTTTTGCAAGATGACTTTGACAAGGGCTTTTCTGTGCAGGTACGGGGCCATGAAGCGTGGCTCCTCCTACTGTCCCGATCACATGAGCACATCTCCAGAGTAGATTTCAAGAGCTCGCACAGTTGCTGTGCCTGACCATTTCCACTTGCATTACCTAATCACCCATATCTGGCCAAAATAGTTGTGCTTGGAGAAAGGAGGGTGATCATCGTCCTATGTGTTCCTCCACTGCGGATTAGGGAGGTATTTGCATTTCCATCATTAAGAGAGGCTTTAAGATTACTTGGAGAGCTTTGCCAAGTGTCCACAAGAGTTTGGGAACTAGTTGAGTGCATTGTGGGATCAAATGTACCAATGAGTATCAGGCTTCTCAAAAACCAAGTATGGAGCCCATGGAGGGGAGCTGGCCTGGGGCCACCTGCTCAGGGATAGTGGGGTGGACTGGGCCGAGAGGGATGGGCTGATCAAAGCCTTTGGGCTGACGAAGAAGCCAAAAAGAGCGAACTGCAGGAAACATTAGCACATCTCCTGCAGGGAAGCTCCAAGGAACCCGCCAAAAGGCCCCACAAAATCCACTGTCATACCTCTTCCAAGTCACTAGATCCCTAGGATGGAGATTTTTTTTTTTTTTTTTTAAATAACTTCAAACTTAGAGTTGCAAGAAGAGTACAAAGGACCTCTCCCTTCCCCTTCCTGAATCATTTGGGAGTAAATTGCTGTAATTGAGGTAATTGCCGACCCAAAGCCCCACGGCCCCTGAATATGTTAGTGTGCATTTCCTACACAGAGGGACATTCTGGGACTTAACCACAATGCAACTATCAAAATGTGGCAAGTAATTTATTGGTTTCCTAGACCTGCTGTAACAAATTACTACAAGCTGGCTGACTTAAGACAACAGAGGTTTATTCTTTCACAGTTCTGGAGACCAGAAGTCTGAAATCAGGGTGTTGGCAGGGCTGCATGCCCTTCAGAGGTTCTAGGGGAGAGAGGATCCTCCCTTGATTTTTCTAGCTTCTAGTGTCTGTCAGCATTCCTCATGGCTTATCACTCCAGACTCTGCCTCTCTTTTCACACAGCTCTCTCCTTCTGGCCATGTCTTCTCATCTATCTCTTATAAGGACACTTGCCATTGGATTTAGAGCCCAAACCAGGTCATCCAGGATGACCTTATCTCAAAATCCTTAACTTAATTACAACTGCAATGACCCTTTTTTCAAATAACATCACATATATAGGTTCAGGACCTTAGGACATGGATGTATCTTTTTGAGGGTCACCATTCAACGTACTACAATATTTTGTAGGGTGGTACTTAAAATTAAAAAAAAACTTATTAACCAGTGTTAAGTGTACAGTCCAGTGGTATTGAGTACATTCATATTGTTGTGCCAATCATTACCAGCATCCATCTCCAGAGCTCTTTTCATCTTGCAACACTGAAACTGTGTGTATCCAT
This sequence comes from Mustela lutreola, assembly GCF_030435805.1. Taxonomy (NCBI): domain Eukaryota; kingdom Metazoa; phylum Chordata; class Mammalia; order Carnivora; family Mustelidae; genus Mustela; species Mustela lutreola. The sequence goes on from NC_081303.1 coordinate 40,427,617, forward strand.
TAAGAATAATTCCCCATACCCCTCTCCTCCTAGCCCCTGGCAACCACTATCCACTTTCTATCTTTATCATTTTGACTGTTCTAAGCATCTAAGTGTAATTATATAGTATTTGCCTTTTTGTGACTAGTTTATTTCACTTAACATAATGTCCTCAAGGTTCATCCACTTTGTAGCATATATCAGAATTTCCTTTCTTTTTAAGAATGAATTGAATGTCTTCCTTTCTCTTTCTCTTTCTTTTCTTTTCTCTTCTCTTTTCTTTCTTTCTTTCTTTCTTTCTTTCTTTCTTTCTTTCTTTCTCTCTCTCTCTCTCTCCCTCTCTCTCTCTCTCTTTCTTTCTTTCTTTTCTTCCCTTCCCTTCCCTTCCCTTCCCTTTCCTTTTTAAAAGATTTTGTTTATCGTGGAAACTCTGTTGTTAAGCGTCTGCCTTTGGCTCGGGTCATGATCCCAGGGTCCTTCTCTGTCTCCCACTCCCCCTGCTTCTGTTCCCTCTCTCACTGTCTCTCTCTGTGTATTTGACCCAGAGAGAAAGTACGAGCAGGTGGAGCAGCAGGCAGAGGGAGAGAGAGAAGCAGGCTGTCTGCTCAGCAAGGAGCCTGACAGGGGACTCGATTCCAGGACCCTGGGATCAGGACCCAAGCTGAAGGCAGATGCCCAACTGACTGAGTGACCCAGGTGCCCCTGAACTGTATGTATGTACTACATTTTGCTTATCTATTCATCTGTTGATGGACCCTTGGGTTGCTTCCATGATTTAGCTATTGTGAATAATGTTCTATAAACACAAGTGTACAAGTATCTTTTGGGGTGTACTTTCAGTTCTTTTGAATATATGCAAAGGAGTATAATTTCTAGATCATATGGTAATTCTATTTTTAATTTTTAATTTTTTGAGGATCCTCGATACTAGTTTCCATGGTGTTTGCACCATTCAACATTCCCACCAACAGTGTACAAATGTTCCAATTTCTCTACATCCTCCCCAGATCTTGTTGCTTCCTGTTTTTGTTTTTATTTTGTTTTGTTTTGTTTTTATTTTTGATAAGGACCACCCCAACAGTTGTTAGGTGGTATCCCATGTGGTTGGATCTACATTTCTCTGATAATTAGTGATGTTGAGCATCTTTTCATATACAGTTGTTTATTCAGGTCCTTTTTTCATTTTTGAATATTGTTTTTCTCTTGTTGAGTAGGGTGGCACTTTAAGACTATGTAAATGCCGTGTTTCTTATTAAACTTTCACCCTCCAGTTTTGGCATCCATTGATGTTTTCTGGCTGAATTATTATTAATTTTTTTGAATTATTGCTACTTATTTCTAATTTCATCACTCCTCCTGTATTTCTCATTTAGCTTTCCATTATATGGAAATGCATTCTCCACTCCCCACTTGTTTGTGTATTTATTTATCTCATTATGGAATTTAGTGCGTCTTATGGGCTATAATCTGTTATTGTCATTATTTATTTGAACATCCCAATGGTTATAGGTTTGGCTTGTGGGAGCCTTTTAAAAGTTTCTGTGTCCTAGTAACATGTCCCTATATTCTTTGGGTAGTTTTTTAATTGCTGGCACAAGAATTTCAGGTTCATCTTAAACCTTTCCTGGCACTGCCCTGGAATCAACCATTTCTCCAAGAATACTTGGCTTCTTTTAGTGGAGAATGATATTTAGAAACCACGATCTGGACACTCAGTGTGCTCCCAGGTCCTCTCAGTAGGCAGAGCAAGGGAATTATATGCATGCATATATAGACATACAAATCTGTATTTCCATATCTATTCATGGATTTTAAGAACGATTGTTTCATAGACATCTCCAGGACCAGTCCAATATCATAGGGTTCATTCGAATTTGTTACACTGACAGCAAGATCCATTTTCCTTAGTATGTATTACTTCTTTGATGAATGCGCCTTGTGTGTCATTATTCTGTAGTTATTTCTGAGCCCTCTGTGTGGATGCCCTCCTCATCCTCCCTGGACTCTGGCACTTCCTACCAGGGCTCATGGGTGACCTCTATACTCGATGTTGGGCTGCCCTTAGCGGCACCCATTGCAAATGTCCCCATTGCCTCTCTTAGTTCTAATGTTCCAGGTGCCACACAGACACCCTGCTTGGCCCACCTGAGCTCTGAAAGTCCTCACAAGGCTACCATTGCTGTCTCTTTTATGGACGCCCTCTTCATCTCATCTCAGTGTTGCTATTCCAAGTCAGGCTGCCACTGCCGCTCCCTGACATAGACCTGTCTGATCCTGCCCAAGTTGGACAACGTGGGCTGGCAGAAGCAGTCTTTAAGGAAGATTACCCAAAGCCTGTGCAAATGACTCAGACAGGTCAACCATCTTCCACCCTGCTTCTTTCCTAACTCTGTCCTCCCCGTGGCCTCACTGATTAAACTTGAGTCAATGGTTGTGCCTCCAGGCTGGTAAAGTCACGAATAACTTCTGGGATTGGCTTAAAAAATTCAGGTGAGCCAATCAGACGCCTCTTCTTTTGGGAGGGGGGCGGGAATTGGAGTTGGAGATCGAGTGACCAGGAGGTTTGGCCATGGGGCAGAAGTTCAAAGCATATGGAGAGCTGATAGGCTGAGAAAGGGGCCGTGGCAGCCAGGTTGAAGCAGGTGGCCAGGTTGAAGCAGGTGGCAAATGAAGCAGAGCCTAATGGAGAAAAGAGAAAGGGGAGCAGGTGTGCTGAGAAAAGCCGGTATGGTAGAGACATGCTATCTCTGGGAGATCTTGGCCTGGCCTTCTTTCCAGGCAGCGTGTCTGCTACAATTGCCATAAGGCCAGTGGTCTCCCCAGGGATGGGCTGAGACAGGTGTATGTCCAGCGTGGGCCAGGGATCCGGCACCCCTTCAAAATAATATTCTTTAAATATTGTTAACATTTAATGTTACTTACTTTTTAAATGCTAGAAATAAAGGATTTATTATATGCACTTATCACATGGGAGTTCCTGAACCAGACAGTTTTGTTGGAAAATAGCAAATAATTTAAAACCCATATAATAAAATGGACTACGCGTTAACTGGATCCTGAACTTTCAGTCGACTGTGATGGCTGACTTGAGGCACACGTGAGTGGGCTGTTTTCAGTGTTGGTAGCTTTGCTTGCAGATTGGTAGACAAGCTGAAAAAAAAATCCTCCAATAAATGTTTTCCTGTGTACATCTGTGACTGGATTGGTGGTTCTATCTTGAGAGATTCTCAACATTATGTCTGCTGAGTGAAATGACGGAAGAACTTCTGAGGCTACTGATACATTTTGCCAAATTGTTTTAGACAAAATGAACAATGAGGGACTAGACTTTTAAAGATCAGTGATGGAAACCACTTAAAAATAGGTTTTAAAAAATCATACTCTTCCCTACCAGGAGTATATGAGAGTGACCAGTAGCTCCACAGCTACTCTGTGGAGGGAACAAAGTTCTCGGCAATTGACAATTTTGTAGGCAAACAAACAAACAAAACAACAAAAATCAACCCTCCACTCCCACCATGGCATTTAGTGGTTTGAATTTGATAATGCAGTAGTTTTAAGTTACTTAAATTTGCTTATTTACTTGTGAAATGGAGCACAATCTCTAATCTACCCTCGCCCCAAATCAGCCATCATGGGAGGAGAAATATTTTGGTTCCAGTTACCATATAGGAACCCAATCCCTTACTTTTTGTTTAAAAAAAAAAAAATTATTCTGATTTTTCTAATTATCCTAAAGCTCATTGTGCAAGAAACAGTTCTGAAGTCTGTAAAATGAAAGATGAAAGCCCTATCTTTTTTTTTTTCTTTAAAGATTTTTTTTAAATTTATTTGACAGAGAGACAGAGCACGAGTCGAGACAGGACGAAGCAGGCTCCCCGCTGAGCAGGGAGCCTGATGTGGGGCTCTATCTCGGGACTCCAGGATCATGACCTGAGCCAAAGGCAGATCCTTCACTGATGGGGAACCATCATGCACTCAAAAAACCCCTTTAAACACAGTTGGGCTCATACTATATATAGTGTTCTTTAAATTACTTTTCCTTCAAACACTGTTTTTATAGTTAGTATGTATAAAAATTTACATAGTATTTCACTGCAATTTAGAAACCTGTCACTAGTGGTGAATATTCAGATTGCTTTCAGTTTTCAAATAACAATAAACAATGTAACGATCATTTACACTGAAGTAGGGGGCTCTGCAGTGATGTCCCTAGCCTTGCTTTCCTTGCTCCCTGCCAGAGCCCTGGCACTGTGTGTGGCTCAGAGTGGAGCTGCAGTTCATATCTTTTGAATAAATGAGTGAAAGTATTTTGCGAACACTTTTGCAAATATGTGTAGAATAAATTTCTCAGATGTAAAGTTGTGCTCTCTCTCCCCAGACCTGTCTTATCCTGAAATATCTTAAGTGGACTTCTACTTACTGAAATCAATACTTATTTCAGCAGGAATTCTCCTTGGGTCAAACCCAACTGTCTAAAGGTCTATATTCACACCATGTCAACTTCACTTTTCACTTTATTAATTTTATACTTAGCTGAGTTTCAAAGATATGCCTTTGTCAACATTTGCGACAAGAAGCTGCATATGAAATCAATTAGGTTATTTATTATTAGAAAAGTTTTGCTAACATCTCGATGGGCAGAGGCATGGCAAAACAATTCACAGAATAGAAAATATAAATGTCCTATAAACACATGAAAATGTAATTAATTCACTATTGGCTGGACCTTTATTAAATATCCACTACGTGCCATGTGCTGCTGTAGGAAATAAGATATAATGTAATAAAAAATGAACACCACTGCTCTCAAAGGGACAGGGACCATGTTTCATGTCAAATGAAACTTATCACTACTAAACACCTTTCTCTTTTACCTACAAACTTGTCAATTGCCAAAAATTTTGTGAACTCTGCAAAGTAGTTGTGAGAGGAATACTTGTGTCTATACTTGGGGTGGGAACGGGCCATGATGCTCATATTCATCTAAATTCGTTTTTATTTTTGTATATTTTAAAAGTCTACTCTTTTATTTTTCCTTTCATCTAAAGCGGTTTGGAAAGATGTACCAAAAGCCTTCAAAACGTTTCTATCATTTCATCCAGTAAATCTAGTACTAAGAATTTATTAAGGAAATAATCATCAGCTCAGCCACATGTTTAAATAGAAGACATTTATTACAGGATTTTTAAAATAGCAAAATATTGGAAGGAACCTAAATGTTTGTCAATAGAAACATAATTGTTTTATATCTCTACCTTTTTTGGAAAGAAATTCTCCAAAATATTGGGATGATTATGGATGATTTTTACTTTGAGTTTTACACTTTTCTTCTTTTTCCAGATATTCATAGAATGTGTCTGTGTGTGTGTTGATTTTTAAAATTATGGAAACATTTAAGAAAGTTGTTAGGGGCATTGCTCTTTTCATTACTTTCTGCATGTACTTTATGTCTTTCATGAGAAATTTATTTTAGATATTATTTGCTTCCTATAGTACCTCCTTCTTTTGAATATAATCTTATCTATAAACTGACCTTCTTCTTTTTCTTTTTGTTAAGAAAATTCAAGAGGCAGGGGCATCTGAGTGGTTTAGTTGGTTAAGCGGCTGCCTTTTAGCTCAGGTCATGATCCCGGGGTCCTGGGCTGAGTCCTCCCTGCATTGGGCTTCCTGCTCAGCGGGAAGTCTGCTTTGCTTCTCCCGATCCTCTACCCCCTTCCTAACTTGTACTCTCTTTCTCTCTCTCAAATAAATAAAATCTTTTAAAAAAATTTCAAGAGGCAAATCTGAAACTTAAGGACTGCATCTGTGTAGAGTCTGATTTTGGCATTATATTCTTTTCTTAAGATCTAGTTTTCTGTATGTATATTTTCAAGTAGAGTGTATTTGTTCTAAGCCTTCTCAAACTCCTCACAAGTAAATGTAAAGACACGATGGTAGAACTCCCCTCTTTTCACCAAGAAATGCACTGGAACAAAAATCAGTAGACTAGCAGGCTTAAGTAGACACGATGACTCAAGCTCTACCCAGCCTTTCAAGGGGAAAAGGTGGACCAATGGTTGTCACGAAGGGCACGATCTTGTTCACAACCTGGACTAAATTGTTAATGTCTTCAGCAAGAAATCATCTTTCCCCCTTGCAGATCTCCACTTGCCCCTTTTGCAGGGCTGGTACAACAATGAACCTGAGGACGAGTCCAACAGGTTCTGTCTCAGTCCTTCGGGTTTGCCTAAACACCACCTCTTGACTTTAGGCTAGCATGGCTCCAGAAACTTTTATGTCCAGGTTGTTGATTCTTCCTTGAATCTTTTCGGCCTTCCTGCAGACACTATAGATGACATATCTGTAAATGTAGGTATCTCATTCCCCCCTATGTTCCCCCAATCTCCTCAAAATAGTCCAAGTCTACAGCACCACCTCCCTCCTGCCCACTTCAATACCTCTATTTGCATGTATAAACACTTCCACTCACCTTGGAAAGTGTGGTTCCTGAAAATTCTTTCTTTCTTTTTTTTAAATTTTTATTTATTTATTTGACAGACAGAGATCACAAGTAGGCAGAGAGGCAGGCAGAGAAAGAGGGCGAAGCAGGTTCCCGCCGAGCAGAGAGCCCGATGTGGGGCTCGATCCCAGAACCCTGAGATCATGACCTGAGCCGAAGGCAGAGACTTAACCCACTGCGCCACCCAGGCGCCACTGAAAATTATTTCTGAGGTAATTGGATTTAAGGGTAAAGATTCACCTTAGAAAAATATAAAATAATTGGGTGAGGAATAAATCACCCCTTTCTACTCTAGTTCCTAGACCCCTTTGCATCCAAAGCCTTGACCTTGGCCTTCCTCTCCCCACCACACTCCAAGGCATATCCATACTATTTTGAGGCATTGCCTGCCTTTCAGGAAAAAGTGGGTATGCCGAGCTGAAGGCAGGGATGAGATTAACATCTGTATATTCTTGTCTTGATGCAAAACACCATTATGGGTATTCCAAATCCTGTTAGTTGATACATGTAGTTGAGAAACCCGTCTTATTTTTTTCCTCCCTCTTTGTAATGTTGAATTCTTGAAGTAGTTTTAGACCACACAGGCAGCCCTTAACCCTCAAACAGGTTAAGGTCGAACAAGTGACTTCATACATTGGTTTGAGTTTTCCCACAAAAGCCTTGTCTTATGAGGTATTTGCCTCTGCTTAGTCATCTCATAATACGCCTGAAATGCTATACATCTATGTAAAAAAAAATATATATATATATGAAGCAATGCTGGAAATGAGTAAACCAGAAAAGGAATACATTTGAATAAGACTTTAAAAAGTAAATACAGAAAGTTAATCTTTTCAAAAGAGGATTTACTTGGAAAATAATGAATTAGGTAACCAGAGACACTTAACAGAGCTGGCAAAGAGAGGTCTGAGCATTCAGGGGCCATTGGCAAGGTCCTCTTATTCCTTTAGTTTTCCATTTTGAATATTTAAAGAAACCCAGAATTATATTATGTGCAATTGCACTTCAAAGTATGTCTTACATTTTTCTTGATACAGAAGCATCAATATACCTACACTTAATGCGGGCCTGGTGTGGTTAGCCTTGGTAGAATTTTAAAGCTGATTTTCCAAAATGTATTGGATAAGAGGAAGAGGAAAGGGTCTGGCAAGAATTGACAAGGATTTCATGGGAAGTGAGGTCCCTAGGAGGAGAAGGGGGCAGGAGGACTGCAGGATTGGTCTGTGAGTCCCGAGGGGCCGTAAAGGAGGGGCAGAGCAACAGCCTTAGAAGCTGGATTCTGGCTGTCATGCGTGTGACTGATGTGATGGGCCATCATTAACAGGGTTCACAGAGCCAAGGGATATGAAAAGGCAGTGACCTTTACTTTTTGAAAATTGAACCTAAGTCAAGAAGACCCATTTTGATTAATGGCCGATAAACTTTTTCCAGATGTTTTCAACTGCTCTTTGCCCAATTCAGTGATTTCTTTTCCAGTCACATTGGAGTAGTAGTATCTCCGTCTCCGTTTGCTTCACAAATACCATCTAGGCATTCTCCTTCTGTGCCTTCCCTTGCCCCACTGCGTCCCGCACTGCTGCCGGATGGAAGGGGTTTTGTTTTCATAGCAGACCTCAAATCTGGAGAGATCAAGTCTGGAGTGTGAGTCTATGGCGTGCAGTAGGCCCATGGGGTGGCCTGGAGGCACTCCCGCCTTCTGATCTTATATCAGATATAGATATGCCTTACCTTGGCATGGCTGATGAGGGAGAGAGACACCACTAGTTACTTGTCAACATCGGTATGTTTTGTAGAACTAGAATCCCTGGTTTTCAGTTGGACACAAATCCACTTTGAATAAAGACCACAATGGCAGCCAGCTGTGGTAGAAGACTTTACAGACTTTCAGGTTGTGTCCTTCTCTCTCCTTTTCCTGTAGCTAGAATTCTGATATGCTAATATCAGACCTGGACATACGGGTGAGGATAACGCCCTAGGGATGGCAGCTCTGAGACAGAGAGGTTCCTGGACAACTTTGTGAGACAGAACAACTGTATCAGTCTTAGACTGCTTACTCCAGGCTGTTTTATGAGAGGAAGGATAGATTTTTATTTGTGTAAGCCAGTATAAATGTGAGTGTTTGTTATAGTAGCTCAACTCATGGCCAAACTAGCACGTGGTGGAAAGAGGGGAGACGAATCAATGTAACTAGATATTATATATATGTAAAAACTTGAATAGTAGGTACCCCAAACATGGGTAGATGCGGACTGTAAGGAAATTCCCAGAGGCAGCAATTGTGTCTCGATGCTAAAGCATATATAAAGCTGAGGCTTTAAAGAATGTATTAAAAGTACAAGATTTCTAGGTAATGCAACACCTGGAAATGCACTGGGGATAAAAGACAACCACTTACCGCCATAATTCAATAAATGACTGAATGCATTCCCTGGAAGGAGTGATTAAAAATCCATCCCAATACTCTTTGGCTGACCTTAGGATCAATTTGAGGATTAGCATCCCACATTTGTGGAATTCAGATTTTAAGGAGGAAGGATTAGTGAAATGTGTTTTCTGAATATTTAAAAAAAATATAGCATAGAGCAGAAAAATTCTTCAGTTAGGAAGAGAAAGCAGTGTCTGTACTTTGCAAGTTCACAGACATGTTTCAAAGCAAACAGACTGAACTCTTTGAGCTATACAAACAGCAGATGTGAAGGGTAGTAGTTCAACTAGATTTCCATCTCTGAGTCCACACGCTTTATGAAGCGACTTTTGGTAGGCGTAGAAGATGTGTGGAAGCAGAGGTTATCAGACTTTCATCATGCCTTTGGACTTCTACAGGGATTCTTGTTCCTTCTGAGAACACTAAGACATTGTCTGTGTTATAGAAAGTTCAATTTCTCTAGGCAAAGATGAAGCACACTCTTTGCCTAGAATGGGTATATTATTTAATCAACTTAAATCATTAAAGCCACCTAAACCATGACTGATGTGAGGGTTTTGGCCAATGCCCTCGGATGGATTGGGGATGTGCCCAGCACCCTCCCACTCAGTATGCATCCGGAAGCTCTCCTTCCTTTCAGCCTGGAGAGAGGCTGTGTCTGGGGAGGGGTGCGGAGTCTGTGTTGTCTGGGAAGCGCAGGGATGCATATCAATCCCTCCGTTTGGCGGGTAGCACAGACACACTGCCCTTTTATCCCGTCACTATGCGGGCCTTTCCTGTCCAGGAAATAAAATTCTTTACAACATCGATGGTGTTCTTAGTTACAGTAACAGCTCATAGTAGTTTGTGAAATACTTAAGAATTACAAAGTCTGCAGGTTATTTGTTTTTACATTGCCAGGAACCACATTTAGAGTGCAGATTTTAATCCTGGTATTTGCCACATCCTTCTGACTAATCAACAAGTAGGTGTGGGACTTCTCTCCTGGACTCGTGACAGAACAAACTCCCGAAGCTGGAAAATCTCTAGCTCTTTTGTGGGGATAACGTCTGATACTACCACCATCCAAAGAGTCAATGACCTTTCTTGATCATACAGTGTTCTCTTCATGAATATATCTCTGTACACAATCTCTCCCTACCCTCCTGGTATTTCAATAGCACTCTTAAGGTAATAAGTTCAGATTCTGAAGAACACTCCCAATTTAGGCAGATCTGCTAATACAGTGTATTTGTTTCTGTTCTTCATTTCATTTTGCCTTAGCCTGACCCGCGTACCAGACACATGTATGTTAAAATATTCCACTTCTCAGTTCTACCTTTGTATCAACTAACTTCACCAGCCTATAGCTTTTGGTTATGGCAGAAGCAAAATCCTATCCATCGTGACCAGGTCTCTCTCCCTTAGGATCAAGGTGAGCTGTATCTCCCCCAGTCTCTCTATGTCCCTTTAGACTTCTGTTTGTAGATCACAAGCCACCAAGTTTGTTTGAATTACTGCTCTTTCTCTGTTCTTTCCAGGGACCTTGCAGCCCAACTGCCTTGAACAGCCCCTTATTTCTTATGGTCCCACTTGTTCTTCACAATGTCTCTTTCACTCAGCACACATGCTTCCACTGTATTGACACACTCAAGCCTCATACTCAGATGCCTACTTCCTCATGCCCAGGAGCAAGCCGTCAATCAGCTTTTGCTTAGTATCACTGGGAAGATTGACCGATCGACTGGTTTATTGATTGCTTTTGCACGGTGAACATTTAAAATTCTAGTTTATAGAGTATTACTCCTCTGCATGGAAATGGATAAAACTTCACATTCACTGCAGAGCCCCCAACACCACCACTGGCACGTCTCCCACTCCTGCCTTCCATATGGGTCTCAGCCCCACTCACCAGCCTTCGAGGAGACGACCACAATGCTTCCATTGCTCTGCTTCAGCATGGGCAAAGCAGCAACACTCAGGACCACGTAACTGAGGAAGTTGACTTCCATGCTTCTGCGCACGAGGTGGATATCACCACTAAATAGATTCATAGAAGTGTTGGTGATGTGGTTGAGAATAAGCATGTCTAGTCCCCCTGCAAGAGATGGCTGTGTTGAGAGAAACCATCTGGGGGGGATACCTTTCCTCCCATTCTCCCCCTCCCCAAAGCTCCCTGGTGACCCTGAGAACAGAGTCCAGTAGAGGAGGGAGGAGAAGCGGCCTCACCCATGAGCTTTCCAGCTTGGGCAACAAATTGCTCTGCAAAGGTCATGTTCTCCATGGAGCCAGCAATGTAGTGTGCTGAGGCTGCTCCAAGCTCCAGACAGTGGGATACCACCTGCGGGGACATAGCAGCAATGGTGTCAGTCTTGGCTGCAGACTTCGGGGGCAATCTCTGAAGTAATGGGGGTTTAAATGGGAAGTTGCTCAGAACCCTGTTTTGGTAAGAATGGAAGGTGCCACCTGACACAATCTTGGCTCTCTGTCGGAAGTATTTCACCGACGGTGTAAGTAAAGAAGTCATCACTGTGCTGGGGTTTAAGTTCATGACATGTGCTTATGAGTTTCTGTGAATAGAGGTATGTGAATCCATTCTTGGTGTGGATGCTAGTCTCTGTGTGAGTAGCCCTAAGTTTGTGAATGTTTCTATCCTTGGGTTTGTAAGTCTGAGCATATGAGAAAGCATGTGTCCGAGAGTCGGAATGGGGATGAGAATATGAATTCATGAGTAGATACTGGAATTTTGGTCTCTGAGCACATATCTATATATCCATGATCCCAGATCTAAATGTGTGTGCATAGGCATGTCTGTGAGAATAGATACATAGATAGGTAGATAGATAGAAAGAGAGAGATAGATGTGTGTGTGTGTGTGTGTGTGTGTGTGTGTGTATAGGAATCAAAGCTTAAATGCATTCTCTTTATATTTCTGTGGGTGTTTGAACCTGTGTGTGTGTATGTGTGTGTGTTTGTACCTGTGATGGGTGTGCCAGTTTCTATGTGTTGGCATGTGTATGTGACATGTGTCTGTGGGTGCAGAACCCTCACCTTCTTTAGCGTTTCTTTAGACCTTGCTGTCACCACCACATGGGCTCCCATCTTTGCCAGATGATAGGCCATCTGTTCTCCAATCCCCTTGCTGGCCCCTGTGACAATCACTTTCTTTCCTTGGAGCATCTCTGTGAAACCCAAAAGGAAGTGAGGGCCATACCCAAGCCAGCGGCAGTCTTCCTTCCACTCTGGATGTGGACAACCTTACCTCAATGTCTAAAGATTATGAGCCCAGACCAACTTTTCTCAAACTGCAAAATCAATGAAGGAACAGTTCAAGTCTTTCATAAACATGCTTTAGAACGGAGGCTTAGCTTGATTGCTCAAAACAAGCCTTCTTGCTCTCTTTCTTACAAATGTCCATAGACGGAGGCTTCAGCTAAGACACTGGAGTTCCAGACATTTCTGGACTATCCAATTTTACTCAATTGAAATAAGACTCAAAAAGTCATCAAAACACATGTGTTCATAGAAATTCCAGGGATTTTCCCTCACTACTATTTAGTCATCAACTCCAGAGTCCTTTCTGGTCTCCCACTTATCAGTCCCTCCTTAGAGCCCGATTATCTGCCTGTGCTGTAAATTTTGGAATTACCCTCATTTTTTGTAGGGAATTTGAAACTGCTTTCCATTAAGGGTGCCAAATAAAGCATGGACTATTTGGCAGTCTGTTGGTGACATGCTTACCCCTCCCCACACTGCTATTACCCATATCCTTCCATGTCTGGAAGACACAGAAATACAGTCCCATCTCAGGCTTCCTCTTGTTCAGCAACTCTGGGGTTCAGGAACTCATCCTGATCCTCAGAAACCCTCCAGCCACCCCTGTGTTTTTATATATATTCCTCCCAAATTAGATACATTGGTACTTACCTGGTCTGAATTCCTCATTTGCGGAATAGTAGTAGTAGGCCAAGAAGAACCCCAGAATGGGGGGGAGATATTTTTTCATAAAAGCCATCAGACAGATACCTGGCCCGAGGAGCCCTGTAGGACACACAGAGAGAACCTACAGAGCTTTCTACAACCTCCTAGGCAGGCAGCAGCCTCTGAATTGTGACATCAGGGACGGGGGAGGCTGGAGTAGTCTCAGGCAGTGCTAGCCAATTTCCCTGTCAGAGCAGCGATTGGCTTTGGGTGGGATCCCATTCGTCCCTGGCAGCCTGTGTGGTGGATTTCATAATGGACAATGTTTACTCCATTTCATTGAGCAAGAAGAGACTTCCAGATGGCCAAGCTCATGACTGTACAGAACTGGATTCCTGAACATCCCTACCCAGGGCCCATCTTCCCTTAACACCATTTATGCCAAGAATCAACGGCTTTTCAAAAGTGGTATGTCAAAGGCAGAGAGAAAGTATGTGCGGGGCTTCTGGGGAAATGTGAGTAATAGCAAATTCAAGCCAAATTCAAGCCAAATCTCACTCTTGTCCCCGCCTCCCAGTCGGAAGCAATTAAAAATAACAGCACAAAACAGAAAAATCAGCTTAAGAAAATAATGTGCACATCTTGGGGGGGAAAAAAAGCAAACAATTCCTATAAGCCCTACACTCAAGTTCAATGAACAAGTATTACAACATCAAAGGGGAATGCAAGCCAGCCAGAACCCAGATGGCGGGAAACCCAAGACCGGTTCAAGACTCTCAGGCAAGTGCAACGGAACGTACACTTATTACTTTAACAGCAAATAAAAGAAGAAATAGCGAGTGCCAAAAACCAAACCAAAACAAAACAACAAGGCACTACGCTATTAAATTGGGTCTTGTAAATGCTACAGAGGAACAATATACATGAAGAAGTAAGAAAGAGGGGATCTGGCCCAGGAGCAAACAGAACTGGCACCGCTGAAGCAGAATTAGCCCGCAAAGCCCACATCCAGCTAAAGACTGATCTAGTAACAATCAAAGGGCCAGAGGGGGAAACCCCTAGTAATTTAGAATTATAGAAATAACCACAGAAATATAGAAATAACCACTTTGGTATGTTTGTAGCAAGCATTCAGTAAGCAACTATCCTCAAAAAGAGAATTTAAGATATATTATTGTTAAGTTTTTCAACTTCAAACCAACTAACCAAACATAACAATTCTCCCATCACTGAGCAAATATAGAATTCTTCAAATTACAATTAGAGTTGGGAAAACCATGGAAATGTTAGGATAAGAGTAAGTCCCCGTGTTTTGGGAGGAAGAATATGGGTTAAGGGTGGGGATCAGGGGATTCACTCAAGATTAAGAGAAATTGAGTTATAAGCCCAAGTACAGTGTATGGAAACATGCACTGAGTTTTCACTTCAGAGTAAGGGGAAATAATTTAAGACCCAGAGGAGATGAAATAATTTGTCAACAAAGGCTCACAGCTGTGAAGTTCACTTCCTGAAAACAATGGAGATTTGACAACTGTTGAGGGCTATCTAGAGCTCAAGGTTTATGGAGGACCAAATAGAAAAAAAAAGAAAGAAAGAAAGAAAGAAAGAAAGAAAGAAAGAAAGAAAGAAAGAAAGAAAGAAAGAAAGAAAATTCAAGTGGGAAATTACATTATATCCTGACAGAACTATAAGATATATATGCGTAATTTTATAAAGGGCTTTACGCTGCCAAGACTTGTTACAGACTAGACTCCATTTTCATCTCCAGACGGAAGGAAATTTAAAGTTGCACTTTCTTAGTACTATCCTATTAATAGAAAAATTATAGAAAACAATGAAAAGTTACTTTAAAATATGATGCTGCTGAAATGGTGAGAAAGATAGAGGGGTGCCTGGGTGGCTCAGTGGGTTAAGCCTCTGCCTTTGGCTCAGGTCATGATCCCAGGGTCCTGGGATCCAGCCCTGCCTCAGGCTCCCTGCTCAGTGAGAACCCTGCTTCTCCCTCTCCCACTCCCCCTGCTTGTCTTCCCTCTCTCACTGTCTCTGTCTGTGGAATAAATAAATAAAATCTTTTTTAAAAAAAGGACTTTAAGATGCACTAAAGAAAGCATATTTAAGGAAAACAAGAGTAAAGATAAAAGATAAAACTGCAGGGTGTCTGGGTGGCTCTGTTGGTTAAGCAACTGTCTTCGGCTCAGGTCAGGATCCTGGAGTCCTGGGATAGAGTCCCGCACCGGGATCCCAGCTCCATGGGGAGTCTGCTTTTCTCTCTGACCTTCTCACCTCTCATGCTCTCTCACTGTCTCTCTCTCAAATAAATAAATAAAATCTTTTTTTTTTTAAATAAAGATAAAACTGCAGGTGATAAAACATAAAACAAATCGATCAACTATTGCTGATTTTTGGCTGAACTAAAAAAATGAAGTCCACATTGTGCTGCTCAAAAGACCCACGTAGACATAAAAAGGCACAAAAGAAAACACAGACAGTTTAATAATTAGCTATTGTGCTAGAGAAAAAGGATACAGAAAAAGCATTCAATAAAGTAATTTTCATGAACTCTATGAAACAGTTTTTATCCGGTAAAATGCGTTTGTGAGAAATGAGGACACCATGTAATGGTAGATGATATATGAAGTTTTAGCAGTTCTCCAAATTTTTGGTCTTGGGATCCCTTTACAATCTATAAAAATTACCGAGGCTCTCCATTTTTGTCTAGAGGCAGATCTTGGAGATACTACAGGTTCAATTCCAGACCCCCACCAAAAAGCAAGTATTACAATAATGTGAGTCCAATGAGGTTTTTGGTTTCCCAGTGCATGTAAAAGCTATGTTTACATTATACTGTAATCTATTTAGTGTGCAATAACATGATGTCTTTAAAATATCTATACTTTAATTAAGTTCTTTATTGCTGAAAAATGCTAACCATCCTCTGCGTTTTTTGCTAGTTTTCATCTTTTTGCTGGTGGAGGGTTTTCCCTCAATGTGGATGGCCGCTGAGGGGTCAGGGTGGTAGTTGCTGGTGGTTGGGTGGCTGTGGCAATTTCTTCAAATAAGACAACTGTAAAGATCGTCACGTTGATTGACTCCTTTTTTTGTGAATGACTTCTCTGTAGCATATAATACTACAGAAAGAAGTAGAACTTCCTTCAAAACTTGGGAATCAAGACTCTCAAACCCTGCTGCTGCTTTATCAACTAAGTTTATGCAATATTCCAAATATTTTGTTGTTATTTCAAAAATCTTCACAGCACCAGGAATAGATTGCTTCTTATGAAACCACTTTCTTTGCTCCCGCATAACAAGCAACTCTTCCTCCATTAAGTATTCTCATGAGATTGAAGCAATTCACCCGTCCCTTCAGGCTCCACTGCTAATTCTGGTTCTCTTGCTATTTCCACCACATCTGCTGTACTTCCTCCACTAAAGTCTTGAACGCCTCAAAGTCATCCATGAGTGTCAGAATCGCCTTCTTCCCAATTCCTGTTAGTGTTAATATTTGAACCTCTCTCCATGAATCATGAATGTTCTTAATGGCACTAGAATGGTGAATTCTTTCCGGGAGGCTTTCAATTTACTTTGCCTAGATTCATCAGAGAAGTCATTATCTATGGCAGCTATAACTTTATGAAATGTATTTCATTAAAAAATTATTTATTTAAGAGAGAGAGGGGGAGAGAGTCAGAGACAGCATGGGCAGGAGGAAGGACAGAGGGAAAGGGAGAAGCAGGCTCCCTGCTGAGCAGGGAGTCCAATGTGGGGCTTGATTCTAGGACCCTAAGATCATGATCTGAGCCAAAGGCAGATGCTTAAACAGACTGAGCTACCTAGGTATCCCAAAATGTATTTCTTAAGTAAAAACACTTGAAAGTCAAAATTACTCCTTGATCCATGGGCTGCAGAATGGATGTCGTGTTAGCAAGCATGAAAACAGCATTAATCTAATTCTACATCTCTATAAGAGCCCCTTGGGTGACAAGGTGTATTGTCAATGGATAGTAATATTTTGAAAATGATTTCTTTTTTCTGAGTAGTAGGTTTCAACAGTGGACTTAAAATATTCTGTAAGTGGGTGAGCTATCATCCAGGCTTTGTTGTTAGAGCTAGTGCACAGGCACAGTAGATTTAGCATCATTCTTAAGGACCCTAGGATTTTCAGAATGGTAAATGAGCACTGGCTTCAACTTAAAGTCACCAGCTGCATTAGCCCTTAACAAAATAGTTCGTTTGTCCTTCGAAGCTTTGAAGCCAGGCATTGACTTTTCCTTTTTAGCTGCGAATCTTCTTCAGATAGAAAGCTGTTTTGTCTACACAGAAATCTGTTATTTACTGTAGCCATCAGTAATTATCCTAGCTCGATCTTCTGGATAACTTGCTGCTTCCCCTTGAACTTTTAGGTTATGGAGATGGCTTCTTTCCTTAAACTTCATGAACTAACCTCTGCCTCTTCTGCAGCTTCCTCACCTCTCAGCCTTTATGGAATTGAAGAGACGTAGGGCCCTGCTCTGGATCAGGCTTTGGCTTAAGGGAAGGTTATGGCTGTTTGAACTTCCATCCAGACCACTCATATCAGTAATAAGGCCGTTTCACTTTCTTATCACTTGGGCATTAGCTAAAGCAGCACTGATAATTTCCTTCAAGAACTTTTCCTTTGAATTCACAACTGGACTAGCTGACACAAGAACACCAGCTTTCAGCCTACCTTGGCTTTTGACTCACCTTCTTCACTAAGGTTAATCATTTCTAGATTTTGATTTAGAGTGAGAGATGTGTAACTTTTCCTTTCACTTTTTCCTTTCACCTGAAAGGCCACTGGGGGTGATTGGTTGGCCTAATTTCAATATTGTATCTCAGGGAATAGGGTGGCCTGAGGGAAGGGAGAGAGATGAGGGAACAGCCAGTTGGTGAGGAGTCGGAACACTATTTATTAATTTCGCCATCTTAGATAGGCACAGTGTGTGGAGCCCCAAAACAATTACACCAGTAACATTGAAGATCAGTTATCATAGACCATAACAAATATAATAATGAAAAAGTCTGAAATATTGTGAGAATTGTCCAAGTGTAACACAAAGACACAAAGTTAGCAAAGTTGCTGGTAGACTTGCTTGATCCAGGGTTGATATAAACCTTCAGTTTATAAAAACACAATATCTAAAAACACAACACAATACAGTATCTACAAAGCAAATAAAACAAAATGCAATAAGACGAAGTGTGCCTATATGTGGTTTTACTATTGATATTGATATATTAGAAATTGAGAATGAGGGGGCACCTGGCTGGCTCAGTTGGTAGAGCATGTGACTTTTGATCTTGGGGTTGTGAGTTCAAGCCCCATGTTGGGTGTAGAGATTACTTAAACTTTTTTTTTTTAATTAGTGGAGGCTCCTTTAAAAGAAATTAGGACTGAGATTTTTTTTTTTTTTAAAGTAAGCTCTGTGCCTAATATGGGGCTTGAACTCATAACCCTGAGATCAATGTTCCATGCTCTACCAACTGAGCTAGCCAGTCACCCAAGACTGAGAACTTTTTTCAATTCAAGAATATATAAGTATACATGTATTATGCTTTGTATTATCACACATCCTGTAGCTTCTAGAAAACTTATGAAAGAATAAGAAAAAAAGCAAATGATGTCTTAGCATGATTATGAAAATAGTGGACCTTTCAAACCCCCCAAAGGGTCTCAGAGATGCATTACTGCCACACTTTGAACAGACTATGTAATAAACATTGATCCAAGGTATGTCCATATCTTCATGCCTGGTTCTCTTATTAGCTTATAAACTCCTGGAGGATGTGGATTGGATCTTTTTGTCTTTATTTCTTTCCATCTCCCCCCTAGTCCTGCTCCAAAATAGACATTCAATGAACTTTGCTGTTTTAGTATATCTGAGATGCTGCAGCAATGAGAAAATTGCTGTATTTCTGCAACCTGATTTATCCAGGGAAATCACTGGGACTCAGCATTCTGGTTAGAACTTTTAGCCCCACTCCCTACTCCTTTTCTAGTGGTTCTCAACAAAATAACAGTAAATAAATAAATAAATAAATAAATAAATAAAACAAAAGGAAATATGAATGTTGCACCTAGCAATTGTTTGGAGTCATATTTTTCACCATTCAAGTAAAATTCCTTTCACTGCCATGGCAACGAAGCTAGCTGTTCACTCTACTCCTTGATGCTGGCCCACATACACTTTAGAGCAGGCTTCCCATGAAATACCTAAATACAACCTGGCAGTTTTAAAAAATGCAAAGTGGGTCCCTCTCAGCTGGAGGCACATGTCCCAGCCCAGCAAGGAATTCTGATTTGATCATTCTCACCTGAATATATGGGTCAAGAAGTAGGAAGGGGAGAAGAGCAGGACATTGAATGGGAAAGTAACTCTAAGGAATGGGCCAGATCTGATAGGACTAATATATTAGTGGGTGGTAGTACTGTGAAGAGAGGCAGCCAAAGAGGAATTTCTATGCATTTGGCACTTGGCATAAGATGTGGACATTTGGTATAAGATGTGGCTCATAAAAGGTGCACCTGTCATTTCTGAGGCAGCAGCGGCTATGGGGGGTTTTCAGGACTGTTTAGTAGCTTTGTTAAGTGGTCTCTTCTTTTTGAAAACTAACCCCACCAGGGGAAGAGTGGGAAGACCTCTGAGTAAAAGGTGGGTGAACCCTTTCATTTTGGAGATTCTCCCTTCCCTGGGAAAACACCGACAACATGCTGAAGCAGGAAAGGAGCTTATCATATTAAAATGCATAAAATTCTCCCTTTCTTTTTACCTTTCCCACCCATTCAGGTTCTCAGGTCTGATTTTTTAGGAACTCAATCTGCGCATGGCTGCCACAATTTGTTCCAAGTTATGGACACAACCACCACTTTATATCATTTTATCTAATAACACAGTTTCCTTCTAATAACACATTTCCCCCTTTCTTCCCCCCCACCCCTGTATATCTAATGAGGTGTGGGGGAGAAGTTCTTTGTCAACCCTTCTGCATGACCCTGCTCCTAAGGGACAGATTTTTCTCACCTTTTCTAACTAATGAAATCTCAAAGTCAAGGAAAATGAACTAGTCATGTGATAAACTGCCCTGTGTATGCTGTCCTGCCCTCACCTGTCACATATGGTCTGTGGCCAGGAGAATGTTGGGGCAGATCACCTGGAATCCATTTGTGTGGGAGAGCCAAGATCCTCTTGGGAAAGAACAGGTACCTGATGAGGCCTGAAGCGTGGTCTGATCCCTGCCCCTCAGTGGGAGTGGGGCAGAGACAATTCTAAACATGCTGTAGTTGCAGTTTTTCAGATTTTTCCTTTGGCCTAATTTCCATGGATTTGCATCTGAGCATGGAGGAGAGATAGGGCCCACCTACAGTAAGTGAAAAAAGTTATTCTCTAGCAACTTTGGTAAAGTAGTGGTAGCACATGAGGAGCAGTGGAAGAAGCCCACACAGCTCACACTTTTGAGCTTTGGCCCATCTTGTGTTTTTACTTGGTCATTCAGTCCAGCTTTCAGGAAGCCCATCAAGATGGCATGGCAGCCTCAGCTGGGTGGGTTTCTTTAGGGTTCACATGCCTTCAGCATTAGAGAGAAGCCACTTCCCTTTGGTGGGAAGCAGGTTTGCCAGATTAACAAATAGAAATCCAGGACACCCAGTTAAAGTTGAACTGCAGAATATGTTTTTTAGGATATATATAATCAATAAATATATATAAACTATGGATATATATATATTTATACACACACAACAAATACATTTTGGGGCTATGTGTCAGGGAGGAAAATTTTTCCTCTGCTTTTTAAGGTTCTTCTAGCTGGTCTAAGAATCAAATCGACTTAAGACAGATTAACAGGAGAAAGTAAAAACTGAAGTTTAATAACATGTATGCCTCCTATATACCTGGGAGAGATCCAGGGAAACTAACACCCTGAAAAGGCTGAAGCTACCCCTGAAATACTATCTCCAGCT
This sequence comes from Mustela lutreola, assembly GCF_030435805.1. Lineage (NCBI taxonomy): Eukaryota > Metazoa > Chordata > Mammalia > Carnivora > Mustelidae > Mustela > Mustela lutreola. The sequence goes on from NC_081303.1 coordinate 40,448,401, forward strand.
AAAGACAAAAGATGTTGTGTGTGGGGAGTCAGCTCTAAGTTACCAGGAAAAGCATAGTAGTCAAGTATAAGGTTATTATGCAGATTTAAGTCCCTGCTTTCTCCATTGATAACAGTTTCTAGAATATTTATAGTCACCTCCTTCTTCCTGGTACTGAAGGATACACCCTTACAAATCAAGATTTTTCCCTTATACATATAAATATCTCTTACAAAAAGGTAACTTCTACTTGTTTTTCAGAGCTTCTCTTGTGCCCACAGTTTATTAAAAATAACCAAATTAGAATAATCAATGTGTGAAAAAGACATATCTTGGGGTGATAAAATTTCCCTCCCTACAACAGAATGGGATATACTTATACTAAAACAGTGTTCATTGTTTATCTGAAATTCAGGTTTAACTGGGCATTCTGTGTTTTATCTGGTGATCCCAGAAGTGGCACAGAGCTTTGGGAACACTGGGATACTGGGCCTTAGGTGTCAGCAAAACATTCTTGACCATAGCTATTGATAGCAGAGGTCAGACTACCTCATCCACTTTCACACAATGAAAACCAGCAGCCTGGCCATAGACAGCTCCCAAAAGGGCCCTAAGTAGGAAGCAGGAAAAGGGATATATATGCCCTATGGTGTCTGAAGGGAGATTTCACCTGCTAACATTTATTTAGTACTTACTATGGGTCAAGTCCTATGAATGAAAAGCAAATAAAATACTTTCTAAGTCCCAGAAGAAGACAGACAGGGAAGTAAGTGAAATGTATAAAGAGTTACTAGTGATATGGTAGAAGTCTGTGGTGGAGGCTGTGGAGGACATGAAGAATTTCCTCTGCTCTTCAAAGTTGTTCTAGCTGGACTCATCATCAAATTGAGAAAAGACAGATTAATGGGAGATTAATGTAACAGTTTTATACATATGGGGAATCCACAGACATGGAATTCCAAAGACAGTGAGGCAACATGAGACTTATATGAGCTAAGGAGGGGGCTAGGAGTCTGAGGATACAAAAGATTGGGGGAGTCATTAGCAGAAGGGTGAAAGGAGATGTTTGGAAAGCAAAGATTGCCCCATTATGCAAATAAGTTTCTTAGGTAAAGAGGAATCTCCCCTCTAGCTCTCTTCTGGGTAGAAGCAGGGAGTTGAGGGGGAGATAAAGAGCTTTTTCTGAATCTGCTGGGTTTTAACTGCTTTTAACTCAAAATAATGTTTAAGCCAAAGTGGCCCATCTTGGGGCAGTCTGCAGTTCCATCCTCTGAAACTTTCCTGGCATTTCTAAAAGTTGAGCCTGTAGATTGTCTAAGCTCACTGAACCAGTCTCAGCAATAGATCAGGTTAGTTAAAATCATTTCAGGAGGAGGTATTTGAGGTGTGTCCTCAAAGTTAGGCCTATGGTTCAAGCAATGAGGTATTAAATAAGAGGCATTTCAATGAAAACAAACAAAAAACAATGGTTAATGATTGAATCAAGTTATAAACCAGTTTCTGAATTCTGAGGGAAAATTTCTCTTGAGAGAAAATTTCTAGATGTCAAGCTTGAAGCATCTTCAAATAGTGTGACAGCAGCCAGTGACAGATTTTCCTGGTTTGTAGTTTGAATGTCTTTGGTGATATTTTTGCCCACAAAGCAGCAGGCATGAAGATTGCCTATATGTGAGCTGTTGTGGTGATTTCTCTGAAGTTTATATCAAGTTGTTTGTACTTAGTTTGCAGGGCTTCAGGACAAAGGGCATTTTAGTTCTCAAATGAATCTAACTGAGGATATGGGAGAAAAATAAAAAACTTTACTTTGAAGGGTTGTAGCCAGGTATTGGAGGACACTGGAAGAAATCAGGTTCTGGTCTAGTTTATATTGTACAGTATCAGAATCTATATTTGCTCAGGTCTGTTGTTGAAACCTATTTTCTCTCTACAGTCACCCCGATTTCTACCAAAGACTTTAGCCAGACTAATAATTTGTTTGCAAAATAAGTCTAGTTTCAAAAACAAGCAAGCAAACAAACAAACAAAAAACAATTGACCTGATTATTTACCTAAGTGCAGCAAGAATAGCAGTTGGCCACAAAGGCTTTTTAAAAACCTGCCTTGCAGGCACCTGGGGAACTCAGTGGGTTTAGCCTCTGCCTTTTGCTCAGGTCATGATCTCAAGGTCCTGGGATTGAGCCCCGCATCAGACTCCCTGCTTAGCAGGGAGCCTATTTCCCCCTCTCTCTCTGTCTTCCTCTCTGCCTACTTGTGATCTCTCTATCTCTCTCTGTCAAATAAATAAATAAACCTTAAAAAACAAAGCAAAACAAAACAAAACCTGCTTTGGGGCACCTGGCTGGCTCAGTTGGTAGACTGTACAACTCTTGATCTCGGGATCATGGGTTTGAGTCCCATAGGGGTTGCAGAGATTACTTAAATAAATAAAAAATAAAAACTTGCTTTGCTGTAAGTTTTCATGAGGTATCTAGATTGAATTCTTAATCTTTTGAGGCTAGAGACTAAGTCATATATTGTCATCAGACTTTGCCTGCAATACTTGTGGACTTGGGTTAATTCCTCTCTTCTTGAGGTCCCCCAAATATCCTGAGGATCCTGTACCTGCCACAAAATGACTTTACTCACCAAATAGCCTGCTGGGAACTCTGAAAGCAAGGTACCAGGCTGATATTTCCAAGGGACTTTATTGCCTCCATAAAGTCAGCCTTAGTTCCTTAAAGTTGTGGGGTCATATCTATGTCTGGTCTATGTATGTCTCCCTCAAATACGAAATTTCAAAGTCTTGGTAATATAACCAATGTTTCCGATTTCCTTGTATCTTGTTACAAGGAGAACAGTTTCTTAGTAAACTTATGCAAGTAAATATATTGCCATGAAAATATAAAGAACACTCACTGAGAGCTTTTAAATTCTGGAAGGACAGGGTAGGGAGGAAAAGATAAATGTTTCAATTCTGATTACAAAGGTATAATTTCTCACACTGCTATAGGTGAGTCAGCTTAAGAGAAAAAGTTTCCTGAAATGTGGAAAAACAAAATATTTAAAAATGTCAACAATGATGTAAACAAAAAGTCATAAAAATGATAGTTGTCTTCTTATTCAGTCCCCAAGTTGTTAATTCTTTGATTCCAGTTTTACCACTAGTTTTGGAAATTCTTACCTAGTTCAGTTTTACGATTTTAAGGTTATCAAAAATCCGTACTCAGAATTTTTTTCTCAGTCTCACTTAAGATGAAATACATTGGCAACAGCATTGAAATGAAACAGTAACTTTAAATGAAAAGACTTACAAATGACCAGGGTTAAAGATCTGATTAGACTTCATTACAATGCAATGGACAGAGAAATTTGGTTATTTCTGTGACACACAACACTCTAAGATAACATACTAGGACATCGGATTTCTAGGAGTTTCATACAATTTTTAGAACACTTAGTTTAATAAAATATCTATATAAATATAACCCAAGAGGGTTTAGTAACACTTATTTGACAATGCTTCCCATCTAATCTAACATGCCAAATAAGCCTACTTAATTTAATTTCTTACAAAATCCTTGAAATGTTCCAGGAGTGCTCTGGTCAAAAGATTTAATTTTAGAATTTCATTTTGGGATCATAATTATTATGAAACATTATTTTATTATGTATTTAACCAAATTGACAATAGAAGATTTCAAATACAAAAGGTTAAATAGTTGTAAGCAAAATTTAGCCTTTTAAATATTAGCACTCAGTTTTCTTAAGTAATCAGACTTGATAAATGTAGGAAATTATTTTGGGAAAACACAGAATGCTTGTTTTCTAGGCAGGTAACTTTAAAGGTGAAGAAAAACTTTTGTTTGCCACTTCTTATTAAGAGCAGACCAATAGTTCAAGAAAACTTTGTCCTTTTATCAAAGAGAAAGACAAAATTTTGATTTTGCGTCAGTATATTTTTAATATTAAAACTCATCTATTTACTTAAATCGACTCTAATCTTAGCCAGTACTAATGACACATAAAATTCCTTTCCAGATTTCTTTTCCATAAACCTGTAACATTTTTACACTCGGATTTTGTCCTAAGTCTTCCTTCTTTAAATAACCAGCCTCACTTTAGGACAAAATTACTTTATTTTCCCTCAACAAAAATGTTTTCCCATTCCTCATGCTTCTTCTTCTTCTTCTTTTTTTTATCCCCAGACACACATCTTACTTTCCTTGCATACAAAGTTATTTCCTTTATTATTTTCAGTAGTCTTAATTATATTTATTAAAAATTTTCTCTTAGAAATCTTAATTTCTAAAGAAATCTAAGTAGTAAGCAATTTGTGAACTGTTATACCAGTCTTCTTTAGGTTGGCAAATTTATGAATACATTTTAAAATTTTTAGAAGTGTGTGTTTTTCATAGTACAACCCTTCAATAAAGCACAAACCATGTTTACTAGCAGACCTGAATTTATCGTTAGTTTCTCTGTAATTAAGCAAAACTAAATACTTAATCTTTTATTATTTTTTCTTGTTTGGAAATGATCTAGATATTTAACAAATTTAGCAATGTGTCATTTAACTTAGCAAAACTTTTGTTAAGTTTCAACTTATTAAAGATTTTGGAAGCTATTTAAAAGTTTACCTACAAACCTTTTCTCTTTTTACATCCATTTAATCTACTTGTTCTTAACAATTGTGTTTAGATTACCCACAAAACATCATGAGGCATTAGATAAAGTCAATGATTATTTGAAGATATTTTTTTCTTTTGACAAATTTTGCAGTAGAGATGTAGCATGAACTTATTTGATTTTCAGTAAATATAGGCAGAATAAAAGTTTTACATTTAATGCTGATAACTCTAAAGATATGTTTATTTTAATTAGATAAACAACTTCAAATAGGCTTTTTAATACTGAATATTTTCCCAGATCATGTGAACCGGAAAAACATTTGGGTTAGTTTCTCTCTCTGAGTTTTAGAATGTCCAAGTTTTACAAATGCTTGCCTTCAACTAAAAGAGCTCTTTGGTAAATTAATTTTAGCAATACCACCTGGAGGTAGAGAAAATAGCTCATATTTACAACACATATGGACACACATTCAGATGGAAACAAAATCTTAGAGCTTTTATTTTTACTAATATTTGTGGAGAGGACAGGAAGACCCAATTTTTAAATACCTCCCTCTATTTTTTTTTCCCCCCTGATGAAAAACTCTCTTATTTTTGTATTTCAAAGAATGGCTCTTAGGTCCCAGGAAAGATGGGAGTAGAAGATTTGCATCACAAAGGCACAGAGTAAATATCCAAAAATTTTCCGAGGTAGAGATTGGGTGCATATCTGCCTATTATCAGAGATGCTGGAGGCTGGGCACAAGAGCCATTTTAGCAGTTTTTATTTCAAAAAGCCTTCCTCCCTCCCTTTTTTCCTTCAGTCTCAGGTGACAGTGGGCTGTATTTACCTTACAAAGACATGATAATATTTACAATTTCAAGGGACAGAGAAAGAATGAAAAATGTTTTCCCCCCTCAAATTTCAGGGAAATTGCTATCAAAAATTTACCCCCCCTTTTTTTAATACAGGGGAATTTTGTTCTGATATTGTGTCTATATCTACGATCCTTTTGAGAGGAAGAGGCAAGTTTTAGGGATTAGTAAAGATGGGTGGGCTTTGACTTTTATTTTTAGAGTTGCATTTCTGGTTTTGTAGAGCTTTGTAAGACAAAGACAGTTGTTTCTAATTCCCCCAAAGAACTGGATTACAGCCTGAATATCAAGGGACTGGCCTGCTTTTTAAACTAAATTTGCTTCTTTATATCAGGGGATTTTTAAGTAAAATGGGAATCAAAAGACTTATGCCTTTGTAGAGTCTATATAAAGCATTTCAACAAAAGCCTTTTTTCTGGGTACAAAATTTAACCTTGGCTTCTATTATTCCCTGAATATTAGCTTTTTGAGGTCATTTGTAGGAGGGCTACAGAGAAATGTTGGTCCTGTTTCCTCTGTGGAAGGGAGGTTATGAATAGTCATCAACCAATTCCTCTCTAACTTTGGTAGGATTTTCTGAGGAGGGGGTGGGGGAAAGTCTTTATAATTTAAAAGATCTGCTGCTGTCCAGGCAAAATAATTCTTCTGCAGTGGGGGATCTAGGACACACCTAGGACATGGCACAGGAATGCCTAAAGCTGGCAGATCCTGCTTATACTTCTAGCCCAGGGATGTAGGATCAAAGCCAGCCTCACTGCCAACCTTGGGTACTTTTATTAAGTTCATTTCCTGGCATTCAGCATTTATATAAGTAACTTTCATACCTTGAACCCAGAGAATAGGCTGGATGCTCCCTGGACATCTTGTAGGGAAAGGGAAGTTAAAACAGGCAGATTTTAGGAAAATTTGCATTGGATGTGCGAATTTATTTTTGTGCTAAGTCTAATTTCTGTTCTTGCATCTTGTCAAAGGACTCCCTAAGGTTAGCTGTTATACTAATAAGACAATTGGGAGCTCTCTATAAAAAATATTTTTCTTCTAAAGGGAGCCAATTTAAAGAATCCATCACTTGGCCATTGAGGAGTAGGATCTATTAATAGCAACTCAAACCAATACACCTTTTAATGGCTTAACCAAAGACACAAGTGTCATTCAAAGAGGGCATAGATGGTGCAGCCGCCATGATCCAAAATTTACTCCCAAGATTAGTCTGAGAAAGAAAAGGTCTTCACTGCACAGGCAGTAAGGATGGTGTCTGGTCTTGTTGTGCCCAAATTCCGAGACCCCCCTCCCCCCCAAAGATGACCACCAGAGTCCAGAGTCAAAGCCAAACAGCAAGGGTTGTTTATTACGAGTTCGAACCCGGACCTCCGCGCACTCGTTGCCGGTGACACTAAGAGTCCTGAGCTCAGGATCACAGCACTTTTTATACACTATTTTTGGGGAGGCAGGGACTTAGCATACATCATAGTATCTCTTAACAAATCACTACATACCGCGGGAAAATCAAACAGCAACTCTATAATATGACTGGCGCCCTACAGAGCGGGAAATGGCTGGGAACAGATTATTGGTTAGGTCAAAGGGCTGTCTTTTTTCAAACTGCTTGGTTGGCACCTCTAGGGTATGTGTCACCTCAGGATTGGCCAGGGTCTCCCTGTCAAGCCGCGGGGTGCCAGATGGTTATTATCTCCCGTACCCAAAGCTGGGTGGGGGATCCGGGAGCAGTCACTTTGTCACGTCCAATTCTGGGTGGGGGTTTCTCTGGCTCCAGATGGCTGTTATCTCCCGGCCCAGAGCCCAGTGGGGGTCTGGGAGTGGCCACTCTGCTAGGTTCGATTCTGGGCGGGGGTTGTGTGGTTACAGAGTGCCTTTAGAAAGTTTGCTGGTAATTTTCCATCTCCTCATGGGTTAGCAAGTGAAGGTACAGAAGCAGAAATAGCGGTTATGGTTATAATTTAGGCATCTCAGTCTCTTACGGAATCATAAGAGTCCTCCAGTCACAGGCCACTCATATGTGATACTAGGCAGGTGCTATTGAAATGGGACTTCCCAGCATTTATAAGCAATGAAGGTTGAGAGGATGAAGGTTCCTATGGTCTAGACATGCTCTCATGGCGAACACCACTGAGAGGTGGAAAGGCCCAGGATGAAAGGTCAGGGGGAGAGAGAGAGAGTCGGAGTTCGATCTCTAGTCTTTTCAGCTAGCCACCAAGGTGTACCCTGGTAAACACATCCTTCAAATGATGGAGACCAAAGAGAATATTCTCATGGGTCACAAAGCCAAGCTCTTAGGACACAGAACAAAAAAAAAAAAAAAAAAAAAAGGAAAAATCTTATATGCCTCTTAACCACTTTAGCTAAAGCCTTGGGTCTCTTGTGGTGTGGAAATATTGGGGTTCAGAGCAAATTGTCAAGAGAGAATTCTTGAGAATGTCTTCAGCACAAAAAGGTGGTTTTATTAAAGCACAGGGACTGGACCCATGGGCAGAAAGAGGTGCACTGGGGTCGTGAGAAAGTGGCCAGTTCTATATTTTTAAGTTGGAAGGGGATTAGAGAAAGCACAAACCTCCAAGGTAGTTTGGAAATAAGGTCTCCAGGACCCTGAGTGAGCTAGCTGTTATTTGGAAAAGGTCATTTATTACTGTTAAGTAAAAACTCAATCATGAGATCGTTCAGATGTGTATCAGTGGGCCATATGCTTGGAGGATGATTGCTAACATGTCTCTTGGGTAGAGACAAAGGAAGTTTTCCAAAGGAATTTCTATACGTTTAAAGTAGACTCACAGGATCCTGGGGCAGGGGTGCGGAAGATTGGGTGGAGGGGGTGGAGGAGGGGTCAGGCAAAAATTTCCTTTTGCCCTTAGCAAAGTGTCAACATTGAGGCCATTAAGCTCCCCGAGGAAGGTCACTCTGCCTGTTTCAAGGACTTGTCAATAGGCTGTAAGTAGTAAGGAAATTTAGTTTTTAAAAAGATTTTATTTATTTATTTGACAGAGAGTGAGATCACAAGTAGGCAGAGAGGCAGACAGAGAGAGAGGAGGAAACAGGCTCCCCGCTGAGCAGAGAGCCAGACATGGGGCTTGATCTTAGGACCCTGAGATCATGACCGGAGTAGAAGGCAGAGACTTAATCCACTGAGCCACCTGGGTGCCCCAGGAAATTTAATTTTTCTTTTGCTTGTTTCCCACATCATTTCCCCCTGAATAATTTTGACCCTTAAATCTTTAAGGTTTCTGAGGGTGGAAGGTCTTATCTTCTGTAGCTTTCTTCTGATGAATATGGGGATGGAGACATCCCTATCTGTGGGTCAACATTGGTCAGTTGGGGGTTTATACATATAGGAATTATGAAAGGCAGAGGCAGCTGAATTCAAGGGAGACCACATGCTGGATCTTCCCAAGTGGAAAGGAGCATCTGTTGGCTTGAGTTATGGCAGGAAAGGGGTCTCTGCACCAGGTGGGGAGACATGGGAGAAAACAGCAAACATGATTAGAATAACAAAAAGAAAAAAGAAGCCCAAATAAAAGTCCTTTGATAGTTGGCAAAAATCCTCTTGGAGTCCAGGGGTTCAACCAATCATTTAAAGAAAGAGAGGGATCCTTTTAAGTGCCAATTTGAGTATTCATGTCAGTTAGAAACCCAGAAATGTTTTTTGTGATAATCTGGAGTGTTATTATGATAGCACAAGTTCTACCTTGTTCAGCAATTAAAACATCTAATGCCATTCTAGTTTGTAAATCTGTTTTATGCATGCATGTTACTTCAGCATTTAATAGGGAAATGCTATTTTGAATGTCTTTTAGGGCTTTGACTGTGTACTTATCAAGTGCTTCCATGCGCCAAATGACATCCTCCAGTATCAAAGAGGTTTGTTCCCTCTGAGTTTGATGAGGTTTGTTTGAACACTAGATGTTCATACCAATGAAACAGAACATATCCACTGTTGTCTGTCTTTCTTTCTTTCTTTCTTTCTTTCTTTCTTTCTTTCTAGATTTTTATTTATGTATTTGACAGATCACAAGTAGGCAGAGGCAGGCAAAGAAAGAGAGGGGGAAGCAGGCTCCCTGCTGAGTAGAGAGCCTGATGCGGGGCTTGATCCCAGGACCCTGAGATCATGACTGGAGCCCAAGGCAGAGGCTTACTCCACTGAGCCACCCAGGCACCACACCCCACCGCCCTGGTTTTAAATTTGCAAGGTTGGATGGGTTTTAATAATATGTCTATGCCTCCAGGCTAAACCCAGAGTACAGTGGCCTATCCAGCCTGGGGGAAGCCACTGCCATGAGTCAAAACCACATAGTCACTGGTTCCCATTAGGAGCCAGCCATCCAATTCTGGTCCTCCTTGAGCGGCAGTCAGGATACCAAGGGCTACTTGGTTTTGGATCCTCCTTTCCAGAGGACTGTGGATGCTAGGCCCAATGTAAATAGTAATCAGTTGTTAAGGCCTGCTCTATTTGCTGAGTTGTTTGTATGATAAAAGATGGTCTGTTATCACATTGTAGGGACCAACGGAGTCCAAATCTAGGGACAATTTCTTTTAGCAAATTTTTGTCACCTCAGTGGTCTTTCCTGTCTTATAAGGAGAGGCCTCAATCCATCCAGGAAAGGTGTCTACATAAACCAGTAAGTACTTATATTCTTTACAAGGTGGTATTTGCATAAAATCTAATTGCCATTCCTCTGCAGGATACATCCCTGCCTTCCGACTGACCCTAAAAGAGGGCCGGGGCAAGTCTCACTCTAGGATTTGCTTGCTGCAGATAGCACATGATTGACCTGTTTAATGGTAGTGGTTAAGCTAATTCCACCAGAGATATTTTAAACCATTTGTTCCAGGGCCTTTTTACCCAAATGGATAGCTTGCTATAAACCTTGTATTACCTTTCATTGGTTATTTGTGGGTATAAAGGATTTTCTCTCCTTATTAAGAAGCCAGTCCTGTGCTTATTTTGTATATCCTCATTCCTGGGCTCTGTGAATTTCTTGATCTGAATAGACAGGAGTTACGGGCTTTATTGGAATTAAGACTGGCATAAGAATTCAGTTTGTTGATTTTGTGCTGCCTGCTTAGCTGTATATCTGCTAAATTGTTGCCTTTAGATTCTAAAGTCATATCCTTTTGATGTCCTTTGAGGGGAACTACAGCTCCCTCCTTAGGTAGGCCTACAGTCTCAAGAAGAGTCATAATTTCAGGCCCATATTTGACTGGGGAGTTATGGCTCCGTAATAATCCTCTTTCCTTCCAAATTCCTCCATGGGCCTGTAGGACTAGGAAGACATATTTAGAGTTAGTATAGATATTATTCGAGGCCCTTCGCTAATTGTGAAGCACGAGTGAACACTCCTAACTCTGCTTTTTGGGCAGACGCATATGACGGGAGGGCTTTGGCCTCAAAATTGGGGTTAGACTGACTCATAGTGTACCCAGCATTTCTTATCCCCTTTTCCATGAAACAACTGCCATCAGCAAACCAACTGTCATCGTGTTTTCAATAGGGACTCTTTTAAATCTGGTCTGCTGGAATAAACAAGATCAATAATCTCTGAACAGTCATGTTCTAACATGGGAATGTGATGGTCAGGCCTGGGCACAAGAGTAGCTGGGCTTAAAGTCTGACAAATTTTAAGTATTATTTCAGGTGTATCAAAGAGCATAGCCTGGTATTTAATAAGTCAGCCTCCCATCATCCATTGGTGGTTTTTGGTCTCTAAGACACTCTGGATCTGATGTGGAGTCATCACTGTCAGGGACTGTCCCATAGTGAGGTCTGATGCTTCCTCTACCAGGAGGGCTGTTGTGTGCTTGGCTAAAGCCTCTTTTTGCAATTTTACCTCCATAGAGGTAGTTCCTAGGACAAATATGGCAGAGGGATAAAACCATCAAGAAGCCTTCTTTGTTTTGGGTCTAGTCTTTATAATACCCTAATTACAAGAAATCACTGGGAAGTGGTAGAAGACTTGTCTCAGGAGATAAGGGTATCTCCAAATGCATCCTCCAATCCAATCATAAGGAAAGTGGGGTCATCCATTATCTTCACAAGTCCATAGTTAACCCCATAGGGTGGGTTACACTCTGACTTTTAGGGAACGATATTGTCATTCCAGCCATACAGAATTGGTTAAGGTGTTAGTTGTGTTTTGCAGTTGTTGGGGAGTCAATTCCATTTTCCAGCTGCTCAAATAATCATATGCCCCTGAGCTCCTGTTACTATCCCCACAGAATAACAAGCATGAGGATTGTCTATACATGAGCTATAATGGCAATTTCTCTGAAGTTTACCTCAAGTTGTCTAGTTTCGGCAAACAGCAGTTAAAGACAATCAGAACTAGAATTTAACATCCACAAAGGTGTGTAATTGAAACATAATTCTTTCTCTCTATAATCACTCCTAATTCCAGAGATACCCAAATCAAGACTAATTCGTTTGAAAAGCAAGTCCATTTTTTTTTTTTTTAAGTGGCCTAATTATTTACCTAAGTTCAGCAACAATAGCAACTGGCTGTATAGATTTTTCAAAATCAGCTTTTCTAGAAAGTTTTCATAAGGAACCTAGACCGAACTTTTAGTAGCCTCTCCAGGCCAGAAGCCAAGCCAATTACTTGCCATCAGACACACCTGCAATACCTGTAAATTTGGGTGAATTTCTCTTCTTGTGGTCCCCAAAGTAACCTGAGGTTCATGCACCTGCCAGGGAGTGATATTCTTTACTCACTCGGTGAGGCTGCTTGGAACTCTGTATCAGGCCAACATTTCCAAGGGGTTTTATGGCTCCATGTTTCATAAAGTCAACCTCAATTTCTCAAAGCTGTTTGGTCATATCTGAGTCTATGCATGTCTCTCAAATATGACATTCCAGTCAAAGTCTTGGTAAAATAACCAGCGTTTCCAATGGTGTCCTTTTACAAGGAGAACAGATTCTTATTGAACTTATGCAAATGAGTATGATTGCCACAGAAGAAAGAATACTTACTGAGACTTTTTGAATTTCAGAGGGTTCAGATAGAAAGAAAAGTTAAATGCCTCAGTTTGTTCACAAAGGAGTATTTTATTGTATTTTTCTAAGTCATAGATATCTTAAGAGAAATTTTCCTTAATCTAGAAGAAAATTAGAGAACCAGCAATATTTTAAACAAGAGTCCAAAAACTATAATCATACTTCTCAATTCATTGAGTCCCATCTTACTGATTCTTATTTAGTTTGAATGTAGCTTTTTAGTTCTGGAAATTCTTACCCATTTCAGCTTTATGATCTTAAAGATATCAAATACTCTGTTTGTCCTAAAAATCTTTTTTATGAATCTCCTTGAAGATGAAACATGTTTTACAAGAGCATCAGAACACTTACAAATGACAAAAACTCAGAAATGAACATTGTTAATGAAATGATTTTGATGAGGAATAGAAGCCTGGCTGAAGACAAACCAACCCTCCTGCAACTCCCCCTCCCCCCCCCCTTGGAACATGTGTGACATTCTTCCAGGGACCTCCCAACTATCTTAATGTTAATACCTTGCTAGAGGGGAAAACCACCTTAGACTTGACAATGCCAGGGCCTCAGAAATCTTGTAAGTTAGTCCTTTAAGCATATGAAAGTCTTTTGAAACCTCCCTTTTCCTTACTTCCCCCAAATCCCCAAATATATAACCACCACTCCTCAAGACCCCTGTGCAGCAGCTTCTACTGCCACGGGTACTGTCTCTGTGCTTTAATGAAACCACCATTTTGCACCAAAGATGTCTCAAGAATTCTTTCTTGGTGGTTGCCTCCAGACGGCACCCCACAGAACTTCACCTAGATTCCAAAATCCCATCAATATGAGTTCATTAGGATGCAATTGACAAGCAAATACACTTATTTCTGTGATAGAGAACACTTCAGTAATCAGAATATCAAGTGATGACCTTATATTAGAATGTAACACACCAAATAAATAAGCCTAATTAGTCAGAGAGATTTTGTTTATGATTTAAATCTTGGGAAAGTTCATTAAAGCCTTAGAAAGTCTTAGGCACATGCCTAAATAGGATTATAGATCACCAAAGACCAGAAAAAGACAAAACAGAGCTACTGGTTTTTCCTTCAAAGAGAAAACATCTTTGTTCACATTTCCTCATCAAGAGCAGATCAACAATCCAAGAAAACTTGTCTTTTTAACAGAGAGAAAGCAGAATTCCAATTTTATACCTGTATATTTTTTAAAGCATTTATGTATTTATTTCATATATAGAGAGAGAGCTTGAAAGCATGGGAAGGAGGGGGAAAGAACCCCAAGCGGATTCCACTCTGAGTGTGGAGCCTGACAGGGAGCGCAGTCCCACCGCCCCAAGACCATGACCACCTGAGCCGAAACCAAGAGTCCAACGCTTAACTGACTTAGTTAGCCACCTCAGCACTCCACCAGTGTATTTTAAAAATCCATTTATGTCAACCTCAGTTCATCCTGACTACATTTAAATTTCCTTTCCAAGGATTTCCCTTCACAAACCTTCTACAACTTTCCTTTGCATTCAGATTTTTTCCCAATTGATTCTTCTCAAATTAGTCTCAGTTAGGGGGCCTGGGTGGCTCAGTCAGTTAAGCATCTGCCTTCGGCTCAGGTCATGATCCCGCAGTCCTGGAATCGAGTCCCGCATTGGGCTCCCTGCTCAGCAGGGAGGGTGCTTCTCTCTTTCTCTCTGCCTGATGCTCCCTGTGCTTGTTCTCTCTCTCTCTCTCTCTTTTGTTAACTCTTTCTTTCTTTCTATCTCTCTCTCCCTGTCAAATAAATAAATAAAACCTTAAAAAAAAGTCTCAGGACAAAATTACCTTATTTTACCTTCCACAAAAATATATTCCCATTTCTTAGATCATTCTTATACATACAGAATTGCTTCCCTTATTTCCATCAGTCTTAATTACATTTAGCCGAATTTTAACCCTTAGAAACCTTAGTCTCCAGTGAAAACTAAATAGTAATAAATTGTGAACTGTCACACCAGAATTCTTTAGATGGCAAATTTACAGAAACATTTAAGCACAAAGCAGATTTTCCAACAGACCCAAATATCCTTAGTTTCTCTGCAATAAGAAGTCAAAAGCAGATAAACCTTATGCTTAGTAATCAACACTTTAGCACTTTATTCCATTTGGAAAATACCTAGATGTCCAGTGACTCCAATCCCAATTTAACAACCAAACAAAACTTTAAACTCAGGTTACCAAACATTTCGAATGCTATCATAACAATTACCCATGAAAACTTTGAGACGGACAAAACTAGCTATCGTCTTAAGTCATCTTTTTTGCTAACATATGGCAACAGAGAAAACATGAGTTTGACTTTTAATAAACCTTGGTAGAATCAAAGTTTTGTACTTGGTGCCAAGAATGCTAAAGACCTATCTATCTTAAGCCAACAAATTTAAATTAGTTTAAATATCAAATTATGTTCCGCCTGGGTCCACTTAAAAGCCAATCAATTTGTTCCCCATTGTCATTTTTACCTGCGGCACCGTGGGGCAATCTGAAGTGGGTGGTGTTAAGTCCGGGGGTGCTCTTCACTCCATGACAGCGAGGGGAGGAGGAGGAGCCAACGGCACCAGAGGCACTGACAATGGTATAGGAACCAGTTATACAGGCCCTACCCAAGGTGCTGCAGAAATAGGAGGAGGGGGAGGGAAAGGTAGGAGGCCAGGAGCTGCCAGAAGGCAGAGAAAAAGGGTTCCTTGTTCTAAACCTCATTAGTTCACAGATGAGCAGAAATCATGTTACGGGTATTGTTTGTTTGTTTGTTTTCCCCACCAAAGCAGAAATATCTAGTTGATGTTGGGGTAAAAAAGACAGGGCACTTCCCCGAAACAAAGGGAGTTTTGGCAGCTGCTTGGGAATATTCCTTAAAGTTCCCATCCCGAGGTACACTAACCACAGTTGGCTCCAATTGTAGCCATTAACCTGGGAAACGGATGAGGGAGAGGCTCCCACATGTATTAGGAGGAGAAATGGTGATAGAGGGTCAGTGTCCCTTTCATCAGGGGTGGCTGGTTTCCTCCAGCAACCTGGGTTCTGGCAGGAGGAGACCTATTTAGATAATTATCACCCAGGATCTCAAGAGGGAGTTTACTGGCCTGTTTACTGACTAAACATGTTCTGGAAGAGGCTGTTAAATCCAGGTCCTGATTTAGAGCCATGAAGTCTTGTACCTAGGATATCTCTGTCCATTGCCCTGTATCCTGCAGAAGAGATCTTACTGATCCTACTGAGGCCATGCAGTGTTACAGGAGATCTGTCCTTTCTTAAATTTTGCAATCGGAATTGTGGGTTAAAAGGCATTAAACCCACTGAATTTATAGTGGGTTAAAAGGTATTAAAAGACACTAAAAGGGAGAGTCCTTGGGAACTGAAGAAGAGAGAAGGTCCATTACCAAGAAAATCCACCCCACCGCCCCACTCTCAGGTGGCAACCCATGCAGGATACGTCAGAGTTTCCAGGTGTCAATGTGACCTGTGGTGCCCCTCAAATGAAATCACTATGATCACTGCCTTGCCATTAAAGGCCCCACAGGAGGGAGGCTAGCAGCCCCCAGCTTCCCCATTGCATTCTAGACTGCAAATGGGTGCCAGGTATGGATGAAGAGACTGTGCCTTGCCTTGCCATGAAGAACCCATCGTTTTTAACCCATAGAAAACATTAGAAAAGTTTTACAAGGGGAAATTACCCAAATAACCTAAGTAGTTAATAGAGGACATTGATGGAAAATAGTAAAGATGGAAATTCATGATGGTGTAAGGGACATTCTAACATGTAGACTTTTACAACCAACTTCCCTAGGAAATGGTCCCTGTTTGGGTTTTAATTCAATTAGGTATGGTTTTGGCCAGCTCTGAGTGGAGGTCTCCCAGCCAGAAGTGACTAGACCAGAGATGTGGAGGGGATCACATTGGACCAAAGAGGAGGAACTTCACATGGGAGTCCTAAAGATTGGCAGCCATCCTGGTGACTTAGGTGGCCATCTTGTGCCCAAGACAGACAGCTTTGAATAAGGACATGCGTAAAGAGAGGGCATCAAGTTTCTGGGTCTCATTTCAATTCTGACCACGGTTCTAAGTTCCAGCCAAAAGGCAGGCTTTCTCCTCCCCGTAGAGTAGCCACTGGAGGACTAGAGGATTGGAGGGTTGTAGCATGAACAATGGACATGAAAGTGTTCCAATAAGACCATACTCCTTAAAAAGGCCTTGAAATTAAAGTAAAGAAAGAGAAGAGAAAGTACTCACCAAGTTTGCACCGAAGCTCAGAGTCCAAATGAGCAGACTCAAGCCACATGTTTGGACACCAAAATGATGTTGAAATGTTGGGGTTCAGAACAAATGGTCAAGGAAGAATTCTTGAGAATGTCTTTAGGGCAAAAAGCCCTATTGAAGCACAGGGCAGAACCCACGGGCAGAAAGAGTTGCTCTGGAGTCATGAGGAAGTGGCTAATTCTGTACTTTTAAGTTGGGAGTGGGTTAGGGACAGCACAAACCTCCAAGGTAGTTTGCAAACAAGGTTTCCAGGATCCTGAGTGAGCTAGCTATTGTTTGGAAAAGGTCACTTATTACTGTTTAGTAAAAACTCAGTTATGAGACCTTTCAGAGGTATATTGGTGGGCCATATGCTTGGAGATGATTGTTAACAAGTACCTTGGGGGGTAGAGATAAAGGAAGTTTCCAAAGGAATTTCTGTATGTTTAAAGTAGACTCATAGGATCCTGGGGCATCAGGCTAAGATTTCCTTTTGCCCTTAGCAAAGTGTCAACATTGAGGCATCTGAGCTCCCAGAGGAAGGTCACTCTGCCTGTTTCAAGGACTCGTCAATGGGTTGTAAGTAAGTAGAAAATAAATTTAATTTTTCTTATGCCTTCACTTCCTACATCATTTTAGAACCACACAAATACTTAGGAGGGATGTGCCACAAGGCTGGGGACTGTGTGCTGTTTTACTGTGTATGCATTGCAGGGAAATTAGTGGGCAACCCAGTGTCAACCTAACACATTCCATGACCAAAGACACAAAGGACACAGACAAAGGAAAACAAAAACCATCTCTGGAAAGAAATGGATCAGTAACCAACGAGTTGTCTTAGCATAGTTAACCAGAGTTGCTAGACTCAAGGAACTAGTTCCACGAATATTTTGTCTGCTAATCTAAATTTAGATAGAGGGAAAAAGGACTCTCATGCCACTGAACTCTGCCGATAGAGATTCTGGGAGACTGACATGGTAAGAAATCTTACCTTCTGCCAGCTGTATGTCAGATGTCCCAGGATCTTTGAGCAGTATCCAATGAGTTAAAGTATCCCGCTGACTATGTCAACTGTTGGGGAGTGAGAATATCCTCTCCCCTTCAAGGTCCTGAAAGACCCCTCCCCTAGAAGATAGATAGGATAACTAACCGCTTGTTTGCTTTTCTGTGAACCGCTGGCTTTTAGGTGTAAATTAGGTTATTAATTGCTCTTTTGCCCTTCTGTAACTGCTTGGCTTATAGAAATAATAGAAGACGCCATGATGGCGTTCCTACCTTCCCCCTTCTTGTTCCCCTTTCCCACCTCTCTCCTCCCGCGCGCGGGCCCTCAGAACCAATCAGCTTGTTCCCCCTTCCCGCCTCTCTCTTCATGCGCGCGCGGGTCCCCAAAGCCAATCAGCAAACTCCACTAAGGCCTTTTTCAAAAGTTCTGTCAACCAATCAGTTGCGCCCCACCCAAAACTTGTTTGTACCTGTCTATAAAAACCCGGCACCACCCCAGCCGGGTGTGCTCAGCTAGCAGGAGCTGCTGACCACCCGCAGGCGCCTGCGTAGCAATAAAGAACCTCTTGCTGATTGCATCCAGTGGCAGTGTTGGATTCTTGGGTAAGGGGATCCGCGGGTCTTTCAGTCCTTCTGCTGGACTAAGAATCAAAGTGGCTTGAGACAGATTAACAGGAGAAAATCAAATTTACTTTCAGACATACAGTGAATCCACACAGACAGAAAATTCCAAAGACAGTGCGGCAACATGAGACTTACAAGAGCTAAGGAGAAGGGTAGAGTTCTGAAGAAACAAAGGGGAGAAAGACCATTAGCAGGAAGGTGAAAGGAGAGATTTGGAAAACAAGGATTGCCCTGTTATGCAGATAAGGTAAAGAGGACTCTCCTTTCTAGCTCTCTTCCTGGTACAAGAAGGCAGTTGGGGGGAGCTAAAGAGCGTTTCCTGAATGTGCTGGGTTTGGATTGCTTTTAACTCAAAATAAGATTCATGCCAAGGTAGCCTATCTTAGATTGGCCTCCCCAGGGTGTAACGAAGGAAACAGGCTGTTCCACGTGGGGGACGGGCAAGTAGGCAGGGCCTTAGAGGCAAGGTTAACCTTGATCCATATTGAAACAAGAGCAGGAAAGAAATGAAGAAGGGTAAGAGTGAGCACTGAGTTGGGTTCCAGGAGTGTGTGTGGGAGAGGGGAGGGCTGGCTTATAGAACATTCCATGCCGAGGAAGCTGTGTGAGAAAATAGAAGGAGGTGTGAAAGAGACTGGCATGTTTGGGAAACTGCAAACAATTCCATATGGCAGGATCACTGAATTTAAGGGGTGGGTTACATGGTTAGTAATCTGCTTAGAGAAGTAAGCCGGAATCGCATCTTTAAGGGCCTGGTATATCCAAGGCTGCAATCTGCAGTTGTGGCCATTCACTTCCAGACTTGGAACCTCTGCCCCCTGAGGTCTCCAGCCCTATTCCACAACTCTGCCTGTTTTGACCTTTTGTCTTCCCTCTTGCCATGTGTCAGAAATTCTGGGTCTCTGGTACTCCGCAGGCTCATCAATCCAGCCTCACTCCCTCCATCAACATTTCATTCCTTCTGTTATGCTATGCCCGAGCCTCTGGAGGCTTTTGACCTCTTGGAGCTAAGCTTAACAGTGTTACTGGGCTCTCTTTCCTGTCCCAAAGCATCTTCTTCCCTTGGATTCTGTCCATTTATATTCTCTGGGCTTTTTTCCCTACTCTCTGGTTGCTTCTTCTCAGTGTTCTTTGTAGGTTTCCTTCCCTTTAGGATTCCTTGGATGTTGGAGTTGGCCCTGATTCTGTTCTCACTCCTTTCTTCTTTCTCTTCCCTATGGGATTTCCCTCACTCCAATGGCTCCAGTTACTATTTTTGTGTTGGTGAATCTTAAAAATCTCTATCTCCGGTGCAGCATTGTGTCAGGTGGTGTAACCATTTGCTTGCTCAACCTCACCTTTTTAATGCCTTTTTTAAAAAAATTTTTTTATGGTAGACATCTGTTGCATTGTTTATTTTATTTTATTTTTTTACAATACCCATTCAATTTTTAAAATTTAGTTTATTTTTTAAAATTTCTTTTCAGTGTTCCAGAATTCATTTTTTATGCACCACACCCAGTGCTCCATGCAATACATGCCCTCCTTAATACCCACCATCAGGCTCACCCAACCCCCCAACCTACACCCTCCCAAACCCTCAGTTTGTTTCTGAGAGTCCACAGTCTCTCATGGTTAGTCTCCCCCTCCAATTTCCCCCAAGTCACTTCTCTCCATCTCCTTATGCTCCACAAATGAGTGAAACCATATGATAATTGACTCTCTCTGCTTGACTTATTTCACTCAGCATAATCTGTTTCAGTCTCTCATCCATGTTGATAAAAAAGTTGGGTATTCATCCTTTCTGATGGAGACATAATACTCCATTTATACTGGACCAAAGTCCAGTATATATGGACCACAACTTCTTTATCCATTTGTCCGTTGAAGGGCATCTTGGTTCTTTCCACAGTTTGGTGACTGTGGCCATTGCTGCTATGAACATTGGGATACAGATGGCCCTTCTTTTCACTACATCTGTATCTTTGCAGTAAATACTCAATAGTGCAATAGCAGGGTCCTAGGGAAGCTCCTCCTAAACTTAACCTTAAACTCAACATGCTGAAACTAACCTGATTTTTTTTAAACAGCTTTTTTGAAGTACAATTTATATACCAGAAAATTTTGTGGTAAGTGTCCGATTCAATAGCTTTTAATAAATTTACAAAGTTGGGAAACCATTCCACAAGAGAATTTCAGGACATTTTCCTCACCCCCAAAAGATCTCTTACCCATTTCCAAATATTCCCCGTTCCCATCCCCAGCCCCAGGCAGCCAATAATCTACTTTCTGTCTTGCGTATTAGTGGAATCATTAATACATGATCTTTTGTGTCCGACTTCTTTGACTGTAGCCTAATGCTTTTGAGCTTCACCCATATCGCAGCATGTATTGGGACTTTGTTCCTTTCCATTGCCAAATCATAATTCATTGTATGGATATATACCATATTTTGTTTACCCATTCACCAATACACACATTTGGAATTTCCACTTTTTGGCTATTATGAACAGTGTTGCTATTTGCTATGAACAGTGTTGCTATCCACACAATGTGTGGACAGCCTTTGTCTACATGTTTTTATCTCTTGGGTTATATATAGGAGTGCATTGCTAGGTCATATGGAACATTTATGTTTAACTTTTTAAAGAAATAGCCCAAGTGTTTCTGTTAAGAAACAGCCAAACTGTTCTCCAAGTGACCTTGCTATTTTTACTCATCACCTCCTAGGGATTTCTATTTCAATTAATGGCTACACCATTCATCCAATGAATACTCCAGAACCTTGGAACTCCTTTTTTATTCCTCCTTCTCCTTATCCCCAAATTCCATTACTCATCAAGTCTAGTCAATTCTACTTCCCAATTCTATCTCTAGACCCATCGCCTAATCTTTGCCTTCGCTATGACTGTCCTAACTCACGCCACTGTTATTTTCTGTTTTAGGAATCTCCTCATTCTTCTGCCTGTCTCACCTTCTATAATCCAATCATTAAAAAAAAAAAAAAAAAAGGCTGTGAAACATTTGATATGTGCAAAAAAATCTGAACCATTATAAATAATTTATAAAGCATAACAATAGGGTGAAAGCCTTATGGGTCTCCTACCATCCAGCATAACCATTGCTAACACTTTACCATTGCCAGCACTGCAGATGTGCCCCATGAGCTCTACTCCACCCAGTTATTCTTCAGTGGCTCCTTATTGTTCTTAGGATAAAGTCCAGACTTGCTATTTTAGCTTTGTAAGTTTTTCATAAGTTTTGAAATCCTTTCCCAGGGACTAATTATCTACCCACCCCATTCTTTTCTTTCAGATTCTACCATTCAAAATCATCTTCCCTGTCCTCCCTTGGACCACTCGGCATTTTTCATGTCACAGCTCCCATCACTTGGCATTCACAGTTGTTCGTTTGTCTGTTTTTCCCAACACCTTGCTCTGGGACGCAGAGGCCTGGTCTGTCTTGCCATTGTATCGCCAAGGTTTTGCATGGTGCTTGGCACACAGTAGGTACTCAGAGAGCATTTTTTGAGTATTTAAAGGAAAGTGATTTCCATACATCCAGATAATGATGGCTGGTAGATATTTGGAGCTCAAGAGAAAGGTCTAGGCTAGAGATACCGATTTGGGAGAATTAACTCTTGTCAGTAAAATTAAAACTGTAGGAATCAATGAGACTGCCAGGGACAGGGTGAAGGGTACAAAGTGGGGATAGTACACTAACATTTATGGTTCAGGCAGAAGGGGAGAGCCAGCGAAGGAGGGCAAGAAGGATCAGGAAGCAGGATGACTTGAGAAAACAGGTAGTCTGTGGGGGAAGAGAATCTCAATGAGATGGGAGAAGCACAGCTTTGAAGTTTTGGAAGGTCGAGGAGGATGATAAAGTGCCAAGGATAGGTTGGGTCCTGCATACAGGAGTCCCTAGAGACTGTGTCAGAAGGTTCTGGGGAGCTAAAGCCAGAATGCTATGGGGTAGAGAATAAAGCACATGAAGAGCAATGAGTTAAGCTTCCATTCAAATGTTTTTGAGCAACTTTTCTGTGCCAGATCCTGTGCTAGGCTGAGTGTATGTTCAGCTCCTGAGAAAAATCCAAGAGTCCACAGACAGGTATGATGTACAGGCTCTGGAAGAGGGGACTCCAGAGGGTACAGAGAGCGTGGATATTGAACACTTTGTCTTCTACTTCCAAATTCAGGGAGCTCCTCAGCCTAAGGTGTTCCTTTCCTTTGAGTTTTGGGAGGCAGATGGATGTGCAGCTCCCGTTCATCCATATCTCTTGGCCGAGCTGGAGGAAGGAGGAGAGGAAAAACTCCTTAAGGACTCCTTTTCCTTGGGCTTGACTACAGTATGTACCTCTCACTGTCATTTCTGCCTCGTCCAGCTCCCTCCTGATCTTTATATATTCACACACGTAAGGCAAGAAAGTCTTTCCCCCGTTGGTTGACTTTTCCATTGCCGATCTGACCCAGAGGGTTCAGGAAGTTCTGGAAGGGCTTGGAAACCACCCCAGGGGAAACATGACCTCATAGGAATGGAATGAGTTTTTAGGTTTGGGAAACTAAGCGATTTAACAGGCTTCTGCCAGCAGAGGGAGCCCCAGGGCTGGGAGAGAAAGATCCGACCGCAGGGTTTAAAATGCGATGGGGGCTCGTTTCGGGCGATGTTTTTAGCAGTCCAGAGGTATTTATGGGTTAAGTTCAGATAACGGGATGAAAGAGAGAGGGAGGGAGAAGGATAGCTTCATAATACATTGACATGTACACAGAAGCGCGCGCGCACACACAGACACATCACATTTCCCGCCCCCTGACCCCTCCCTAGACGCACTCACAATTTCGGCTTCCAGTCCAGTGGTTGCTGCACCTTTGCTGTGCAACTGAATCATCTGGGGGAACTAGGGGCAGGTTTCCAGGCCCCCTCAAGGCCGGTGGAATCAGAACCGGCAAGGGCAGGACCTAGGCATCTGTATTTTTACAAAGCTCCTCAGGCGATTCTGAAGTGAATGTGGAGAGACTGGTGAGCTGCTCTGGGTAATTAGGTAAATACTTTAACTATAGCTTGTTCGAGACTTAATTTAATGGCATCAACATGTTGACTGCTAGCTAGAATGGAATCCGAGGGAGACCGTTGTTAGGACTGAGCCATTTTCGCTCTTATTTTCTTTTTTAAATAATTTTTGTTTATTAATATAATACAAGAGGAGGGTTTAAAAAGTCACATGGCACCAAATGGGTTATAATGAATAACAGCGATCCTTGTTCCTCCCTTCCCCGTGCCCTAGTCTCATTCAAAGGCAATCACTGGTTTAAATCTTACTTTTTCCTCCCTCTGGGAATCAACTCCATATTTTTAAACAATATCTTTTCATGGCTGTTTCTTGATTTTGCAATTTTAGAAATTGTGCATTTGATTACCTACTAAGGAATATTAGGACTTTGCTTTTTCTTACAAGGCTCACATGCTCATTTCCTGCCTTTTAGATTCCTAGAACCATAATAGCACAATTTTTAATTAAATCAATAGCCGGTGTTTATATTATTATGATCAATTGTTTACAGCACAGCAGTATAATGTACCGTGATTGCATTTCTTTTTTTCTCTCCCCTTTCCTCCTGGAGTTAATAATCCCCTCATTTTTGTTTTCTTACTGAGTCATCCATATTTTCCAAATGCTCTGATAAGAGCTCTACAACTCAAATAAATTGGTCAATTTCATTGAATAATCTAATTTTTTTCTTTGGAGACATCCCTCCTGGAGCCCCAAGTCATTCTGTTCCAGTATGAACTGGGAGCTTGACAAGCTGTTATCTAGGACTTTCCCTTTGCTGACCACCTGGGAACTCAGCCTTTTTTCTCTCTTGGCTCACTTCCTTATGAATGGTAGAGAAATGTTTTTGACACCTTGGATGCAGGAGTGATATTTCACATTGAACATCTTTATGTGGCATGAATCCATCAGACGTTGGCCAGGTAAACCCCAGTGAGGCAGCTCTGTCTGCTTGTTTAGTTTATATTCCCCTCCACTCAGTTTGTCTGGGTAAGGATTTCAGACTGAAGGTGATTTTCTCTTGGAATTGGAAGACTGGGCTGAACTGCATTTCAGTTTCTAGCTCCAGTATTATTCACTGAGAAGTCCAATTGCTCTCTGGATTCCTAATCCTTGATTTGTGAAGTGTTTTTCTTCTCTTTAGAACTTCAGGGATCCCTTTATTCCTGGGGTTCTAGCATTTCTAATAATGTACTTTGTGGAGAGGCACTTTTTTTTCCTTCCACTCATTGTTTTGGGCACCTAGTGGATCTTTTCAATGTGGAAATTCAAATCTTTCATCATGGGAAATTTTGGAGAAATTATCTTTTTATTAATGTATTCCCCTCCACCTTCTCTTGTTCTCTTCTTGGAATTCTTATTAGAAGATGTCAGGGAACTTGGACTTACCCCGTAGGGTTTTATTCTTGTCCCTTCATCTCCCTTTTGGTCCTACTTTCCAGGAGATTCTGTCAATTCTATCTTCCAGTGCTTCATTTTAATTTTGAAATTTCTAGTTGTATTTTTATTTTAAAAAACTCTTTCTTGGGGCGCCCAGGTGGCTCAGTGGGTTAAGCCTCTCCCTTCAGCTTGGGTTGTGATCTCAGGGTCCTGGGATCAAGCCTTGGCGTCCGCATTGGGCTCTCTGCTTCAGTGGGGGAGGCTGCTTCTGCCTCTCTCTCTCTGCCTGCCTCTCTGTTTACTTGTGATCTGTCAAATAAATAAATAAAATCTTAAAAAAAAAAAAAAAAAAGCTCTTTCTTGGGATGCCTGGATGACATAGTTGGTTCAAGTGTCTGCCTCTTGTTTTGAGCTCAGGTTGTGCTCTCAGGATTGTGGGATCAAGCCCAGCATAGGGCTGGCTCCCCACTCAGCACAGAGTTTGTTTGTGATGTTCTCCCTCTCTTCTCTACTCCTCCCCTCCCACTCTCTCTTAAATAAATAACTGAATCTTTAAAAAAAAAAAAAGCTCTTTCTTGTTCTCCAGTAATTTTTTTTTTTTTTTTTTTTTTTTGGAACAGTGGCTTCCTGATCTTTATGCATGGTTGCCCTGTCTTCTTTTACCTCTGGGAAAATTTTAATGTTGTGTTGGCTTTTGTTGTTAATGATTTCCTCTGCTCTCTGGATTACTTTGTTGGAGTCTCCATCTTCAATGCCAGAAACTTTCATTCCATGCTTAGAGCCCGTTCCTTGGCTGTTGGAAGCTTTGGGTGTGAGGGCAGGGCTTGTCAATTGCTGGATTCTGCCGGAGGGTAATCCAGAGAGTGCTTGGCAGTGTCATTGAGGGACCCCCAAATGGCAGTGTCTGTGGTCTTCTTTCTACAGGGCACTTTCTACAAGGAGGCATCTTGGATTCTTCTGCCCTAGTGCAGGCTTGAGTAGGATGAAGGATAAACTGCGCTGTTCCTGGTCCGGGAGCTGAGCCAGGACAAGGGGCTGGGGAATCTCATCTTTCAGAACTGAATCTTTCTCTAATCCCTCTGTTTCTCCCTCTGTGCCTACCCCACCCCGTGCTGTGCCCGGTGTCCCTGAGCCTGGTGCCTCTTTGACCAGTATTTCCAGAAAATCGATTTCCCTTTTTCACTGGGGGGCAAGAGAGGGACTCTGGAGTGTCTCCTATTTCCCCTACTCCCCACCCCCATCTCTGGGGCTGTGTGCTGAGATGCCTGATAGCCTGATCCCTGACACTCTCCTGCACTCTTTGGCCTCTCCTGGGCTTCCCATCATGGGCCCTTGGGCTTCAGCAGTCTCTTTGCATAGCAGTGTCAGCTTTGCATAGTCACTTATCACTCATCCATCCACTTTTCATCTTCCAAACAGTGTTGACATCTCTCATCTGCCGTTGTTTCTATTCCAGTTCTCCTTGTCCTTGTGGTTTATAGCATGTAAATTCTTCTACTGTGCTCAGTGCATTTTATCAGGAAGCAGAAATTAATGTTTGTTCAACCGCCACATTTAATCCTAAATAGCTTTTTTGAGTAGCTGGTCAGGCTTGACATGATGGGAAGCTTATAATAGTCACATCTGTTTCCCCCGAGTTATTCGAGACTCAGGCACATGGAAATGAAATGTTCATTAAATCATTTTAATGGAAGAAAACGAGGGGAAATATTTCATTTGTTCATTCATCCCTTTCACCCCCCCAAACATTTAACGAGTACGAGCATATGCCCAGACTGTGCTAGGTGCCAGAAAATAAAATCTGAGCAATATTTGGTATCTTCCTTCAAAGAAATTATAATTAATTATAGGGAAGGTAGGCAGGTAAGTCAAAGCTCACAATAACATAATAATAATATGCTATCATAGGGGTGTTTGCAAAGGGTGCTGTAGGAATACAGAGTAGGGTGTCCAAATCAGTCCAGATGCTGGGAAAGGCTCCTGGGAGGAGGTGGCCCTGAAGCTAAGTTTTGAAGGAGAAATACAACTAACCGAGATGAGGAAGATGGGCAAAGGGCAACCCCAATAGAGGGGACTGTGTGTGTTCAGGCAAGGAGTCTAGAAATAGCATGACATGGCAGAGGAACCTCAAGTAGGTTGAAATGGCTGGAGAAGGGTCCCTGCTGGGGAGTGGCCCAAGTAAGAGCCTAACGGTCACTGACTATAAATATCTACATTAGTCCAGAGCGTGAGCCTGGGCCGACTGATGAGAGATACAGAAATAATAATATCCTATTCCCTCTGTGAATTTGAGCCAATTTTAAAAATGTTATTTGTAAAATGAGGATACTCATTTAATGACATTACATAAAGAAATGACACAAAATGCTGGGTCCGTGGCAGGAATTTAAAATATTCTAGTTGTCTCCTGACAAACCTGCCTTCAATCTTTCCTCTCTCATTCTCTTTCTCTCTCTCTAGTCCCCTAACAGTTATAAAACAGATTCTGGAAAAGCTTAACTCTTAGGAAACTCTTTCCTTCTCTCCCATTCTGCTAGGCAGGGGATTACTTAAGCATCTTTTAACTGAGTATTTTTTTAATCAGCAGATGCGGTGTTTATGAGTTCTTGGGTGTCTGGGGCATCTTCCTGTAAAGTCTGGGTGTCTTTTTAAGGGCCCTAGGGTGAGACCCGGAGAAATGAATTCCAGTCTCCTCTCCACCACTAACATATATGTGACCTTGGGCAAGGCCCTTTCTCTGTCCTGGCTCTGATCCCCTCAGCTGGCAAACAAGAGGAATTAAATTAGATTACCTTTAAGGTTTATTCCAGCTCAGTAATTGGATGCAGGGAGCTTTTGGTTGTACCGATACTAATATAAAGAGTGAGGTAGGATTTTTGGATTTTTACTTTCATATCATCTATTTTTCCTATCATATGATATTTTCATATATCATGAAGAGGGAAAGGCAATTCTTTTCCAGTCTTGGCAAGCAGGCAGAAGTGGGATTCCTCACTTCTTACCTCTCCTACCTTCCCGCCCTTTCAGCTACTGACGGATTTACTCACACAAAGCCCCCAAAGAAATGCTGGCACAAAACAAAACAAAAACACAAAAACCAAAAAAAACCCTTCCAATGTGTCCTTCTGAATTGTTCTGCACTGTTGGGAAAGTTGGGGGAGCTGGGACTCTTAAAAACCAACTGTTGTGAAAACACATCATCATCGTGTACAGTCCCGGTCCAAAGCCCGAGTCCAGCTGTTTTAATCGCCCCAAGTGACTGCATGGGCCAACGACAACCTTCTGGTTGGTCTGGTCGATCCATGGCAAGTGAGGGTTTGGGTAAATCGTGGGGGTGGGGAATGGCATTTCCTGTTCCCCTCGGGTTTCTCTAACTGACCAGAAGGAAGTGCCTTGGAATTCTCCCTGAACAGGCCCTTTTTAAGGCTCAGAGGGTCCGTACCCTGAGCAGTCAGCCTGGACTGGGGGTAAGGTACAGGAGAACAGCACATGCAGAATTTTGATTGACACCTTTCGGCCTCCCTTGGTCTGTTGAACAAGACTTCTTGCGATATAATGGAGCCTTCCTTGAGGCTCCAGGTTTCAATACTAATAATATTGGGGGGTCCGATGACTGGCTGTAGCCTGCATATATCGGCGTTCTCAGCAATTCCCAACACACAGCCTGGTGTTTGTGCTCGGTCATCGGTTGAAAGCCAATTTTTAAAAAAATGCTTACGACCTGCAATCTTTGTACAATTTTAAAAGAACAGGCAGACCTTTTAGAACTATTTTTGCAACTTTTTGTTCCAACTTTACTTTCTGTCCCAAAATGATCAGAATGCTCCCAGTGCCAGTAACAGACATCCCGTTCCATCTGCGTCTTATCATATCTTCCCTCCTACACATTGCAAATCTCATCGGGCATTTTTTTTTTTTTTTTTTTTTTTTTTTTGACCAGCATTGACATTGAAATCTCTCTTCAGCCCAGACCTCCAGTTTATTCCAATAGATGCATTATTTCAATAGCGGTTTTCTGGGGGTCTACTGTGTACTAGGCCCCGGAACAAATAATGATGCTATTATATATAATGTGATTTTAAAAAGTCTTACCTTGAGGTTTCAACCAAATTTGACTTCTTTTAATTGATCTCCTGTTTCCTTTTGCTTCTTTTCTCCCTTTCCCTCCTCCTCTGCTTTCCCTTCTGTTTCATCTCTCTCTTTCCCTGCGGTTTCCCACTCTTTGGGGAGGGGCAGGATTTCCTGCTCCGAAGTTGGTTGGTTTCTGGGAGGAGCCAGAAGACCTGCTTTGGGCCTGGAACCAGCTGGTCTGCCACCTGATACAAGAAGGTGAAACCCAGGCCAAGGAAGAAGGGCCTTCTGCTAGGACAGAGCTTGCGGCTGGGAGGTGCTGAGAGAGGAGCCCTAAAGGGAAGCCAGAGCGGACCAGTGGGTCAGTCCTGGCAAGCAGGCCCAGGGGTTCAGGGCTCTCCAAGGGACAGAGCACCCCAGGCTGGAAGTATTGAAAGGGGTCCTGGTTGCCCTGGAGACTTAGCCATTACTGTTATTACTGTTGTTAGCTCTACACAGGCCAGAGGCACAAAGGCAGAGCCCCTGTCCCACCCTCAGCAAAAGCTCTTTGCTCCAGCTCAGATCCCTGGCTTTGCCTCAGGGGGAGATACTGAAACAAGAACTGGGTTTGAGCACATTCTCCTTCCCCACCGGAGGAGACTTTAGGATCCCGTGTACTCCGTGAGACGTGTGTATCTGCACATTTTTCAATTATGAACTCCTCAGGGAGTCATCTAAGTGACAAAAACAATTACGGTGATCACATCAATAGGAGCAGGGAGTAGACAGTGGAGGGGAAGTCAGGAGCCTGCCGTGAGATCCAGGTGGGGTAGGGGTTCCCAGTCATTCCAGCCTGATTCACACCAATTAATGATGGAAGCTCATTCCTCAGTTTAGAGGTTTCGTTCTTTTGGACTAAGGCATGGACAACAGTGTGCCCATACAATGTTCACTGTCTTTATCCATTTATTTATTCACCATTCAACAGATATTTAATGAGCACTTACTCCATGCCGGGCACTAGGGTAGAAGCTGGGAGTAGAGGGTTAGCCAAGCTAGACATGGGCCCACCCTGAGGACGGGTATAATTGACATGGTCGCACAGTGGTGTCTGAGATCTGGGAACAGAAATTTAGAGGAAGGGCTGGAATTGTTGGGTGCTAATGTCTCCCTTGAAACTGCATCACTGGATAGATTTTGGTTCATCATCTTTCTCTTTCTTAGTCAAATGGGACATTGTTTCTTTCAGCAGTGTTTCTCCTTGCAATAACTAACTGTAAGTATCCCTCTCTAGAGGCTCCCGATTCTTAGAGGATAGACTCAGTCAGTTGTTTTATCTAGAGAACCATAATTCCTATTGATTTCTAGCTTATTTACTTTCTAAGTCCCTGTGAAAATGCTTAGACCCAAATCGGACATTCAGGATTTCAATTATTTTTTCCTCTCATTAAATCTCCTAATTTATATTTGAGCCCATTAAAAGAAAGAAAAGAGAACTGAAAAAGACTAGTCTCCTTTATTTCAACTGTTGGGTCTACTCCAGCATACTCTTTGAAAATTTCCTGAAGTCTGTTTTCATTTTTATTTAATTTATAATTTTGAATCCTCGTCCACCGTCCCTTTGAAAGAAAGGCTTCTGGAATTATCTTTTGTACTGTATTTTCTAGTTTTTCTTGCTCTCTTTAGGCACTTTTTTCTTTCATTTTACATGGCTGAATTATTTCAATTTCTCCCTTCTTCCCTGCTGCTTTTATGTATTTTTTTCCAGCTGTAGTACTAAGGAACTACTTGGTACAAGTCTGTAGCCCAGAGCAATACGTACCTAATAAAATCCCATTTAACAAATGTTTACCCAACTTCTTTAGGTCTAGAAAAATCTTTAATTATAACTCTTAATATGGCTCTAGACCAGGGCTTAAATTAGGTCTTTTTTAAAAAAAAATTCAATTTATTTAAGTCGAGAAATGAAACAAACAAAAATCCCTCAAAACAGTTCACCCAGCTTCTCTATGACTGCTTTCTGGTTTAGCAAGGTTGCAATATGATTGCTTTTTTTCCCGAGAAAATTCTGATGAAAGGATGGCCCATCTAAAAGATCAAGCAAAGATGAGTGGAAAAAGAGTAAAATGAAATAAGGGTGGGTTTCAGAAGGCACGAGTCCTTGAGAGAGACCATAGTGGAATTAGAATTTTGTTATTTAGGCCTCAGCATATGAATTAAAGAAGCAAACTATTGATTCTTTTGATTTCTGGAGTCCTGCTTAACCTGTATTAGTTTATTCTGGGGGGTTTTCTCTTAAATGAATTAATTTACTGATTTTGACATGTTGAAGTTCCTCCATGATGGCCATTGTTCTAACTCAAAGGTTTTGTCCTTTATCAAAGTAAGCATAAGAGTTAGGATTACAGTGCAGCTTTACATGGGAAGGAGGAGTTCTTCTAAGAGGAGTTTGCAATTTTGACATAGAAGAACCCAGAAAGACAAAAGAGGCTGTTTAGCAACAGTGTGTGCTTGCAAGTGGTATCTTGCATGCCCTTCCTAAACAGAGGTTAGGAAAGGGCCATGCAATCCAATGACCTGACAATGTTTGACCCTGGAATATAGACTGAAAGTGTATTCCTTCACACATTGACAAGACAGAGCATGCTTTCCTGTAAGTTTTGTAGGAGATCCAAAGCTAAGTTTGGCCAATTACCTTTTCCTAAATTGGGCACCAGTCTAATGGATCTCCAGCTATGATCCCCTAGGTCAACTTGGATTGGATTAGTGATTTATTGGGCCATTCCCTTTGGAACACTCCCTTATACATATATCAGAAATAAGGTATTCCAGAACAAAACAAAAACACAGAAGACAAGACATTACCATATAGACAAAAACAAAAGTAAGGTGAGCAACAGGGGAATAAGCAGTTTAATGACACAAATAGTTATCAAATGATATACCTCCACACAAAGGGTCTAATGACATATATGAGACCGATGTCTAATTACTCAGTGGTAGACCTCCTAAAAAAATATCTAATGACCTTATGCAAAGGCCTAGGTATGATTATTTATCAGCATCTACACCCATCCACTAAAATATCTAGTTACTTTGTACAAAGACTGATGATTTTATAGAGGCCTACTTGGTTACAAATCATAGAAGTGGTGAGAACTCAGTTGAAACCACTGGAGTTCAGACAGTCCTTGGGACTGACTTAGCTGGCAGCAGGTATGAAGGGCAAATAGAGTTTGGGTACAAGGAACCTAGGAATCATACTTGTTGGGTTTTGGGAAACACAAAATTCAGAGATTGGCATACTTTCTCAGGCTTAAGTGGGCGGACATCACCTATAGGCATATTATATATATGCATACTATGGTTTGACTGCCTGGCACTCTGAAATGTATTTATGGGGTGTGTCAGTTCCCGGTTGGTTGGCCCTTGGTCGTGATGGTCTGTCACTGGTTGGTTGGCTTGTAAGAGTGTGTCTGCTGAGGTGAGTTGCCATTGATGGAGCCGGTGGGTTTAGACTAGTTCTGGAGACCATGGTTATAGAAAAATCAGATTTGTCCAAAAGATGTGGCAAGTTTTTAGTGTTCTCACAGTTGATACCAACTATGTGCTTTCATTAAAACATAGTACAAGTTGGAATCTAATATAACACAAAATTACATATTTATCTCTATTAATAGATCCGAGTTTTATAATGAACAAGGTGACTTCTAAGTGTTGCACGATGACAAAGTTTGATAACCATTAGGCTCAACCACGAGGTTAAGGTATTTTTTAAAAAATACTTTATTTATTTATTTTACAGAGAGAGAGAGAGAGAGAGATCACAAGGAGGCAGAGGGGCAGAGATGGGATGGGGGGTGGGAAGAAGGCTCTCAGCTGAGCAGGGAGCCTGATGCGGGGCTCCATCGCGGGGCTCAATCCCAGGACCCTGAGATTATGACCTGAGCCGAAGGCAAAGGTTTAATTCACTGAGCCACCCAGGCAACCCCAGGTTAAGGTATTTTCTAAGAGGCAAAAGCCTTTGGAGGATGAACTTAATTGGGAAAGAGGTTTTTTTTTGAATCAAATTCATTATTGTTATTATTATTTACATTATAGTTAGTTAACATATAAATTCATTATTTTTAATAATCATTTAGTAAGAAGGAAAATATTTGTCAACATGCTGAGAAAAAGAACAAAATGGCATTGGAAACAGAGCGGGTGTGTGTGTCGGGGGCGGAGGGATGGGTTCAGAGAAACAGGCTGGAATAGGAAATATACCCCCTCTTTGGTAGTTGTACCAAGTAGAATCCCAGCATCTTATAATTGGGTGGGACCTCAGAGGTCATTAGCCCAATCTCCTTTCCAGGTTCAGAAATCTCCTTTCCAGTTTATTTCCAACTTCTGCTTGCATGCTTTTAGTAATGAGTTTACTGTACATCATAAGGAAACTCCTTAGGTTTTAATGACTCTGATTTCTTAATGACCTAAGAACTGCTTCCTTGTACTTCTTTTTGCTTTTAGTTTTGCGTTTTCAAGCCACATAAAATAAGTCTATTTATTGGATCAATATGGCTGCCTTTCAACTATTTGGAGGTAAGGATGTGGCAGGATTGTATTGGAATTTCTCTATTCCTCTACTCAGTTGTTCCGAATGTGACAGGGTTCTTGGATTTTTATATGCTCAAGTCCCTCTGATCCAAGTAGTTTTTGTTTGTCAAGGTCTCTCTTGAAATATAACAACTATCATTGACCGAAAGCTTACTGTTTGTTAGGTACCTGCATAGGTACTTCACGTGCATTGTCTCAGTTAATTCTCAAAAATAATCACGAGGGAGGCGCTATTTTATAGATGGTGCTTAACTTAATTAACCTGAGGCAGAGAGTTTATAAGTAACTTGTCCAAGGTCTTAAAGAGAGCTAATGGAGGAGTCCGAATGGAAACCTAAGCAAATCCACGGGTTCTCTTAACTTTTTTGGTTTTCCACCTGCCAGATTGTAAAGTAAAATAAAACTACCTCCTTGTCCCCTTTTCTGGACATACCACTCCTACTAATAAGATGTTAGGAGTTCTTGTTTTTTTTTGTTTGTTTGTTTTTGGCAGACCTTTGTTAGCTTATATTGAGCTTGTAATCAGTGGAAACAGCTAGGTCTTTTTCATATGATCCGCTGCTAGAACAAGCGTTCATAATTCTGGGGCCATGCAAGTGGATTTTTGGAACTAATTCTGTACTGTATCTTCTCTGTTCAGTTTCAACTGTGCTTCCAATCTGTTGAGTCATTTTGAATCCTGACTCTACAACCTCACTAACAGAAATGATATGTATACCTTCTGTCACTTCTAGGTTGATGATAAAATTGCCAGGCAGGATAGGGCCATTTTTGTCCCTGTTCGAGGAGAGGGACTGCTATTGATAACTACTACAGTCCCTGGAGACGGCCTCAAAACCTTGATTCTGAAACTGTTAAGCAAACCTTTTTCCTTCCTTTCCTTTAACCCAGGGCTCCTGGACCTCTGCCCTACTGATTGACATTTGGACCAGGGAGTGCTATGTTGTGGGTGGGTGTCCTGTGTATTAGAAGCTGTTTCGCAGCATCCCTGGCTTCTACTCCCTAGGTGCTAGTAACAGTGCCCCCCTCTCCCTACCAGACAACTAGAAACGTCTCCAGACATTTTCAAATGTCTCCTGGGGGACAAAATTGCTCCTCCTCTGAGAATCAGTCTCTGACTTCATAAATAGATTACCTGAGCCATCAAGTATTTACTAAGAACCGATTATGTGCCTGAGACTTAATAATTTCTATGAACATTAAAGAGGAAGAGGAGGACAAGGAACTTGATCACAAGATTATACTCTGTTCCTGGAGGAAGAGGACTCAGATGGGAGATAGCCTGTCTTTTCTCTTTCTAACCTAGAGCTTCTTACTATGATTTGAGTTGAGGAGGAGGAAGGCTGGGTAGAGCCAGACATCCATTTGGGCATTCTTGGGACCTTGCCTTGTCTTCTGACTAGCTAGCTAGTTTTTTTTTTTTTTTTTTTTTCTTTCCTCTCTCTCTCTCTCTCTCTCTGTTATAATACAGTTAGGAAAAGGGGCATCTGGGTGGCTCAGTGGGTTAAGCCTCTGCTTTCTGCTCAGGTGATGATCTCAGATTCCTGGGGTCAAGCCTGGCATGGGACTCTGCTCAGCAAGGAGCCTGCTCTCCACCCCCCACCCCAGCCTACTTGTGATCTCTGTCAAATAAATAAAATCTTAAAAAAAAAAAAAAAAGAACAGGAAGAAAGAGGTATCAGTCAAAGGAGCCTCTAGTCAGGTATGAGATGGCAAATAGGTTTTTTGCCTTGAATTAATCAGTATCTGCTATTAGTATACTGTAGCTCACAAGCTGATTTATCTTCTGATCCTAAAATGCAAAGCCTGGTGGGACTTAATAAAACTTTTTCTGCCTCCCCTAACATGAAACAAAAATGAATCCTCCATATACTTATAAGCACGCAATATGAGTATCGGAGTCCCTGACAGTGAAGCAAATGCTGCCTGCGGCTCAGGTAGCTGCTCTCCCCACAGGGCTCAGCTAAGACCCCCTCTGCCAGCATGCTTACCCTCTCTGCTGTCCGCCACAGGGAAACAGGCCCCTCAGGAATCAGATACTGAGACATAGTATAAAACGAGTTTTATTTCAAAATGCAAAATGGTGGTCACTGTAATAATTAATAATAATAACAAGAATATAAAAAGCATTCCCCGCCTTCCACCCTAGTGCAAAACGGTGGATGCACTCAGAAAGCTCGAAGACATGTTATCCTGCAATGCTGCACAGCAGCAACACTTAATCCCAAACTCCTTTTGGTGGATCCGTGTGGTAGTTCAGGTCTGGAAGCGGGTGGCTTCTCAGATCTAAGTCCAAACAGCACAGGACTCCTGCTCTTTCCCCCTTGAGCCCGACCCTACACGCGCCCTCTTTCTCGAACTCCGGCTTTCTCTTCCCTCCCTCCGCGGGCTCCCAGGGGTCCTACGAGGCGTGCTGCCGGATGGAGAGCGCGCGGCTGCAGAGGACGGCCTCCTGCTGCTTGCTTTTCTCCCGCAGGGTCTGGATCGCGAGGCGCTTCCGCTCTTGGGCCGCCTGGAGCTCGGCCACCGCCGCCTCCTCGTCCCGCAGGCGGCTAGCGGCGGTGAAGGGGCTGCACACAGTCTCCACTAGGCCGATGACCATGCCGACGAAGGCCAGCACGCCGCCCAGCACGTACAGCTTCAGCACCTTCCGATTGGGCCTCTGGGCCATCAGCTCCCTGGCCAGCGGGATCAGCTCCTGCACCGTTTCCATCTCGGGGCCGGGGGTGACCTGCGGAAGGGGCGACGCAGGAAAGGGGACCGTCAGCCACGGAAAGATGGCTCCAGCCTGCCCGAGCTCCCCTCACTCGGCTGTCCCGCAGGAAGGGGGGCCCGCCCCGGACCCCGCCCCGCACCCCGCCCCGCCTCACTCTCTCCCGCGGGGTTCACCTTGGGGGCGCAGCGCGATCAGGAGGCAGCGCGAGCGGTCAGCGCGTGAAGGGGTCTGGCCGGCCTCTGCGTTCTCCTCCTACGTAGCCGCGGCTCTTCCAGGTGGAGACTCCGCAGTTGGCACCTCGGCGGTGCCCCGGGGCCGCTTATATCTTTTCCTCCGAGACCCGCCTCCCGGGCTCCCCTGGCCCGGGGCCAGCGCCGCTAGCGCCAGAGGAAGGAGGGGGAAGTAGGGGGGGGCGGGGTAGGGGCGGGGAAGGACCTAGGTGGGGGCGGCCAGGAGCTGTGCACACCTGGGTCTTGAAGCTGGGAGTCCCAAGCAGGGGAGACCGCGGCGGGCGTGCGGGGATGGGGGCTGCCGGGTCGCAGGAGGTCCCCCTCCGGGTGCACACTCCGGTGAGGACCCGGAGCCCTGGGAGGTAGTGCGGACACACTCCATGTGACTCTTCCTTAGTGTGGGTGGGTGGCCCAGCTTTCCTTGCCCTGGGTGGCCTGTGAGGGACCCCTAATGGGCTTCTACCTAACCGGAAGTTCTTTGGTTTTTATTCCTAAGTGTTGTCATTTTCCCACAGGTGTGGGGACTGGAGGGGAGAAGGCAAGGGGGAGGGATCTTGGAAGGAGCAGAACCAGGTTTCAGGGCTCTGTGCATGCTTGTGTTTCTTTCCGGCTTGACTGGTTTTACTCACAGGTGCTAGCCCTAATAGGGTCACTTGATAGATTACTACTTATTGAGGGTGCCCTTTTACCCAGGTGTGTGTGTGTGATGCCTCTCTCTGCGCTTGCGCCTGTTTGTATATGTACTTCTGGGTATCATTAAATCCAAATTATCTCCACTCCTACTTGAGAAGTGCAGCTGTGGGTTACAGGGCAGAGAAGATGGAAGGGGACTGTCCATAAGTTTCTTCTGGGGGTCTGGAATGCAAATAGCTCATGCTCTCAGTGAATGCTTGCCACTTCCCTGGGTCTGGGGGTGCAACGCCACTGTGCTGGCTCCTAGAAACGGGGCAGAAGGGTAAGAGCAGGGTTTGGGTAAGAGCTGGAGAGAGAACTCTTGGCGGGAGGGGGGGTGCTGGCTGGCTCAGTTGAAGAGGGTGTGATTCTTGGTCTGGGGTCCTTAGTTCAAGCCCGGGTTAGGTGAAGAGATTATTTAAGTAGGACTTAAAAAAAAAAAAAAAAAATCACTCTTGGAAGCAAGGGACGGGAGAAAGATACATTTTGGCTGGGATTAAAATCATTCCTATGGGGTGAAGGGTGCAATGATTTAGCTTTGGTTATCCATTTACCAGAGTTAACTAGCTAGAGGTGAAAAGCAGAGGCAAGTGGGCCAAAGGGCTGCCAGCACTTAGGGGGAGGAGAGAGAAATCAGACTGGCCAGAAAATTTGTGAAGGTCAGTGATGCAATCTTGCAACAGCCTCCTGTGGGTAGGGACAGGGAAAGGGGCTGTTTCAAAGATCAAGTGTTGGAGTCCTTGCATATTTTAACAGTAACCTTTTTTGGGGGTGGGGGCTGAGGCAATTTCCCTGACAATTTAGTTAAAAAAGACAACCCTGCCAGCTACCCTTTGCCTTGGCTATTAGCATTTACGGTAGTAAGATTTGTGTGGGCAAGGTTAGTTAAGCAGCTTTTGTAAAATTCTGCCTTTTAGTCAGAACCTAAGCAGTCAAGTTGACATGGGGCCAAATAGAGGTTATTCCTACAGGTTGGTGAACACTGCTTATTGTTCTTTTAATGTTGTCAGACAGGAAATTTCTGCAACAAAGGACCAAGTTGAGATTAATAAGTGGAGATTAATATCAATCTTGGGATTTTCTTTCTTTCTTTTTTTTTTTTTTTTTTTAAAGATTTTTATTTATTTATTTGACAGAGAGAAATCACAAGTAGACGGAGAGGCAGGCAGAGAGAGAGAGAGGGAAGCAGGCTCCCTGCCGAGCAGAGAGCCCGATGCGGGACTCGATCCCAGGACCCTGAGATCATGACCCGAGCCGAAGGCAGCGGCTCAACCCACTGAGCCACCCAGGCGCCCCTCTTTTTTTTTTTTTTTTTAAAGATTTTATTTATTTATTTGATAGAGAGCTCACACAAGAAGGGGAGAGGGGCAAAAGGAGAGGGAGAAGCAGACTCCCTGCTGAGCAGGATCCTGATGGGGGTCTCAATTTCAGGACCCTGGGATCATGACCTGAACTGAAGGCAGAAACTTAACTGACTGAGCCACCGAGGTGCCCCAGTCTTGGCATTTTCTTTGATTCTTTCTTAACATTTTGAAGAAGTCTCTAATAACCTGGCAGAAATGATATGCAAACCTCAAGATTTGTGAGTGTGCCAAACACTGTGGCTTCTGGAAGCGTATATAATATATACCTTATTATCGGGGCTTTCACTTGGTTCCTTCTCTGAAGGTGAGTTAGCCCAGCATTGGTCGCAAAACTCCAAAGCTGACCTGAAATTGACTCCATCGTAAGCATTTCCGGTATTTCTATAACTCAAAGAAGAAATCCACGTGCCTTCCACCGTCAGCAGACTGTAATTTATCCGGGGTTCCCCTTTTTTTGTGATTTACTGTGGTAGAGCACATTACTACCTGGATGAGTTCCCCTCTTTCCCTCTTTGATAATATGACTTTGACCTTGACCCCCGACCCCACCAGCTGGCTGGCCAGGGCTGTGCAGACAGAGCAGCAGGTGGTACAGATTGGGGGTGCCAGGGCATTTGGTGTTTCTGGTTTAGGTGGTAGCCGGAGCTGAGGAAGAGGTGGTGGGAATAGAAGGCTAAAGAATCCAGGATCAATTTGTGTTTAGGAATTTCTGATGGCTCCTCTGTCTAGGTGGGAAAAGAGAATCCAGCTTCTTGGGTAGAGGGTTATATAGGGCTTGGGAAACTAAGCACGTGCTTTAACAGTGCTGATGTCACTTTAGAGAAGGAAAGCCTTATGTTGCATCATGCAGATCAGACCAGCTGTAGGGTAATCAACCATTTCAGGGTGTCTAGGGCTGAGGGGTTTCCCTGAGTGCAGGACTCACAGGGTTGAAACTGGGACAGCTCTGGGCTAATTGGGGTAGCTGGTCACCCGACACTTGAATCTATCCTAACATTTAGTTGTGCCATTTCTAGGAAGGTAGGAAAGGCCAGTTTAAAATTTATTTTGCGGGCACCTGGGTGGCTCAGTGGGTTAAGCCGCTGCCTTCGGCTCGGGTCATGATCTCAGGGTCCTGGGATCGAGTCCCGCATCAGGCTCTCTGCTCTCTCTCTGCCTGCCTCTCTGCCTACTGTGATCTCTCTCTGTCAAATAAATAAATAAAATCTTTAAAAAAAAATAAAATTTATTTTGCTTTCCAAATCCCTTTCTCCCAAACACTAAAACAAACACCCAGAGCCACCTGCAGAGGAGCAGAGGGGCAGCAGGTATGAGTGCAGGAGAGAGAGAGAGCTACCCCACAGCTGTGCCTTGGGAACTGAAGGAACAGGAGACAGAGGCCTTTTGGATGATTGGTTGTCTATGAGCCTCAACTAGTAATAGCATTACTTTGTTACCAGCTCTTTGCCGCCTACCAAAGTCATTGCCCACATGGGTATAATAGGAGGCTGGAGGAGGAGGATCCTCCATTATAGGAGACAAGATAAAATCATTTGTAAATCTGAAACTCCTCATTTTTTTTTCTTGAGTTACTTTCATTTCATGTACACTACTTTTGGAGAGGTTTTTTATCTCTCAAATATCAATGGATGATTTTTGAATCTACATGTCCAACTTTTGTCTGCTTCTGGATTAGAGTTCCAGAGTCTAGACATTTCTATGTGGATCTGTTGCTTTTATCACAAGCTTAACACACTCTAATTAAGATGCTCCGTATTCTCTAAGTCAAGCGGAGAAAGACAACTATCATATGATCTCCCTGATATGAGGAAGTGGTGATGCAACATGGGGGCTTAAGTGGGTAGGAGAAGAATCAATGAAACAAGATGGGATTGGGAGGGAGACAAACCATAAGTGATTCAATCTCACAAAACAAACTTAGGGTTGCTGGGGGGAGGGGGGTTGGGAGAAGGGGGGTGGGATTATGGACATTGGGGAGGGTCTGTGCTTTGGTGAGTGCTGTGAAGTGTGTAAACCTGGCGATTCACAGACCTGTACCCCTGGGGATAAAAATATATGTTTATAAAAAAAAATTAAAAAAAAAAAAGATGTTCCGTATTCTATGTATTCTTACAAACTAACTCACCTTCTCATGTATCCTTATTGCTAGCAGGGGCATCTCCACTGTACCTGTTCTCTGGGCTTCAAATACTGTGGCATTTTTTTGGCCTTTCCTGACCATTCTGTCTCACTGTGCCCTACCCAGTGCCCTGCTTTATTTTTCTTCCTAGCACTTAGTACCTGAATTTATGTGGATAGAACTGTTGCTTTGCTTTTATTTCTTTTCCATGCTCATTGGAGCCACCAGTGAGGGCCGCCAAGCTTCATGAGGGCTGGAATTGTATTTTGCTTTTCACTGTGTCTCCAGAACCTCCTATGATCCTTGGCATATGGTAGGTCCTTAAAAGGTATCTATGGGATTAATGAATGTCTTCCCCATTGGACTGGCAGGAAGGGACCGTGTTTATTGGATTTGTATGTAGACATTTAGCAGATGCTCAAAGAAGCATTCAGGCTTTTTCTTTATCATTTTTTCTTCTTAAGTAGGCTCGGTGTCCAGCATGGGGATTGAACCCAACAACCCCAAGATCAAAAGTTGCATGCTCTACCAACTGAGCCAGCCAGGAATTCCATTGTTTTTTGTTTTTCGATAGTTTTCTTTTCTCTTTTGTTGTTGTTGTGGTTGTTGTTGTTGCTGTTCTTCTTCTTCTTCTTCTTTTTTTTCCCCCTTTAGTTTTCTTCTCTGTACTCTATTTCAGACACTACAACCAAATAAATCTTAAAATTAAATTTTTATTCTTTTTCTTTGTTTTTAAAAAAATTTCTTATTAACATATAATGTATTATTAGCCCCAGGGGTACAGGTCTGTGAATCGTCAGGCTTACACACTTCCCAGCACTCACCAAAGCACATACCTTCCCCAGTGTCCATAACCCAACCAACCTCTCCCCACCCTCCTCCCCTCGGCAACTCTCAGTTTGTTTTGTGAGATTAAGAGTCTATTATGGTTTGTCTCCCTCCTGATCCCATCTCATTTCATTTTTTCCTTCCCTACCCCCCAAACCCCCCATGTTGCCTTACAAATTCCTCATATCAGAGAGATTATATGATAATTGTCTTTCTCTGATTGACTTATTTCTATTAGCTTAATACACTCTAGTTCCATCCACGTCGTTGCAAATGGCAAGATTTCATTTCTTTTGATGGCTGTGTAATATTCCATCTTCTTTATCCATTCATCTGTTGATGGACATCTAGGTTCTTCCCATAGTTTGGCTATTGTGGACATTGCTGCTATAAATATTCGGGTGCATGTGCCCCTTCGGATCGCTACATTTGTATCTTTAGGGTAAATACCCAGTAGTGCAATTGCTGGGTCGTTGGGTAGCTCTATTTTCAACTTTTTGAGGAACCTTCATGCTGTTTTCCAGAGTGGTTGCACCAGCTTGCATTCCCACCAACAGTGTAGGAGGGTTCCCCTTTCTCTGCATCCTCGCAGCATCTGTCATTTCCTGACTTGTTAATTTTAGCTATTCTGATTGGTGTGAGGTGGTATCTCATTGTGGTTTTGATTTGTATTTTCCTGATGCTGAGTGATGTAGAGCTCTTTTTTATGTGTCTGTTGGCCATCTAGATATCTTCTTTTCAGAAATGTCTGTTCATGTCCTCTGCCCATTTCTTGATTGGATTATTTGTTCTTTGGGTGTTGAATTTGATAAGCTCTTTTTAGATTTTGGATACTAGCCCTTTACCTGATATGTCATTTGCAAATATCTTCTCCCATTCTGTCATTTGTCTTTTGGTTTTGTTGACTGTTTCCTTTGCTGTGCAAAAGCTTTTGATCTTGATGAAGTCCCAATAGTTCATTTTTCCCTTGCTTCCCTTGCCATTGGCTGGCGATGTTTCTAAGAAGAAATTGCTGTGGCTGAGGTCGAAGACGTTGCTGCCTGTGGTCTCCTCAAGAATTTTGATGGCTTCCTTCCTCACATTGAGGTCTTTCATCCATTTGGAGTCTATTTTTGTGTATAGTGTGAGGAAATAGTCCAGTTTCATTTTTTTTGCATGTGGCTGTCCAATTTTCCCAATACCATTTGTTGAAGAGACTGTCTTTTTTTCATTGGACATTCTTTCCTACTTTGTCAAAGATTAGTTGACCATAGGGTGGAAGGTCTATTTCTGGGCTCTCTATTCTGTTCCACTGATCTATGTGTCTGTTTTTGTGCCAGTACCATACTGTCTTGATGATGACAGCTTTGTAATAGAGCTTGAAGTCTGGAACTGTGATTCACCACCAACTTTGGTGTTCTTTTTCAACATTCCTCTGGCTATTCGAGGTCTTTTCTGGTTCCATATAAATTTTAGGATTATTCTATTTCTTTGGAAAAAATGAGTAGTATTTTGATAGGGATTGCATTAAATGTGTAGATTGCTTTAGGTAGCATAGACATTTTCACAGTA
The DNA here is from genome assembly GCF_030435805.1 of Mustela lutreola. NCBI lineage: Eukaryota > Metazoa > Chordata > Mammalia > Carnivora > Mustelidae > Mustela > Mustela lutreola. Next base: position 40,491,262 of record NC_081303.1, read on the forward strand.
TTTGTTCTTCCAATCCATAAGCATGGAAAATTTTTCCATTTCTCTGTGTCTCCCTCCATTTTTTTTGTGAGTATACTTTATAGTTTTCTGAGTACAGATTCTTTGCCTCTTTGGTTAGGTTTGCTCCTAGGTATCTTATGGTTTTGGGTGCAGTTGTAAATGGGATTGACTCCTTAATTTCTCTTTCCTCTGTCTTGTTGGTGTATAGAAATGCAATTGATTTCTGTGCATTGATTTTATATCCTGACACTTTTCTGAATTCTCATACAAGTTCTAGAAGATTTGGAGTGGAGTCTTTTGGGTTTTCCACATAAGTATCATATCATCTGCAAAAAGTGATAGTTTGACTTCTTCTTTGCTGATTTGGATGCCTTTTATTTCTCTTTGTTGTCTGATTGCTGAGGCTAGGACTTCTAGTACTATGTTGAATAGCAGTGGTGATGGTGGACATCCCTGCCGTGTTCCTGACCTTAGCAGAAAAGCTCTCAGTTTTTCTCCATTGAGAATGATATTTGCTGTGGGTTTTTCATAGATGGCTTTGATGATATTGAGGTAAGTACCCTCTATCCCTACACTTTGAAGAGTTTTGATGAAGAAAGGATGCCGTACCTTGTCAAATGCTTTTTCAGCATCTATTAAGACTATCATATGGGTCTTGTTCTTTCTTTTATTAATATATTGTATCACATTGATTGATTTGTAGATGTTGAACCAACCTTGCAGCCCTGGAATAAAATCCTACTTGGTCATGGCGAATAATCCTTTTAATGTACTGTTGGATCCTATTGGCTAGTATTTTGGTGAGAATTTTCACATCTGTGTTCATCAAAGATATTGATCTGTAGTTCTCTTTTTTCATGGGGTCTTTGTCTGGCTTTGGGATCAAGGTAATGCTGGCCTCATAAAATGAGTTTGGAAGTTTTCCTTCCATTTCTACTTTTTGGAACAGTTTCAGGAGAATAAGAATTAATTCTTCTTTAAATGCTCAGTAGAATTCTCCTGGGATGCCTAAATTTTTATTCTTGATTGCCTGCTTAAAGCCTGGATTATTTTTTAAAAAGATTTTATTTTGTATTTATTTATTTGAGAGAGAGAGAGAGAGAGATCACAAATAGGCAGAGAGACAGGCGGGCGGGGCGGGGGGGAAGCAGGCTCCCTGCTGAGCAGAGAGTCCAATGTGGGGCTCAATCCCAGGACCCTGGGATCATGACCTGAGCTGAAGGCAGAGGCTTTAACCACTGAGCCACCCAGGTGCCCCAAGCCTGGATCATTTTTTTATTGCCTCCTTGGACTCCCGGATTCTGCAGATTGGATTTACTTGATTGGTATTCTTGGAATCTGAGACTTATATGATCTGCTCTTCTCTACTCATCTGACTTCATATTTCATTCTTCTCTAACAAGAATCCTTTGCTCCACAGGTGGGCTTCTCATGGCCAGAGAAACAGTCCATTCTCATTTCAGCTGCCTCACCTTTGCTCATAATCTTCTTCCTACCTGAAATGCTATTCTCATTCCACTCTGTCTTCCTTTCTCCCATTCATGTGCTCCAGGAAGCCAGCAGCACACCCTGATCTCTCTTTTCTGTGAATTTCAGCCGCCTTTATGGCTTGTCCTGCACAGGTCGGCACTGTGTTGTGTGCTGTTTATACAGCTCTTTCACTGTTCCCTGTGGGCTTGCCGTGCCTCCATAAAAGACCAGATCTTTGTACCTTTCATGGTGTAGCGTATAATAGGGGCTTAATCAATACTAGTTCCATTGACTTGAAAGTCACTATTGAGATAGAGATTGCAAAATGATCAGATTCTCTGGGGAGGTTATTTTAGGCACAGTGGCTTGTCCTTGGCATGGAGCCTGGGGGTGAAGATTGCCCAAGACCTCACAGCTTGGCTTGGTTCCTTCCACTCTGGCTTCCTCACCTTTCACTTGCATTCCCAGCTTAGTGTCTGACATTGCAGCGATTGGCTTACTCTGGGGTGCTCCTCCAGCCTGCTCCTGGGACTCCGGGGCCTTGAACAGGCTCCTTGTAGACAGTTTGCTTTAGTCCCTCATGGCTTCTGGCTGAGCGGAGCCACCATCTGCTGAACCATGTGGCGTGTGCCCCGAACAGTAGCACCCTACAACCCCTGTCCCACTTCTGAATCTCGCTACTCTACTCTGCAAGTTAGAATCAGCAGAGAATTTTCCCGAAGCTCAAATGCCAGTGCGACTTAAGAGGATAGGGCTCTGGAGTCAGATAGACTTGGGTTTGTTCAAGACCTGGCTCCACTTACTAGCATCTGACTTTGGACAAGTGACTTAGCTTTTCTAGTCTTGTTCATCATCTGTAAAGTGAGGGTGATGATCGCATCTATTAAATGAGGTGTGAGGAAGCCTGAATGAACTGGAGCACTGGAAAGGGCTTAGCAGGCTGACACGAATGAAAGCAGTCATTATTCTGTTGATTGTTGATTGACATTATTCTGTTGAATGATTCAGTCATTATTCTGTTGTCTTTGCCTCTTGCTCAGGTCAGCCATTCCTATGGTCTTTTATCCCCGGGCCCAGGTCATTCACATTCCCTAGGTGACACACAGGCAGGGATAAGGTCCAAAAATATTTGTTAAAGTCTGCCATGTATCTGATACTGTATTTAGTTACAGAAAGCAGAATACAATACAACACTGTTTTTGCCCTCCTGAGACTCATAGTCAAGTAGAGGTCTCGGACATTAAGTAAGTTATTACAGTATACTGAGATAAGCACAATAATAGAAATAGACACCAGGTAAACAAATAGAATAGAATGAGAAATATATTCACCGATTTAGTTTGGGGATTCCTTGACCAAGGAAGGCCTAAAAGTGGGTGATGCCTGAGCACCTGAGGGTATTAAAGGATGGATAATGTTTACCAGGTGACTCTGGGAGGGAGTGGGGGTTCAGGGTTAGGGGAGGCCTGGAATGAGAGAGGACTGCATATAAAAAGGATGGGATGCATGAGAATATGTTGCATGGTCCAAGAGAAGTTAGGCAAGACTGGAGTCAGAGCATAAAGGATGGGTTTTGGGAAATGGCAGGAAATCAGGAGGAAGTAATAGGCAGGAGCCATAATGAACAATACCTAAATGATTGCCAACATATGTGGTGTCAGGAACTATTGACCACTCCCTTCTTCTAGAAAGACATTCTCCTTGGCTTCTGGGTCATATGCTAATTTCCCTCCTGTTCTATTCTGGACACCCCTTAGCTTTTTTCTTTTTCTCCCCTCGCTTTTGCCTTTAAAAATTTTTTTAAGTAGACTCCGTGCCTAGCATGGAGCCCAGTGTGGGGCTTGAACTCATGACCCTGAGGTCAAGAACTGAATTGAGATCAGGAATCAGACACTTAACTGAGCTACCCAGGTTCCTCATCCATTTGCCTTGTATATGACCTCTAAATATCAGAAGTTCTCAGGACTCAGTCCTGGAACCTCTTTTTAAACTTTACATAGTCTCTTTAGGTGATTTAGTTTACTTGTGAGGCTTCCATTATGCCTCTGTGCAGATGACGTACATGCCAGAGCTCTAGACCTCTGTATCTTCCTGCCCAGGAAGATATCCTCCTATATCTTGACTTGGAAAGCTACCAAACTTTCCATGTCTGAAGTCAAAGTCAGTATTTCCACCCCCCAAATTTGTACCACCGTCTTGCTTCATCTAGACTTCCTCATCTATCTGGTAGACCAGCCCTAAGCCTCGGAGCTGTCCTTTTCTCCTTTCTCTGTCATCCAAGACTTGTCATTCTGCATCTTAAATATCTCTTGACTTTATTTGCTTTCTATCTCCCTTGCCACCCTCCTAGTCTAAGACCTCATCATCTTCTTGGACTATTGCTGTGGTCTCACAATTTGTCTCTCTGCCTTGGGTCTTGAACTATCCAATCCAATCCAATGTAAACTTAAAAAAAAAAAAAAAAAGAAAAAAGAAAAAAAGAAAACCTTGTCATGTCATTCTTCTCTTTAAAACCCTTCAGTGGATCCCCATGTTGCCCTTTGGTTCATGGCCTGGATTCTTAGCATGGTGTATAAGTTCACCCATGGTTTTTTCCTTGTCTGTTTTTCCAGTTTCATTGTATGTCCCTCAACCCTTGCTCTCTTGATGCCAGCCACACTGTTTTGGATCTTTCACAAGATCCTTCCACATGTTGTTCTCTTTACCTGGAACACTTATCATTTCCCTTTATCTTTTTTTTTTTTTTAAGATTTTATTTATTTATTTGACAGACAGAGATCACAAGTAGGAGAGAGGCAGGCAGAGAGAGAAAGATAGAGGGAAGCAGGCTCCCTGCTGAGCAGAGAGCTCGATGCCGGACTTGATCCCAGGACCCTGAGATCATGACCTGAGCCAAAGGCAGCGACTTAACCCACTGAGCCACCCAGGCGCCCCCATTTCCCTTGATCTTATGAACTTATACTCATCCTTCAAGTGTCACTGTCTTCTCACTGCCTCAGGGAGGCCTTCCTTGATGCTTAGGTAAAGGAAGCTTCCTGTGCTGCATTTTCCCACAGCCATCTCACTTTCCCTTTCATGACTCTATTGTGTGTCTCTATCACCAGACTGTAAGCTCTGTGAGGGTGGGGACTATCTCTGTCTTGTGCAGTGTTCTCAGAGCTAGCACCATGCATCGTCTATTGAATTATCTAATCACAGCTATCACTTTGTCTTATATTGAATTGCTTATGCTCTAGGCAGTTGGAAAAATTGATGAATCTCAGGCAGCAGAATGGTTCAATAAGACTGAGTTTTAAGGAGATCACTATTGGCAGAGTGAAGAATGCATGAGTGGAGTGAGAGTAGAGGCAAAGAATGGGATGTTGCTAGGGTAATTCAGGCAGTGAGGGACTGGGCTAAGACATAAGTAATGGGGATAGAGGGAGACAGATTTGAGTGATGTACTGTAGGTAAAACTGGAAGGCTTAGTGCTCTAGAGGAGAAAAGGAGTCAGAGATGACTCCCAGGTTTGGAGAAGAAAGAAGCAACACATTTAGAGAAGAAGAAAATGAGTTCCATTTTGGGTATATTGAGTTTGGGCTGTTTATGAGACAAAGGTGGTCATTAAGGAGTTGTATATGAATCATGAGTCTGGAGCTCTGGAGAGAGATTGGGTTGTGAGTTGAGGATTTGAGAGGTTTCATTGAGTTGGGGGTGGCTGAGATCTTGGGAACGGGGGAGATAACCCATGAGGGACTAGAGGGAGGAGAGAAGGATGGAAATATGGGAACCAAGGAATCACTGATGCTTGCCTCAGGCTGGCGGTGAAGCAGAGCAATCGGTCTTATTTCCTGAATCAGCTTGCAGAGTAGTTCAGTTCTAAGAGTATTTAATCACAAAATCTGATTTTCTTCTTTCACATCCAGAATCTAGGCCAGGAGCCCTCTTGGACTAAAGGACTCATTTTTAAGGTAGTAGGCAGAATTTTAAGATGGCCCGGATGTACAAACCCTATAAAGCCCCCCAGGATTTGCAAATATGATGGGATAGTCACTCCCATGATTAGGTTATATTATATTATATTAGGTTATATATATATATATATATATTAGGTTATATTATATTTAATTTAATAAAATTAAAAATCAGTTCATCAGTCACTTGAACCACATTTTGAACACTCAACAGCTATGAGTAGTTAGTGGCTACCATATTGAACAGTGCAGATACAGAACATTTCCAATGTTGCAGAAAGTTCTATAGGAGTGCACTGGGTCTCAATCCTTGGAACTGCAGGATAACATCTGGGAAGCGGTTCTCAATTCTGCCTGAATTCTTTGTTCCTCTTCATATCTAAAACTGTTCATTCACAGTTGTCTACAATCACTGTATCCATTTCTTCATCAGCCATCCCTCTTTTGCCTACGTCCATCTGGCTTCCTTATCACCACCCCCACCAAAAGCTAATGGGATGTTTTTTGAATGAACTGGATTTTATCATTCAACAGATAATAACTCTTTCTTCCTTCTAGAAACACCTTTTCTCTTTGCTTTTCTTTTTGCTAGATCAATTATATCAGAAATCTCTCTAAGTAGGTCCCAAAGATAGTAATGTTTAAAGCTGTAAAGTTGATTCTGCCACGGTAGTGAATTACTGCTCTTAACGTTGGGGGTATTCTAGGGTCTTACCATGATCCCTCTTCTCCAGCTACATTATTTCTCTAGGTCAGTGGTTCTCAATCCTGGCTCCACTTTAGAATCATCCTTGAGAGTTTTAAAAGCCATCATTGCTGGGGAGTTCCCAAGATGGATCAACTCTGAATTCCTGGGAATGATTCTTATATCTCTTGGGGCTGGAGAAAGACTTTAGATGTCCTAAAAGCCCTGAAAAGATGGAGTTTTCTACCCTGCCCATAGAAATAAAAATAACAGCAATATTAAATCTTAGAAATATATATAGGGCAGATGTGCAGTCTTCTAATTTTGCCTTAGGTGTTTACTTCCATGTCTTAAAAAATATTAGATATAAAAATTTTCCAAAAAAATTTTGGTACTTCTACCTTGCTGGCACCTTAAATATATGTTTAGCCTGCCCTAGGAAGTCCAGCCCCAAATCTCATCCCAAGGTCACCTCCTAGGAGAGACTTCTCTTATCCATTACTTTTTTTTTTTTTAAGATTTTATTTATTCAATTGACAGAGCACGCAAGAGAGCACAAGTAGGGGAAGAGACAGAGGGAGAGGGAGGAGCAGACTTCCCGCTGAGCAGGGAGCCCAGTGGATGTGGGGCTCCATCCAGGACCCTGGGATTGTGACCTGAGCTAAAGGCAGACACTTAACCGACTGAGCCACCCAGGTGCCCCCTATCCATCCTTTCTAAAGTGGCACTTTATGGTCCTCCCCTTAAAAAATATCTCATAGAAAGTATTGACATTTATAATTGTTAGATTTATTTTTTGGCTTACTTGTTTATTGTTTGTTACCTCCACGAGGGCAGGGTCTTATCTTTTTTGCTGTTCATCTAGCACAATGTCTGGTACGAAGCAAGTGTTCAATGTATATTTCCAGAATGAATGAGTGAATGCACCTGATGTATGGCAAACAGCAGTGAGTAGAGGAATCCCAAGGCAGGTAGGCTACCTTGGGTTGTTACCCTGTAAAAGACTGTCTTCATGGGGTGGGATGGGAGAAGTGAGTTCATGAAGGGATGTCCTTGTTTCCAGCAACCTGGTCAAGGCTTAGAGGAGTAGGCACATGCCATGATGTTGATGGATGCCAGCTAGTATTTATTTTTAGGATGTAATTTCTCTGCGTCACCTCCAAATTTTCAGTAAAATTTCTTCAACTCAAGAGCTATGTGTTCTTAGGGGAATGGAGGAAGGACTATGTGTTCATGTTTGGGATCAAAATAGGCTGGCAAGATGCTTAAAAGGGAACTAGGAGTGTTTGAAGACAAAGAGCAACTGGAATGAATTTGTATTAACTGCTAGCATCTCCCTAGAGTTGTCAGCATTATGGTTATTTGAATAATAGACAAAAGGGTGATTTGGATAGCTAAAAATTTGAGGTCACTCTGGTTACATAATTAATAAATTATTTGGTAATTCTGTGTTCAGGGCCTGTGTCCTATGAGACAATGGCTTGCCTCTGGGCAGTGATTCTGTCTGACTTGTTTACTCCTGGTCACTGGATGCCTTGGCTTGATGGGTGCTCAGTAAATATTTGTTTTGCAAATAAATGGTTCTGGATGTTTCTGTGTTTCTGGGTCAAAGTCAGAAGGGTCTGCTGACACATGATGAGGAGAACTGAGAGAAAAGCCCAGGCTCTGAGAATGAGGACCAGGTAGAAGCTGGGGGTGGGGGTGTTCTGTATGGACTGGTTTGTTGGGAGGATTCAGATCCAAGCTCAGGCCCCCTGGGTGGCTGGAGGGAGAACAGGACACTTTGGTCCCTCGTCAGTGGACTTGAGAACCAGGTATTCTGAGATCCTGCTGGGTTGTGGGAAGGGGTTTCTTAATGTCTTAGGCTTGGTGCTCATTGGCCCAGGGTTGGGATGGCCCTAAAATGACTGGTGGGACACATTATCTTAGACCGCACAAGGATAGGCAGGAACTGCCAGACTTTTGGCTGCATGTGTTCCCTGATTCTCTGAGAGTGACAGAGAACCCTTAAAGATGTCGAGGAGTTCTTGTGTCCTAAGACCCTCTCTCCATTTGTGCTCTCCTCTCCCCTGACCCCACTTCCATCACCTCTGCAGGTTCTAAAGCTGGGTCTTGTATGCTTAGAGTGCCCAGGTCGATGGCTTGACCACAGAAGTATTTCAGTTCCCCAAACCAAAACTACTGTGATTTTGATTCCTGACCTTTCTGTCCCCAAGGACCAGGACCAGCCATGGTAGATGGAATAGGAAGCCTAACCTTGGGAGCCTGTTGATCAGTGGATTGATTCATCATGAATTTTCCCAGGTTCTAGATCTCAGGAGAAAAAAAAAAAACAAAACGTTTATTTTTCTATATGATTTTCTCCGTATGTTGTCTTGACAGAGAGTTATGCAGTAATATTCATAAGATCGTATTTTTCAACACTTTTTGTTAGGTGTTCCCTTGTCCCATGGCTCCATACTAACAAATCAATATTTGTTTATTGAGCACCTACTATGTGCAAACACCGGGCTATATGGTTATCCGGAGGTAAAAAGAATGGTTAAAGGTTGTTCCTGTTCTCCAGGAGTTTATAATCTGGGTTTGGGGACAAATCACAAAATAACCAAAAGTTGAATAACCATAAATATGTATTTGACATGGGAGGGATTTACAAACAGAACAGAACTGATTGGTACTTGAGTTACATAAGGCCTGCTGCTGGAATTTGGGAAGAATCTATAAAGAATAACAGAGAAGTCATCACTGATCCAGGAACCTGATCCGAGTCTTGGATTTTGAACTTATCAAGTGCACGAGAGGTGGAGACATCAGTGGAGACAGACAGAGCTGGATGAATTGAGCCTAAGTGTGGTCGAGGGAAAGGAATGGCTGGATCAGAGTACTGTGTGAAGGGGGGCTGTGTGAGATGAGGTCAAATGTGCCTTTTTTTAAACAGGACCCCGAGAGCCTAGCCTGGCTGTGGACTTAGGATTTTAATCTGGATGATGGAAAGCATACAGGTCAAAGTGCATTACCAAATCCGACTCAGCAAATGGAGCACTAGGCCAATGCTAACAGGATGAAATGTACCTTGGAAGAAGTGCAAAGGCGTGTGTGTGCATCTGTGTGTGTATGTGTGTGTACGTACATACACCTCTGAAGAGGAGCACGAATTTGAGACAGGGATAGCCTGTTTTAATAGTATTTGACTTGAAACAGATAGAGGTGTCTCTCTCTATGTCTCTCTCTATCTCTAGCTGATGTCTCTGTCATCTCCACTTGGATCCTTGGTGTGGACTGGTCAGGAAAAGCCTCCTGCACTTTGGGCTTCAGCAGCAGGAGTAGAATCTCCAGAACCAAAGTCATGTTGACATGCAATTTTCTTTCCCCAAGTCCTTGAAGTGGACTACTTTGATAAGGTGGCCGACATTCATAGAGGAGCTTCCTGAGTTCCCTCCTAGGGGAGAGTCTGATTCTTGTGTGCTATTTCCACTCAGGTTTCCCTACGACTCAGAGCCAACCTGACTCCCTCAGACCACTGTGCATCATCATGCAGAGTTCACTGGGCCACCTGAGGTGACACATTCACATCTTGTCTGGGAGAAAAAGGATCAACATAGAATCTGGTGAGTAAGGTTTTCTGTGGGATGAAATGGTTCTCTGAGATGTGGAACTTCTAGAACTAAAACAGGGAGAATCCTGGAAAACTACAATGGTTGGTCACCCTACAACACACCAGAAACTTCTTGAGGATTCGCCCCCACACCCAGTGGTTTTTCTCTCAGATACTGGAGCAACACACCTGACTCATAGATACTTATCCTCTAGGTACAACTCACAGAGAGCTCATGGTCTGTGTTTCTCAGGTTTTCTAAGGGGACAATCTTGTGATGCTTCAGGTTTGCAAAGCTAAAATATTCACCAAGGCCATTTTTCCTGTCCGTTTCCTCGAAGTGTCATATTCTACAAACTGTGCCATATGACTTTCACTTTTTTGAGAAACAGATTCCCTTAATCTTGGGAAGACCAGATATTGCAATGGAAAGACTATGGATTTTTGGTACTTGAAGGTCTTCCAGAGGATTCTGGTTTCACCATATACTAGTTGTGGTAGACAGTGCTGCGTATTCACACGTTCTGCTGTGTTTTCCTCTTCTGGGCACATAGGAAGATCACTTAGGCGCCCTTGAACAGTTGTGGCCAATAGGTTGTAAGCTGAATGACTGTCACTTGAGAGCTGAAGCATGGAATATAAGAGAGCGTCTCCATGCTCCTCTATCCTTGCTGTCATGAAGCCCATGTGTCCTTGTTGGTGGGGCCACAAGACGGCAGAAGTCACTGAGTGTAGCAGAGGACCTCTCACCTCATCATTGTCACCCATCTTACTCTGTGCCAGCAACAAATGAGTGTTTGTTGTGTTAAAGCTGATGAGATTTTGTGATTATTAATTTATTACTGAAGCATAACCTGACTCGAACACTAGTTCCGTGTCTTCCTCCCCTTGGGTTACCCTAATAAAATATCATGGATTGGGTGGCTTAAGCAATAGACATTTATTTCTCAAGGTTCTAGAAGGCTGGAAGGCCAAGATCAAGGTGCTGGTGAGAGCTGGCTTCCTGGCTTCAGACATGTAGCTCCTTGTTCTCTATGGAGGCAGAGCCTGGGTGTCTCTTCCTCTTCTTCTAAGGCCAGTAATCCCATTATGAGGACTCCACCTGCATGACCTCATCTAAACCTAACTACCTCCAAAGGCCCCATCTCCTAACATCATACTTGGGGAACGGTTTCAACGTATGAATCTGGGGAGGACATATTCAGTCCCTAACACCTTGTAAGCTTGTCAAGCTACCTAATAATGCTGAGGTTAAAAAAGGGAAATAATATCTCCTTCAAAGAACCATCTTGGGGTGCCTAGGGGCTTAGTCGGTTAAACCTCTTCCTTCTGCTCAGGTCATGATTCCGGGGTGCTGGAACAGAGCCTGCCTCAGGCTCCCTGCTCGGTGGGAAGTCTGCTTCTCCCTCTCCTCATCCCCCTGCTTGTGCTCTCTCATTAATAAATAAAATCTTAAGAAAAAAAGAGTCATCTTATAGGGCTGCATAAATGAGATACTTTAGATGTGTTTAGAATGGTTCCTCCTGCATACCAAGAGCAGTAAAATATATTTTTTTTCTTTTCTTTTAGCAAGATATACAGGTACTTCTTTCTGGAGTAATACTTAACCACAGGAGTGAAGACAACCTCTCCTGTCCGGGGAAGCACACAAAATCTCCAGATGACGCAGGTAGGCCCTTCTCCGTACTGGTGTTTGGCTCTCGGTCTTTCACCTGGAGTGGTCTTTGATCAAGGGACCCATGCCCAGAACATGCCACCATGATGTCGGACATTGGACACCAGGACTCCCCTCTGTTCACTTTTTTTTTCCTTAAGGTTTTATTTATTTATTTGTCAGCACAAGTAGGGGGGGGGGGGTGAGCAGCAGGGAGAACAGGCAGAGGGAGAAGCAGGTTTCCCGCCAAGGAAGGGCCTCAATCCCAGGGCCCTGGGATCATGGCCTGAGCGTTAGGTAGCTGCTTAACTGACTGAGCCATCCAGGCGTCCACCCCCTTCCCCATTTCAGTTCTAAGCATCATATTTTGGGGAAATTGTTGACAGGTGGGGAACTTCTAGAAGAAGGGGAACAGGTTAGGAAAAGTGGAAGCCATGGGGATGGGTGGACCACCTACTACAAGTAAGGTTGTCAGATTTAGCAAATAAAATATGAGAAACCCAGTAGCATTAGAATTTTAGATAAACAGTGGGTCCCATTTTAGTATATAAGTGGCGTCACGCTATCTTGGGGGTCTCCTTATACTAACAAGGTATCCCTTGTTTATCTGAGATTCCAGTTTAACTGGGATCCCTGTTGTTTTATCTGGCAGTGCTAGCTGCAAGGATTGTTGAGGACAGTGCACACACATCAGACAGAGATGCAACATCATACTTAGGAACACAAATGTGTATTTATACTTGGCTACCGGGAGCTGCTGGGTATGCAGATTTCTGAGCCAGCAAGGGGGAAGTTCAGAATTGGGTGTGCTATTCTGGGAGAGCTGCATGGGAGAGGCAAATCTGGGTGAGGGTAGGAATTTTGGTCAGCACCACTTCTTCCTTCCCCTCAAAATATAGATAGATACTGACTCTTGCTTTTGATTTGCCCTAAGATATACAAACGGGAAGATAAGGTGTTGATAGTTACTTAGTACTTCTGCCCGCCCCCCTTTTGGTCTGTCCTTCCTTACACATTTATTAGTACATGCATTTACCTAGGAACTATGCTAAGGGCTTTCTTTCTTTCTTCTTTCTTTCTTTCTTTCTTTTTTTTTTTTTTTTTAAGATTTTATATATTTATTTGACAGAGAGAGAGAGAGAGAGATCACAAGTAGGCAGAGCAGCAGGCAGAGAGAGAGGGGAGGCAGGCTCCCCGCTGAGCAGAGAGCCTGACTCAGGGCCCAATCCCAGGACCCCGAGACCATGACCTGAGCTGAAGGCAGAGGCTTAACCCACTTAACCTAGGTGCCCCTGCTAAGGGCCTTCTTGACAGAAGAAATCTAATAGCCCCAAGAAGCAGTATTTCTTAAGAAGAGGAAACCATATCTTACAAACTCGACAATGATTTAGACAACTTTTAGTGAACTCCCTGGCAGACTGTGGGTCTAGTGGAAGGGGTTCAGGGCACAGGAGGGAGCAAAGAGAGGATGATTCACAACTTGTAGAGGAACAGAAATTACCACCCTTACCCTTACCCTGACACTTTTAACTTCATGTTTACTGATTATTCTAGGAAAAAATTCTCATTATGGAAGACAAGAGCATGAAGAGAAATAGGAGGAGACGGGAACTATTAGTGCATTGGATATTTTCTCCCTGTCTCTCTCTGAGTATTAGTTTTCTTTACAGTTAAGATTTTATGTACATTTATTTTCTAATTTTTGCCTCCCACTTAACAGTATCCCATAAACATGTCCCTCTTTATTGGTATTAAGTCTCTTCTCAATGTTTTAGGTAAGCAGGGGGCCAGTTTTGACTCCGTTTTCGGGGGAAGGAATGAGATTGGATAAAGACTCATCACCCTTGTCTTCTAGGATATGGACCAGATAGATATTGAAGTAAGACCCCAGGAAAAGTAGGTGCCTTTTATTGAGAGCCCTCAGACTTGCAGGGCAAGTTAAGAACAAAACTTCTGTCCAGATTTGTGTAGAATCCTATCTTTATCAAGTGTTGGACTCTGGTTTTACTAAATTTTTTTTTTTTAAGATTTTATTTATTTATTTGACAGAGAGAGATCACAAGTAGGCAGAGAGGCAGGCAGAGAGAGAGAGAAGGAAGCAGGCTCCCTGCTGAGCAGAGAGCCCGATGCGGGACTTGATCCCAGGACCCTGAGATCATGACCTGAGCTGAAGGCAGCGGCTTAACCCACTGAGCCACCCAGGCGCCCGGTTTTACTAAATCTTGATGGCCATAAAATAATAAGTCTGTTTTGCTTATGCCTTTCCTCTGCAATCTATCCTCTATTTGTAAACACTCCCCACCCCCTACTGTCTGTCCTTCCCTCTCCAGGAATGCTGGGAGCATCGCCCTGCTCTCGGGAGCTTAGCTTTGTTGGCCCCCAGAGTGTCCCCGCATCCCTTCTGGTCCAGGTCATGGCTCCTGAGGGGTTTGCGGCCCCTAAGCAATAGAGGGGAGTGCCCAAAGCATTCTCGATTGGGCCCTGGAGCCTCCACGGATGGCTCGCTTCCTGGTAGGTGGGCTATGGAATATTGGGGTGGGGGTGATATTTGTGTTTTGATAAGAACAACTGCAGATTCTGCTGATCAGAGTCCTTGACACCTGTGTGTGATGCACACGTGGGTACAGACACCCTTTATGGAGGACACACCTAGCCAGGCCAGAAGTTTGCATTGTTTCCCTCAATCTTTACAAGGATCCATGACATAGATGGCTAGTATCCCCCATGGAGGCAAATAGCTTTGGTTGTCCAAAAGCACACAGCCAGTGGGTAGAGAACCAAGACCTTCATCTTGACCTGTTCACTCTGAGGTCCAGGTTTTAACTACTGTCCACCTTGGAGAGCAGAACATTCTGGAGCTAGAGGAGGCTTCAGAGGAGATTCAAAAACATTGAATCTCCCAGCCGCTCTATCTCCCAATTACATTTTTGAATGAGGCCTGGCTTAAGCGTACAATTTTTGAGGTTCTACAAGTAATTCTCAGAGGCAGCCTGCATTAAGAATCAGTAAAATCCAACACCTTTATTTATAAATGATGAAAATATAACCCAGTGACGGGCTTGTTGATGCTTTTATTGAATAGCAGGCCTGGAGCTAGGTCTAGGATTTCCAGGATGTCCAAGTCCATACGTGGACCCTGTGTGACCATGAGCACTGTAGGGAGGTGCTGATTAAGAGCCATGAGTGGGGGGCTGACTCCAGACATGAAGCCAGATACACCCACGCTCCCTTTCCTCTCAAACCACAAGGTGCTCATTGCCCCAGACTCCGACAACAGATGCTGATTTGAACATATGGGTATTTAGTTTGTCATTCGACTGGCCCTTTCAGGGATCTCCTGGTGCAAGTGCCCACGTCCCTCACAGCCATTCCTCTGTCTTCTCCAGAGGCTTCTGGCCTGCCGTGTGGCTGCAGGTTGCCCCCTTCAGGCATCTCTCTCTCACCTCTCAGGCTGGGCCACGGCCACAAGGCCAGTCTCACATGGCAACTCTGTGGCCAAAGGTCTCAGAGGTTGGACTTGGGTTCTGAGGGGAGAGAGGCGGAGGGGGTCAGGGCTGGAGGAGGGTGCATGAGAATGAGCTGGCCTGTCTGCTGGAGGAAGGGCAGGAATCTGGGAGGGCAGTAAAGGTGGTAGAAATGCCAGCATATCCTTCCGTCTGCTCTGGGAAGCCAGCCAACAATGGGCCAACCATGGGCCAGCGTTCTCCTCCAGCAAGCCGCAGGGTACCCTGGGCTGCACCCCTCGGGGGGGAGGGGCTGGGGCATTTGGGGGTGTGCCGTGGGAGGTAGAACAGAAGGAGCTGAGGTTCCTGAGGTGACCTGGGAGGCTGAGCTTGGGAGGGGATTCCCCCTTCCTGTGGTGAGGCAGAAGTTGTGTCATCCTGTCACAGACGCTTTGTTTAATCTTGCTAGGTCACTGTGACGTTTGTCCGGCTACCTTCTCTTTCCGTTCCTTATGAGGCGGTCATGTCCTTAGAGCAGCTCCAGTCAGCGTGACGGGGAACCCTTGCCTGTAGGTTCCTGAGCCTCTGAGGTGGGGGATTTGGAGGCCAGCCCCTCCCCCATTTCTGCCCACATAAGAGAGACTGTCAATTTGAAAAACAAACAGGAAGACACCTAATGGTTATCTTCTGGATGTTCCTACAGCATCGATGTCTCCCCAGGAGTCCCCAGCTGACACCAGTCCTCCAAGAGTTGGAGCAAGAGCTCGAAGAGGACTTTTCAGGGATTGGGCCTTGGTTAGGTTTGGGGAACATGAAGTTCAGAGTCTGGTGGGTTCGGGTCAAGGATTAGCAAAGGGAGAAAAGGGGACCTGGAGGCAACGTTAGTATCTAAGTGGTGGTTAAAATTATGAATGCTGCAGCAAACTGGTCTGGGTTCAGGTGACCCCTTCGTAGCTGGAACCAAGTTACCGAAAATGTGCCTCATTTTCTTCGGTTGGAAAGTGAGGATATTTAAATGTTACCCCCCAGGGATGTAGTGAGTATGGATCGAGTCAGTACATACCCAGTGGTGTGGTGGAACGGTGCCGGGCACACCCCGGAGCACCAGGTAAAATGTGAGCTGTAGTTCATCCAGGCTGTCTGCCTCATTCCTCCCAGACCTCAGGCCCAAGCTGATGTGTGCTTCTGTCTGCTGGGCGGATGTTCAGGTTGAGGAAGGAAGGGTCGGGGAACAGAGGAGGGCACCGAATGGAGTCCCCGATGATGGCAGGCCATGCTCCCCAGGCTCCCGTTCTGGTGGCTTCTGCTCCAGGCTGGGTTCCTGTCTGTGCTCAGTCACACAACAGATGCACTTTCCCCCTCTGGTTTTTGGAAAGGAGTGCGGAAGAGGGGCCAGTGTCTGGGCTGCTGAGCTGTTGAGGTGTGGAGGGCCACGCCAGCTTGAGTCAGGTGGCGAATCCCCGGGGATGTTCCTGGAGCCTACCCTGTCCTACAGACGCGGACTCAGGCGTGACTCACAGTACGCAGGTGGTGCCTGGGCCTGAGTCACCTGGTGCCCCTTCCTCCAGCACCTGCGGTCTAGCCTGGCCCTGGCTCTCAAACTCTCCTCTCCGTTCCTCTCCCCTTCCCTCCTTTCCTTGTTCTCTACCCCTTGATCTCCTTGATCAGATCTTGGCTGATCTTCCCCGGCAGATGGGCAGATGGATGATGGAGACAGGAGCTTCTGATGCCACTCCCATGCCCTGTCACGTGTTGCCAGGAAAGAGAAGCGTATGGCATTCTGCCTCTAGCAGTATGGTGGCTGTAATCCGAGGGGAGGTGTCTCCAAAACGACCCCTCTCTGCGGCTTGCTGCTGCTGGAAATGCTGCTCTCAGCCACCCGTTCTGGGGACGGGACGCCCAGCCTGTCCCCTCTGAGAATGCAAGTTCCCCCAACAGTGCATGGGGATTCCTAAAACTACCTCAGTTATTTATCCCACAGTGGGAACCTCTTCGCTGCACGAAGCGGGAGCACCTACTATGTGCCCAGCGGGAGCACCTACTGTGTGCCCAGTGTTACTCCGAGTCTTGGAAAACAGTAGTGAACAAAATGGACAAGAGTCTCTACCTTCTTGGGCGTTAGATTCTGGAGGGAGGAGTCAGGAAGTAAACAGGATAAATAGGTAAGTTATACAGTTGTTTTACAGGTGGTTACGTGTTGCAAACAACAGCAAAAAAGATCCAGTCTACCCAGAATGAGGGTAGGTGGAGTTGGGATCTGGCGGGGAAATGGGTCAGAGTCATTGAGAAAGTAGCATTTGGACAAAGACTTGGAAGAGGTAAGATAGTTAGCCTTGCAGAAGCAGATGCCCAGGCCCACTCCAGGCCCAGGGATACTGCGTTCTGAGGCATCTGGGGCCAAAGCCCGAGGACAGAAGCAGCCCGGTGATTTGGAGGGTGTGCATCTGGGGTGAAGGAGCAAGGGGCAAAGACAGAGAAGTAATAGGGGTACTTGGGTCATACAGGGGCTCACGGACTCTCTCCAGGGGCTCTGGCATTGACCCTGACAGTAATGGGGAGCATGTGCAGGGTTCCAAGCAGAGGAAAGATATGACCTATTGTGTGGGGTCTGCTAGAGACCAGTTGGAGGCTGTTGCAGAAGTCCAGGGAAGAGAGGCTTGGGCCCAGAGGGTGGAAGCTGCCTTGGGAAGGGGAACTAACATTTCCTGTAGCATGAGGGGGTGCGAGAGAAGCAGGAGTCAGGGATAACTTGACTAGCCACTTTCCTGAATACAAGTTCTGATGAGCCATGTCTAGGGGCTGGAGGTGGTGGTGCTGACACTGAGGGCTCCACAACAGGGTGATGGGAAGAACAGAGTGGGGGTGGGCATTGTCGTGGTGCCCCCACCCTGCCCTTTAGCCCTGGCCAGGTCCTAACCCAGCCTCTGGCTCTGTTTTAGGCTTCTTGTCTCCGAACAAATTTGGTTCTGAGGTTCAAAGCCTGTGTCTGAGGCCATGACATCCCTGAGGGGTGTGGGATGTGTCTAGATCTCTCCCTCACCTCCTGGGGAGTGCTCAGGATCCCTGTGGAAGGGGGCTGACTGGTAGCCTTGGGGTCTGCAGAAATGCTGTCACTGTCCCGGATTGGGCCCAGGGTGTGTGTGTGAGGCCCAGACACAGCAATTGCCACTTTCTTCTGTGAAGCCAGACCCCTGCTGGGATCTGCCCTGACCTGTGAAGTCTGAGACACTACAGGCTTAAATTTACCTGGGCTCCTGGCCTCCTGAGAGAGGAGGGGGAGGGGGGATTTGAAGGGCTCCAGTCAGTCAGCCTGAGGCCCACCACACACTAGGCCCCGCCTCGTCTGCAGATCTGGGATCGCCACACCTGCTCCTGCTGCTGGTTAACTATTAATGAGTTCTTTGTCACAGCCTCTTTCCTGGTAGTGGGCTGGGGAGGGGGCAGTTCCAGGAGGGGGAAGGCTTCCTGGAAACCTTGAGTTCAGGGAGCTGGAGACGTGGAGAGAAATAAACCAGACTGGTGGGCTCAGAACCCCGGGGTGGGGGTGGGTTTGGCAGCAGTGATCTTTCTCCAGAGGATGGGATGGGGTCTCTCTGGGGTCTTGTTGCAGCGGCTGGCCGATGAAGGAAAGCGGCCTGTGCTGATTGGGGCTGGCCGAGTTCAGCCAGATTTCGTTGGAATTCTTACAGGGGGTCTAGACACTAACATTTAGTGGCTTGTCCTTTCTGCATATAAACAACTTAATGCCCATTTGCTAATTACACTACTTCCTCTGCCCATCCAAACTTAGGGAACTAAATGAGAACCTAAGGATTAGAAATGCCCAGTTGACTCCACAAAAATCCTCCATTTTCCTCTTAAGGATTCTCCTCTTAAGTCCATTTCTTGGACTTAACCCTCAAACCATAGAGAACTTTCTGCTTGGGAGCCACTGAAGCCTGGACTGGGTAGTTAAGAGTCTCCCTTAAATAGAAACTTGGAGGCAGTGGTGTTTCACAGCCATGCCATGCGGGCTCTTCTGCTCTGCAGGGCCAAGACAGGGACTGGGGGACCTTCCAACCTCTCTCTTAAAGCCCCCTGATCCTAACCTGGGGACGAGTGTCCTCTGAGACCAGCGTCTTGTTCTAGGCCTGTTGCCACCCTGTCAGGTGGCCCTCAGGCAGCTGTGCCCCCAGAGCCCCACACAGGGAGCTGTGTTCTCAGGCCTGGTGGGGGTGGGCACAGGAAGTTGGTCTGGTTATGCTTCAGGTCAGGTCTGTTTTCTGGCCCTCTGGGCTAGCATTCCTGCCAGGGGAGGGCAGGGCTGGGAGACCAGCCCTTAGGAAGCTGGGGGCATGACTCACAGGTAGTTACCTGTCCCAGGGCTCCCTGCCAACCTGCGGAGGGATCCGGAGGGGAGACATTTAGAGTTTACTCCTGTTTATTCCTCTTAAGCTTTCCTTGGGTGAGTTGGGCTTTGACCCCCTTCCCAATGAACCTAAAGCTCCTGCAAATTCCCCCAAAGCAGGGATTTTCCACTTTTTTAGTCTTCCATTGGGAAGGGGTCTGGTGCTTTCCAGGGTGCTTTGCAGCCCAGTGACAGGTCTGGGCAGTAACAGCCTATATAAGAGCTTTGTGTCCTCTGCTTAGTCTTCTGTCCAGGGCTGCCCAGGACAAAGGATGAAGCTGACCCCTGTGGGCCTTGGGGAAGTGCCAAGTACAGTGCCTGTGGCAAAAGTGGGTGCCCTTCCCTGGCCCCTGGGAGTCACTGACATTCAACGCCTGGGGCTTTCAGTTTGCAGTGGCTCCCTTTACCCCTACCCCCACTCCTGCCCACCCCCGCAGACACCCACAGGCCGCTGGGACTGATGAGCTTGCTGTGAGGCCTTTGAGACGGACCCACCTGCCCAGTCCTGTCCTGGGGGGGCGGGCGGCGGAGGGGGGGGGTGCAGTGACGGCACATGGGCGTGCCAGACGCTGGATTCCTGAGGCTCGCCCTGCAGTGGGTGACGCCCAGCTGGGGAGTCTCCAGACGTGAGGCCTTTCTTTAAAAACTGGGAGCCAGGAGAAGAGACCCCACATTCAAGGGGTGCTCTTAGAGCCCACCTGGAGAACGAAGAGCAGCAGTACGGAGCAAGGTACGGGACCGGCCTTCCCCTGCGCGGTGGAGGCCAGGTGCGGGAGTAGGGCTGTCTGCGTCTGGGGTGTCTGGGGCCTGGCTGCAGGGGCCCGATTCATTCTGGATTCCTTCCTCCTCCTCCCAGGAGGGCACTGAGCAGGCGCACTCACCTGCAAAGGCTAGGTTAAATGTCTGCCATTGTTTGGGTTGCTTTTTTACATCGGGTAAGTGTTTCAGTGACTGGGGAGGAAGCAGCTTCAGATCTGGGCTGAGCACAAAGAGAAGTGGGAAAGTCTGGGCTGGCCGGGCTAGAGCTCTTCCCAGGGCCAGCCTGTACCTGGCTGTGCCCTGGTTGTGCGGGGATTGCAGCCTGGGGGCAGGAGTGCAGAGAGAGCACTGGAGGAAAACCAAAAAGTGGGTCTTCCTCCTGGGCCAAGATTAGCTGTGCAACCTCAGCCACCTGTTTCTTCCCCGGGCCCATGACTCTTCCAGGAGAGGTTTGGAAGGCATGATTCCCAGGCCACTAGCCTGTGGAAGGTAGATGCTGGGTGGGCCCCAGCTCTCTCTCTGCAACTGCCTTGCCACCCTCTCCCTTCGCCCCCCCGCAGCCAGAGGGCTCTGTGGCTGTCACTGGAGTCAGAGGTGGGCCCCAAAGGAGCAGGGGTGAGGCCTGTCTCCACAGTCTAGTATCCAGCCTCAGCTTCCAGAATCCCAGGTCTGCACAGCCCTGGGCCATAATGGGAGACATTTTAAGATGCTTCCAGTTCTGATGAAATCCTCACTCACTTCTTAAATTCTGCCAGGCTCATCTTTCTCCCCACCGTGTCCCAGCGGCCTGCTTAGCTCTGAGTTGTGGTCACCAGAGCCTGCCCCT
Organism: Mustela lutreola; assembly: GCF_030435805.1. Taxonomy (NCBI): domain Eukaryota; kingdom Metazoa; phylum Chordata; class Mammalia; order Carnivora; family Mustelidae; genus Mustela; species Mustela lutreola. The sequence continues at coordinate 40,512,034 of NC_081303.1, forward strand.
CAGGGAGGCCCCGGGTGGTGGCCGAGAGGCTTCGCCTCCAGGCCCTCAGCCACTCTGACCCACTCACCTTTGGGTCTGCAGGCCTGAGAAAGGCCAATTCTGGGGGTGGGGGGAGCAACAAGTCCTTTGGACATCTTAATAGCTCCTCTCCTGCAAAGGGCCCAGCCCTTTTCTGCTCCCCACATTGTCCTTGCAAATGTGTGGGCCAGGGAGGGCCACGCCTCTTTCCCTTCTATCTCCATGGGGGGGAGATGAAGTCTGGGAGGGGATGGCATTTTCCCAGGGTACAGTATGCATCACCGGCCAGCTGGGACAGCAGTCCAGGGCTCTGGCATTTTGCAAGCTTTTGGTGACAAATGAACCTGCTGCTTACAAGTATCCTAGGTCAAGGCCCTAAGTAAAGGGGGCTGCTGTCCCTTAGGGTTTGTATTGTTTTATCCAGGCTGCTTTGCTGAGTCCCGGGTGAGGTCCTCTGAGGGGAGTCCCCTGTTGGCTGAAGATGAGGCCCCTCCTTCTCCTGTGCTTTGGTAAGTCTCCCTTCTCATCCTTCCAGGCCCTGTTGTGTGGCAGGGAAGGGACAGCTCCGTGGGGGAGGAGAGTATACTGAAGGGTGGGTATCATCCCTCGGTCACCCCGTCGTCCTTCAGTTTGGAACACTTGTCTCCTGGGGCCCCTGTGGCGTTTCCCTGCTCTTTGGGCCTTTGGGAAAGACGATGGCCTCTCTTGAGAGGCCAAGTGTCTTCTTCTTCCAGTGTGAGGGTGGCTGTGGTTCCCCAGGTGCCCGGCACAGCTGATTGCCCAGCCTTTCACTCTCTCGTGGGTTCCAGAGCCATCACAGCTGGGTTTTACAGGGGACTGTCGCTGGGGGTTCACAAAGCGTGGCTGGGTCCCGGCAGTGGCTCACTCGTGGTGAGCAGCCAGCCCCGCTCTGGCCGCTGACCCAGGCAGCTGCTGGTGAAGGGACAGAGGCCTGTGTCCCAGGGGCCGAGCATGGGCCTGCGACAGGATCCTCAAAGTCACATATGGAGGCCACATTTCAGGATCATCCAGGGGTTCCAGTAGCCAGTGCTTCTCCTCCTTTCCTTTTTATTTTTTATTTTATTTTATTTTTTTAAAGATTTTATTTATTTATTTGACAGAGATCACAAGTAGGCAGAGAGGCGGAAGCAGGCTCCTTACTGAGCAGAGAGCCCGATGCGGGTCTTGATCCCAGGACCCTGAGATCACGACCTGAGCCGAAGGCAGAGGCCCAACCCACTGAGCCACCCAGGCTCCCTCCTCCTTTCCTTTTTAAATTACAGGTTACTGAACATGAAATCAGCTTCTTTTTTTTTAACCAAACAGCATCAGGATTCCAGTCCTTAGAGCCACCACTGGGGGGGGGGGGGCATTAGGGAAAGGGTCTAGGCTTGCTGATTTGCTGATTTATGCTTCCCTGGGGGGATACTGGGGTGGCCTGGGGGGCCCTCCTCTCGCTAGGCTATTCCCCAGCACCCCTGTGATTTCAGTCTGGCCCGGCCTCCTGTGTGCCCAGCAAACCTGCTCCCGTGGGGCCTGCTATCCACCTGTTGGGGACCTGCTCATCGGAAGAACCCGGTTTCTCCGAGCTTCATCCACCTGCGGACTGACCAAACCTGAGACCTACTGCACCCAGTATGGCGAGGTAGGTCCTAGCACCATGGCCTCCAGGGCTGGAGAAGACGAGGTGGGGTGGGGGGAGGGCGCCCTTTGTTCACAGAATGCCTGAAGTGTGTTTGGGATAGCCACAGCTCCATGTGCTGTGGAGAGTACAAGAAAAGCCCAAGGCCAGATGTCTGCCTCCAAAAAATTTTCTCCTTCACTGGGCGAGAGAAAACATCTTCAGAATCAGCTGAATAGCTTGGTAAAGCTGGAGTCTTTCCTCAGTCCTCGGGTATGGGCAGGATGGTTTTTCAAGTCTTGGGAACAGACAATTAGATGAATGTTGATCTTTTAGAACTGAGAGCTGGCGTGTCGTCTGTGGGGGACGAAGTCAAGGCTGACTGAGCACAGGTGGTGGGATGGGTGCACTGGGTTGTGTTCTTGCCATGAGATGAGCTGAGTGGTGCCATGGTCACTGTTGGCTCCCATCTCTTTGGCCAGTGTTGGGAAGTGAGTGTAGACAGAGCTAGCGGCAGAATATTTGATTGTTGGCTAGAGTATGAAGAGCCAGTGGTCCCCTCGGGCAAGTGGGAAACAGCCCAACTGCTGTTAAGAGGACATAAATCAACAAGGTAGATGCAGAAGTGATGAGGCCAGCGAGGGGGTTCAGTGACTCAGCTGATAAGTAAGAGCTTGAGCTGAACCGTCCAGAAACCCAAACACTTTGACCTAGGTCAGTTAACATTCCCTGTTTAGGCAACTGAGTTCTTCAAAGAGCTGTTGTGATTTTTCTTCTACACGCCTCTGGACCTATTTTGGAGGAACGTTGACTTCCTTTCTTTTCTCTTCAACAAGGTGGGGGTCATTCTTGGTGCCTTGTGTTTACCAAAGTTGAAACCACTTAGTGTTAACTTGTTTTCCAACTGCATGTCTCATTTGGCCATTTTTCTGCCCTGAAACCAAAGGTTTGAACAAAGGAATGTGTGAGGGAGGCGTGTTCCCCAAGTCTTCTAGTCTTTTCAGAAAAAGAGAGAAATACAGAAAAAAAGGGGAGTGAGAGAGACTGACTGCATGAAGGAGACTTGGGTCCTCCGTGGTCCTCTTTTCAAACTGTCCTTGTAGTTGGGACAATGGAGGTGGCATCGGCTACTGCCGCTGGGCCCCATCGCCCTTCTAGTCCAGTGTTCTTTGGTTACTTTTAATGGCAGATGGAGCTGAGTAGTGGCTTCGGAGGTGCAGAGCAGAGATGGCTGTGGTTCCTGCCTCTCACCCAGCTGGATGTGGGAAAGCCAATCTGACAGTGTTGGGTCAGATGGCCAGTGTTAGGCCAGGCCTCCCTGTGGACCCAGATTTCTCCACAGGCATCAGGGGGCCTGGCCGTATTGAGCTTTCTAGGCAACGGAATGGTGTTCACTGCTGCCTTCCCACACATGCCCTATATCTGGTGCCACTGAGCCATGTCTAAACCTTGCAGGGAGGCTTCTGCTGATTTCCTTCCTTGAGCGGACCTGCCTTCTGGCAGGGGGAAGTAGGAGAAATTCCTGGACAGCCTCTTTCCCCAAAGCTTTGGCCTTTTGACTTCACCTTGGCCTGCCTTCTGCCTCTGTCAGAGGCCGGAGCCCACCACCTCCCTTCCTCGCTTACTAAGCAGCCCCCTGAGGACAGAACGGTGCTTGCAAAAGAGAAGTCTAGACTTTTGCAACCCTGGGGATGGAGACATCCCAGCTATTTTGGCTTCTCTGAAACTTGAGACACATTGGCTTTTCCCCCTCTTTTCTATGAGGGGGAGGAAAGCCAGGCAGCCTCTTCTGGAGAGTAGAAGGTGGGGCATCTTGAATGCATGTGATCTTGGGCAACACAATCCCCTTCTTTAAGCCTTAACTTCCTCTTCCATGAGTGTTCGATGAAAGGGTCTGAAGGTTTGCTCTTGGCCTCAGGTTTCTCTGGGAATGAGCCGACTGCTGAGAGCCCCCCACCTTCCACCTCTCCTTTGTTCCTTTGCCCTTTCTCCCGCTTTTCCCTTTCTACTTCCTAGAGGCTATTGGTTGACAGCAAGGAAGACACACCCCCAAGGCACAGAGCTTCACCCTCGGAGGCTGCAGTGGCGGCTGTGTGATGATAATTGGGAATCGATATTTTAACTCTGCTGGCTTCCAGTTTCAGTTTTTGAGTTTAATATATTCTGTTATCAGATGATAGGCATAGCAGCTAGAATTTATTAGGCACATGTTATGGGTCCCAGGCCTCATACTCAAGAGTTTCACAGAAATTATCTCAATTAATTTGCACAGTGCTTCCTGTGGGGGTGCTTGTTATCTCTGTGTGCCTTTGGGAGGGTTTGGGTGTGTGCCGGGACCCCATACTTCTGATGGAAACACAGGTGTTGAGTTTTCCGAGGAGTTAGAGACGGAGGGTGGGTGTAGCGGGGAGCCCCAGGCAGAGATGAGGCATGAGGCAGAACAGCATTCCTGGTGCCTGCCCCTCTCTCGTCTCCCTTCATCCCTTCCTACCAGCTCCTGGCCCCATATACACACTTTCTTCAAGCTGAAGCTTCTGGTTAGTGCCTCTGTTCTATTTCTGTGACATGGTGAGCTCTGAGCCAAGCACGACTTCATCCCGCACCTGCCGTCTGCCCACGGACGTGGCACGAATGCAAGTGCACCAGAGATTTACAACTCTTGGACGTTCTACACTGCTCGTTCCTCCGCTCTTAACCCCAGCAGGACTCAGTGGAATGGGAGTTGCAGGAGCCATGGGGACTCCTTCCAGTTCCAGAATTATCTCTCCCAGCTTCCGGTGTCAGAGTGTGGCTCCTGTTCCCTTGCTATCTCCTCTGCCTGATTTGGTCTCAGTGGCTAAGTCCTATCAGCCTCGAGGACTTGCTTCTGTGGTTTTGGGGTCCAGGTTGCAACCCTTGCAATGAGGTAGGACTTGGTCAACTTTGCCTTGGGGTACCCCACCCCCAACTTTGCCCTTCGTAGGACTGCCTGCCTTGACTGCCCTTTAACTATCCAAGCTTGGGTCCAGGCTGTTCTTTACCAAAACAGCCCTGTCCCCTTGTTCTCCTTCCTTTGGTCCTAACTAACATCTGGGCAGAGTCACTGTTCCCTAGAGCTTGAGGCATGTCTGTGTGCCTCCTTGTCCTTGTCCTTTTCTGTATTTTCTCTCAGCGTTGGCTCCTCGTTTGAAACCTGAGTCACGGCAGCCCCCAGCCCGGTGAGCGGTTGTGAGGAGCGTGTAAAGAAATGAGCAGAGTTGACCAAGGCTGGTGTCGGCAAGACACTGAATGTTCCATCCCCCTCCCCTTACGCAGCCACCTTCTGGCACCCGTGTCTGCTTGCAGAGGCCACCCCATCTGCGAATCACACTCCTGAGCATTTCTCCCCTGATTAGGACACGCACTTGCACACTTATCGAAATAACCCATCCTTGGGCCAGCCCACTCTGCTCTCAAGGTGGCCGCTGTAAGTTTGGTCTGTAGTGGACTGTTGGAGAATCTGGAGGCAATCCCGGTCAGTGAGGTTGTCCTGCCAGGGGGTGGGGACTCTCTGGGTCTGATCCTGGTCTGACCCTTAGATGAGGGATGGGACCTTGCTAGCTCCTGGGTTCTCTCTAGACCATCGTGACTCCGTGTATGAAATGAAGGAGTTAGGTTCGTGGGCCCTTGTGTGTGCTCACTTCTAGCATCTCTGACTGCCTCTCAGAGATGGCTGGGCTGTGCGTGACCCCGTGGGTTCAGCATGGTATCTGTGAGGCAGGGGCTTCTCCACTGGCAGGGGCTGAGCTGTGCCCTTCCGGTCATCTCTGGGCTGCTTCAGGCTCCCCAAGACGCAGTGCGTTTTGCCCGGAAGCTTTCCAGCCCTGATTTCTGCTTCTGACAATGTGTCCTCCAATGTTGTGTTTGCTCCCCTAAATGCTTTATTTATCGCCCACTCCCTCCCTTTCTGGGGGAAAACTTAATTACCCAGCTGTCTTAATAATAGTTTTACACAGTGCATTCCTCAGGTTAATTAGCTGTATAAATCCAACAGCTGTCATTTTTATCTCTTGGAAACAAGCTGAGGAGCAGTAGCCAGTTGCTATGCCCTCCACCCCAACACACGCACACAGAGACAGACAGACACACACACGCATGTCAGTGCACCCACATGTACACCCCCCAACAACCACTGTCTTTCTCAGTTCGACGGTTATCTGTTTACTGGACCTTTGGCAGGGCTAATACGGAAGCAGGGGATGTGTGAGCTCCTTATGTCTCTGTACTTTGAGACTGCCTCTGATTAAATTGTCTGTCCCCCTGTTTCCCCAGAAGTTCTCAGCATTTCTGAAACTTCCAAAGCTCCTGCCATTGGTGGGCCACTCTTTTGGATGAAGCATTGTTGTGTTCTTTGTTTGAAATACAAACTCGCTTGAGAAAGACATCATATCAATCTATCATAGACCACTATATCTCAGCCAGGATTTGCTTATCAGAAAACTAGCTGTGTTGGGGAGCCTGGGTGGCTCAGTGGGTTAAGCCTCTGCCTTCGGCTCAGGTCATGGTCCCAGGGTCCTGGGATTGAGCCCTGCATTGGGTTCTCTGTTCAGCAGGGAGACTGCTTCCACCTCTCTCTCTGTCTGCCTTTCTGCCTGCCTGTGATCTCTCTCTCTCTCTCTGTTAAATAAATAAATAAATAAAAATCTTAAAAGAAAGAAAGAAAACTAGCTGTGGCTTTTGTGAAGGGTTCCAAGAGAGTAAAGGCCAAGGTGGATAGGCTTTGAGGGATAGAAGGACATGGAGAGGGACATTGGGGGAAAGTGTTACCATCAAAAGGAAGTAAAACTTGGGTTGGTGGCATGTGAGAGTCTTGGGTTCTGGTTGTTATGGGCTGGGGGATATAGCTCGTGGGGCTAAAGGGATCGGAGAGGGGGGAAAGCTGTAATGGGAAGGCCTAGACAGACCCAAGTGGCCTCAAACTTTGCTGGCCCATTGCTTTTGGGGTTCAGGTCTCCAGAAGTCCTGGCAACATTTTGCAGACCTTCTTTGCTTCTTTGTCCTCGAGAGCTGTAGGAACCATTGTCACAGGCAGAGCCTGCAGGGGTCCAGACAAGCAAAACAATTCTCTGCACTCAGGTCTAGGGAAATATCTCTGTTTCTGGAGAGGTCCAGGCTGGGGCGGAGGCTGTCCTTTCCAGAGAAGAAGGGAGGGGGCATCCTGACAACCAGCTCCGGTCTCTTCCAGGGGCTGCCAAGTGACCTCTGTGTCCCTTGAATTAGAACCGGCCAAGAAGGTTTAGCTGCAGACATCCTGGGACAGAAATCCCTGCTTTGTCTCTTCCCAGCTTTATGGACTTGGACACGTTTCTTAACTTCTCTAAGACTTGCTTTCCTATCTGTCAAATGAGTATCTGCATATTTTAATGGAAGATACCGACCTCAGAGATTTGGGGAGGAGGCAATGAGATAATGTATGCGCAGTGCCCGGGAGAGAGCCTGGTACAGTGTCATTTCTGGGTGTGTGATGCCCATCGTCTCCGACCAGCTTCACAGTCAGCCTCCTGAGCTTAGTCTGGATGCGAGAGGGCAGCATGGAGTGAAGGGTTTGGTGAAGGTGTCACTTCATGACAAGACAGAAGATGAGGGACACCTGGGTGGCTCAGTGGGTTAAAGCCTCTGCCTTCTGCTCAGGTCGTGATGCCAGGGTCCTAGGATCGAGCCCCGCGTTGGGCTCTCTGCACTGTGGGAGCCTGCTTCCCTTCCTCTTTCTCTGCCTGCCTCTCTGCCTACTTGTGATCTCTGCCTGTCAAATAAATAAATAAAATCTTAAAAACAAAGAAAAAGAGAGAGAGGATGAAGTTGAAAGTGCCTGATAGCCCTGGGGCTTTCCTCCTCAGCACCCCAGCGGAACCCGACTTTTGACCTTCGCGGCCAATATCCACTGATCTAGAAGGGCTGAGGCTTGTGAATCCCAGTGGGGACCAATGGAGGTCTTGCTGACCAAGGGCCGTAAGGGGTCCTTCTTCTGCTCACTTAGCTGAGAGGCGCGATTTTCCAGTACGGCATCTGGGTAATGTCCTTTTGGGTTTTTTTCTTCCTTCCTTTGCATTCTTGTTCGGAGTGTTTTAAACTTCTGAGCAGATAAGCTGGAGTAGGGGAGAATTCAATAGCGTGTTAGAGCAAGAAAGAACTTCATTATCTTATGCCACGCCTGCATATTACCAGGGAGGAAGCTGAAATGGAGAGAATGCCTTTTCTTGCAGGCAGCTGGATTTTTTTTTTTTTTTTTTTTTTTTTTTTTTTGGTCCTGGCTTCCTTTCTTTTGGCCCTGGCTGGTGGCCATGACCCTGATGCTATCTCCTTAGATAGACACAGTCTCTGGCTTGCTCATGGGAGGGAGCTGGGCCGTGAAAACCAGAGGCTGTTTCCACTTCCCTCTCGAGTTAGCTCTGTATTCTGCAAAGGCAGAGCTTCAATTCGCGTTTACCTACCTTTTCCCACCGATTTCCACTGTGATTCAGGTTCCTGCTGGCTCTCGCTCTCTTCTTTGCCCTCCCCCAGCTCTCTGGGAGGGTTTGTCTTCCGGCCAGACTGCTGAGCTTCTAGAAGGCTCCAGGATAAGGGAAGAGGCCCAGCCTTTCCAGATGGAGAGCAAGTAGGAGCCAAACTGGCTGGAGGCCTGACAGGCTGAATTGATAATAAGGCTGCGTCTCTGAGGTAGCACGGCCGGGAGAACCGTTGGCCAATGGACCCCAGAGACGGGGCCTGCTGCCGCCGAGGGCTTCCACCTCTGGGAAGGACGGAGGCACGAAGCCCACGGGAGGGGAAGAGCCTCGTGTGGAGAGTCCCGCACATGCATTGATACACATTCTCACGCAGGCAAACGAGAGTGAATAGAAAGGGAAACTGAGGCCCAGAGAGAAAGAGAAAGCAGCTTGTCTTCCCGTGGGCGCCTGCCATAAGCCTCTCTGCTTCAGGTCTCCAGCCAGCTGGCTGGCTGACAAACAGAGCCACTTAAAATACCTGTCCCCAGCCTGTCTCTAAGGATGGCAGTAAATCCCTCCTTCAGCTGTGTTTCTATGATAAGCAGCACGTAGGTTTTAAGCCCACGAGGGCATCTTATCGTCCATCAGTGCCTGCGCACGTGGAAGGAAGGTGGGGCGGGCGTGGGGCACCCCTGGGCTCACTGGGAAGCCTGAGCCAGAGGCAGGGTGAAAAGCCCATGTGGACATTTTTTAGTTTTCTTTACTTTGTAATAATGTCTATTTTCCTGAGTATAAAAGTGAGTATATATCCATGGTATTGAAGTTGAATATTATTAAAGAATAAGGAAAAAAAGCTCCCTGTTATCCTATTACCCAGAGATATTAGGGTCAGCTGCTTGTGGCGGTCATTTTTGTAGGTCACATTGGCTGAATAGCAACCATTTCATATGGTTCAACCTAATCTTTTGGGGTGTTTCCTTCCAAACACTTTCTGTTCCTTTCAGTTTACGTACTTGAGAACATGACAGATACATGTTTATGCTCATCCTTTCTTTGTTCTTCATAAAATACTAGAATGTCAGCATTTTCCCCAAGTAATGAAAGGCTTTCTGTGAGCAGTCTTTTTAATAGTTACATAATATTTCATCCTTTGGGGACCATCAAGGTCATTTCCAGTTCCAGGTTGAGGCGTTCTAGGTCCGGTGCCCCAGGCCTGAGGAAAGAAAGAGCCTTGTTTCTGGCGCTGTCTTGGCCAGGGAACAGGCCGGGATCAGGTCCCAGCAGAGCTGGGGAGAGAGCTCTGGTGACAGGCGGCCGGAAGGCAGCTGGCCCTTGTCTCTCGGCGGGACATGTGCTGAGTGCATACAGAGGCTGGCAGTGGAAAAGTTTGCCCCCGAGAGGCTGTGCAGAGTGGGGAGAAGGGCACGCTCCCTGCCAGGGACCAAAATAGGAATCTGGAGGAGAGTCAGATTCCAGCAAAAGGCTTCTCTTGCCCAGAAAGGATTATTTTATGTGCTCAGGTATTTATTCCAGCACTGACACATCCACAGTTTCTGTTAACTGAGCTGGGTCAGCCTGAGAAGCCAGCTTTTTTCCCAATGTGCTCTCTCCACCTCAGGCTCCCCCATGGTCAGCAGCGGGGTCAGGCCAAGCCCTTTGAGTGAGACAGACATTGTCACCCTTCACCGTGCTTCCTGTGATGTCTGTGCACCCACCTGGTTTCCTAGCACAAGTGAGAGGATGACACAGAGGGAGGGAGAGGGAGGGGGAGAGAGGGAGAGAGAAGGGGGAGGTGGTAAGGGGACCCTCTCTAGTGTGGGTTGGTGCTGGCGCTGCCGTGGCTGTCAGTCCGTAGAAGAGTCACTGCCCTTTTGAGCCCCATCTTTTTGATCTGAGTTCACATATATAAAATGGGAATAATATTCCTTACCACATAGGGCTGTTGTGAGGCTTAAATAGGTTTTCATATTCAAATTCCTAGTGCAGTACCTGGCCCATAATGGGCTCTCTGTCCCCTCTCCCCCCCATCCCTCCTTTTAAACTCCCTGCCTGCAGGAAGAGAACGGCTAGGGCTAATTAAAATGTTAGCACTTACTGAGTATTTGCTATTCATTCAATAAGTATTAAGGGCCTACTCTGTGCAAAGGACTTTCCTAAGCACGGAAGATACAGGAAAGGAAGCCGTCGTGGAGTCTACTTTTGTAGCAGACAGTAAACAGATAACATAAGCAAATACATAGACAATAAACGCATGGTATTTCAAGTGGAGATATGTACTAAGAATAAAAATGTAGCAGGGCAAAGAATGGATGAGCAGGTGGGAGGGGCAGTGAGCAGGAGGGAGGGGCAGTGAGCAGGAGGGAGGGGCAGTGAGTAGGAGGGAGGGGCAGAGAGAGGGACAGTGCAGGGGAGGGAGAGACCGTGGAAGGGAAGGGAGGAAGCGAGCGTTCCTTACAGGGCACGTATGCTGGCCATTATTTGAACATTAAATATCATACAATTATTGTTTAATAAAGCACTTTGGGACCTGATGAGGAATCCTCCAAGCAGCAGGAAGGGTGACGATTCTCTTATTTTGGAGGTGAAAGCTGGAAAGTCAGGTGGGAAGCAGAGGCTCCAATGGCCAGGAGTGTGGATTCTGCTCCTGCTTCTGCACTGCCCCAAGCTTTGTCAGCCGTGGAGAGGCACGATGGGTGTTGGGCAAGGAGTTTCCATCACCCCAGGCTCAGGCTCAGCATACCAACTCAATGCCTTTGGGACAAACCTGTCTGTTAATCAGTTCCGCAGACACTATCCTTTCTAAGACGTCAGCCTTACTGGCTTATCACCTTCCCGGGACAGGGCAGAGGTTCAGGAGCTGGAAGGCCTTGGCGAGGCCAGAGCTCTCCCCTGGTTCTGGTGAGTGGAAGCCTTAGAGGGAGGCAGGGGCTTGGGTATTTGGAGTACAGTTGTCCCCACCCCGAAGGAGTCGCGGGCCAGTGAGGTTCTTGTCCAGGCTTCTACTTGCGGGGGACTGTGGAGCCCTCTGAACAGTGTTCTTTACTCTGGGCACAAGACCTGGTAGCATGGTAACTCAGAGAAAACAGAATTTGTTTGTGTTGCATGGGGGAGCTGAGGCAAGGTCATGCTGTCCCTGGGGGGGCTGTGGGCACACACACATACAAACTAAGAGAACACGGGCCGTGTACTTGGGCACTGTTCTTTTGCTTGGGGATCTCTGCCTGGTGTGGGGCCCATGGGGTTCAACTCTGTCTCTTGTGTCACTCCAGGGCTTGGGCAGGCCAGGGGAGCTGTCGTTTTGTGGGAAGCTCCCCAGTGAGGTTGTTTCCTTTCCGGCTGCCTACCCTGGCCTTGATCTTCATGAAGAGGCTCTTGCTATCAGCCTCAGGGCTGCAGATTTCCTCTGTCCTATGCATTCCTGGCCTTGGGACTGCTTAACCACAAAGCTTCATTTGGTGGGGAACCCTCAGATTCTTTCCTGTGGATAGGGAATGCCAAACCTGGGAAGCGTCCTCAAGTCCCAGACATTGGTGCTGGAAGGCCTTTGAGATCATCCAGATGTTAATGTAATGTTGACACCCTAAGGGGAAGGTCTTTATTTTGTTCTCTGTTATAACTCTGGAGCCCAGAACAGGGCCTGGCACATAGTACACACTCCACAAATATTTGTTGAATGTTTGAATGAATGACTCTCATCCAACCTCCACTCAATCTACAGAGGAGAAAACTGAGCCTAGAAAATGGAGTAACACAGAGCTAGAACTGGAACCCTAAATTCCCTTGTCTTTTTTTTCTCTGTGCCCCATCTCCTTGGTGCTCAGAACCTCAGTTTACCCTGGAGTAGCCAGGATGAGGTGAGATGAGATACAAAGCTCTCTAACGTTTTCCTAGCATACAGCAGATGCTAAACTAAAGTGAGTTCCTCATCTTTTCTTCTTTTGGCTCTTGATACCCTTTTCAAGTTTCTCTTTTTTAAAAGATTTTGTTTATTCATTCATTTGTTTGTTTGTTTAGAGAGCGAGTGCAAGCGAGGGGAGGGGCAGAAGGAGAGGGAGAGAGAGACTACCAAGCAGACTCTGTGCTGAGTATGGAGCCTGATGTGGGACTTGATCTCACAACCCTGAGATCATGACCTGAGCTAAAACCAAGGGTCAGATTATTATTATTTTTTTAAGATTTTATTTATTTATTTGACAGACAGATCACAAGTAGGCAGAGAGGCAGGCAGAGAGAGAGAGGAGGAAACAGGGTCCCTGCTGAGCAGAGAGGCTGATGCAGGGCTTGATCCCAGGACCCTGAGATCATGACCTGAGCTGAAGGCAGTGGCTTTAACCCACTGAGCCACCCAGGCACCTCTAAGAGTCAGATTTTTTTTTTTTTTTTTTTTTAAGATTTTATTTATTTATTTGACAGAGTTCACAAGTAGGCAGAGAGACAGGCAGAGAGAGAGGAAGGGAAGCCGACTCCCTGCTGAGATCATGACCTAAGCTGAAGGCAGAGGCTTTAACCCACTGAGCCACCCACGCGCCCCAAGAGTCAGATTCTTAACTAAGACACTGAGGCCCAGGTACCCCTCAAGTTTCTCTTTGAGGCAATGTTCGGTACCAGTGTTTTTCTGCCACCCAACACCTTTTTCCTGGCAATAATGCCTATTCATTATTCACTTATCTATATGTTAGGAGGAGCACAAAAGAATTATACTCAAAGATGACCAGTAGCCTTGTTTTAAGATGCTAATCCTTCCAATGGTGTGAATGAAACCAGTGGATCCCTGGGGGTAAGATTTTTACATAGGAGAAGTTCTAGGCTCTCAGGATGCAGGAGGGGAATCCTGCCTGGACCCCTCTTACAAGACTCTGTCGACTCCCTCTCCCACAGTGGCAGATGAAATGCTGCAAGTGTGACTCTAGGTTGCCTCATAATTACAACGGTCACCGAGTGGAGAATGTGGTTTCGTCCTCTGGCCCCATGCGCTGGTGGCAGTCACAGAATGGTGAGCTCTGGCCACCTCCAGGGGTCTAAACTTGTGGGAGGTCCCACAGTGTGGGAGGTGGTTGGGGGGTACCCGGGAGCCCTTTTGGGTGTCCCAGGCATTTCTTATGGCGGTAGGACATGCGTGGTCGACAGACCTTCTGCCTCTCTGATGTTGTAGGTAGAAGAAGTTGCTAGAAGTTGAGGAAAGAGTAAGAAGAGTGAAGAATGCCTTTATTTCCCCCTACTTAGTTGCAGCGAGCTTGTTGTAGGAGTTGAGCTTGTAGAATAGACACGTTGAAATCCTTTAGTGTGTTAGGGTCATCAAGAGATGATGGGAAGGAAATCTGGCCAAGGACAGGTGGGATCTTGAGTAGGAAATACAGGGAGAAGCACGTTGGTGCCGCTCCTCTCGAGAGGGAAACCAGAGGATGGATGTTAGCATTTCTGACTTCCCAGAGCTAGTAGAGTCCAGAGCCTTTTTTGGGCTGGGAAGGTAGAATTTCTCTGGTCTAAAGGTTCTACTTTTGGTCCTTCCAGATGTGAACCCTGTCTCTCTGCAGTTGGACCTGGACAGGAGGTTCCAGCTTCAAGACATCATGATGGATTTTAAGGTTTGCTTCCTGGGGATGGCAGTGGGTAGAAGAGGGGGGACCCAGGGGCATGTGGGCTTGGGCTTAGGGAGAGCACAGTGTCCTTGTCTCCCCAGGCTTGGGTGATGAGGAGGTGGGCTCCACTTCTCCACACTGAGGGGACACTTAACCCTGAGTCTGGGTCGAGGTGACAGAAGAGGCCCACTGTTGGGAGCACAGTGGCACCTCCAGGCCCCCTGTCCTGGCCATGCCGTGGTTATGGATCTGTTCTCTCTCTGTATCCTCCATCCTCAGCCCATCTGATTCATTCAGCTCGCCAAGTACAAGTTCCACTGGGCCTGGTCAGTTATCATGCAGTCGTATACATATATTCTTGGTATGTTTAATGCTTTTGCTGATGAGATTGAGTTTAACAAACAGCCAGTGACTGGCCCATCCTTATGAAAGATGTGCTTTGGAGCAGCACCCTTGATGGGCCATTCACTGCTGTCACATCTCAGAGTAACTTTTGGATTCTGCTTTTAGACCAGCCTCCTGAGATATTCCTTTGGGAGGGAACATTTTTGTTCATTTGTCATAGCCACCCCCCCCTGCCTTTTTTTGAGAAGATTTGATTTTATTCTTTCTCCAGAAATAGTCAAATATTTAAGGATCAAGCTCAGTTAATAAGATTGGGTGAGCACGAAGGGTGATATCATTTTCAGGAGCTAAAATGAGCTGTGCATAAAAAGTGATACGATCTGATTTCTTCCTTGGCTCCGAAAGTTAGCACTGAGATCCTCTCTTCAAGAAAAGGTCAAAAGTATTTTGAGAAATGACAGTATCACTTGAATAAATGCCGTGTCTAAAGGGGACACCTTTGAAGGGCAGCATTCATCTGGATGGATATTGTTAGTTACACTGTGTGCATTACTCATTCATTTACTTGTCTGTTCTTGCTACACATATACTAGCACTGGTTGTATGTTAGGTCGGGGGACAGATGCCTGGGGTGGAAAGATGAACAAAGCTAAGTCATGGTTCTCACATTGCTCTAGTTTATATTGGGAAGACAGGACTGATGAGGAGGTATGACAGGTGCTCTGATATTGGTAGGAAATGGGGCTGGGAACACAGAGGGGTGTCCAACTTGATCTGTCTTTGGTGGGTGGGGGGGAGTTGCAGAATGCCCAGGAAAAGGTGAGCCATTGTAGGACACTGATAGTCAGGCAAAGGGCAAAGTTTATTCTTGGCAAAAGAGGACCACCCATAAAGTGCAAAGGCCTGGAGGGGAGAGGCAAGAGGCAAGAAGGTACGTAATGGTAGGGGGGTGGGCTTGGTCAAAGGAACGCATATATAGGGTCTGGAGGGGTAATGTTTATATGGTGGTGAGAAGTAGGGACGTGGGAAGCTGCAGGCTGGTGAGAGATGAGTTTGCAGACATTAATGGGGAGGAGGGAAGTGGACTAAAGCTTCGTGCCTTCATTCAATGAATGACTGAGTGCCTTGTGTGTGCCAGATGTTGGGGGTGCCCCTGGAGCAAGACAGACAGGGGGACCTGTGATTTACTGTAGTAGCTCTCAAACAAGGTATTTGGCAATTTCTGGAAATATTCTTGGTTGTCACAACTATGGGTATGCTACCTCCTGTGTATAGGTCAGGATTGCTGCTAATTGTCCTGTGATGATTGGGACAGCCCCACAGGATTTAGCCAGCTCCAAATCTTAACAGAGCCAAAGGCTGGGAAACCCTGGTCTAGGGGGAGAGGAATCAGAAGCAGCAAGCCAGATGATTGCAAATTGTGGTGACATTTATGAAGGAAACAAACAAAATGCTGGAATGGGGTAAGGTGGGCAGAGTGTGGGCCGAAGAATGTGTGCTAGATCGGTACGAAAAATCTTGGGAGGAGGCGACACTTAAGCTAAGAACAGAAAATGAGAAGGAGCCCACAAGGGGGAAGAGCGTTCCAGGCAGAAGAAGCAACCTGAACGAAGTCTCTGAGGAGGGAAGGAGCGTGGTGCAGCTGAGGGCTTGGAAAGGTGGAGGTGCAAAGGGCCTGAGGTTTGCTGGGGAGACAGGCCCACATAGCACAGGACCTGGTCAGGAGTTCAGACTTATTCAAGAATGGGCAGGGGACTTGAATAGACATCTCGCCCAAGAAGACATACCGATGGCCAGCAGGCCGATGAAAAGATGCTCAACACCAGTAATCATCAGAAAAATGCAAATCAAAATGGCATGGGTCTGTCACCTCATCCTTGTTGGAATGGCTACGATCCAAAAGACACAAGTATGTGTTGGTGAAGATGTGGGGAAAAAGGAGCCCTTGCGTACTGTGGGTGGGAATGTAAATTGATGTAGCCACCAATGAAAATAATGAAATAGTACAGAGGTTCCTCCACAAACCTATAATCTGACAATTCCACCTGGGTATATGCAAGAAGGAAATGAAATCCCTGTCTTGAGGAGATATCTCTACCCTCCTGTTTATTGTCACACCATTCACAGCCCAAGACATGGAAACAAGCTAAGTGTTCATTTTGATGAACGGACAAAGAAAATGTAAGCCCTGTCCATACGTCTGTCCACAATGGGATAGTCAACTATAAAAAAGAAGGAAATCCTGGCTTTTGTGGCAACATATGTGGACTTTGAGGGTATCCCGCTTAGAGAAATAAGTCAAAGACAGACAAACTTATATGTGGGATCTAAAGAAACTGAACCCACACAAACAGAGACTAGAAGGGTAGGTGCCAGGGGCAGGGGATGGGGAGATGTTGGTCAAAGGGTACGAACTGCCAGCTATAACTTGAGTAAGTCCTGGAGATCTAGTGTATAGCGTGGGGACTGTACTGAACAGTGTCTTAGAAAACTGGAAATCTTACATGTTACCACCACACACAGAAATTGGGAATTACGAGAGGGGATGGATGTGTAACTATGACAATAATCACTTTGCGGTACGTACATGGGGCAAATCATCACACTGTGCCTCTGAAACTTACATATATGTCAATACTCTCTCAATAAAGCTAGAGAAACAAGAGCAGTGGGAAGCTGGTCTAGGTTTTTTCTCAGAGGGTGACGCCATCCTTGTGGTGTGTGGTGGTGGGTGCGAACACCAGGGAGGTCGGGGGGCACCTGCGGGAGAGAGGTGAGGGGGATGGGTGGTGAAGCTGGAGACAGGGCCTGGTGTGGGATGTGTTTGGAGACTGGGTTTCCGAACCTGGGAGCCATCAGGGTAGAGACAGCATTGAGAGCCCCAGACATGGGTGGTCTCCCCCGGGGGAGGAAGGGCCCCATGTGTCTTGTTGAGAGGCTTGTCCTTCATCTTTACGTAATGCAGACCCGGGATGGGGGGCGCGGGGCGCGGGGGTCAGACAGTCAGCTAGGATACCCTGTCAGTTGAGGTGGGTAGAGAGGGTTGGAGGGCCCGGACGTTTGGCTGTGGGATAATTTTCTGGCCTGACTGCTGGGTGGTGGGCTGAGCAAGGATCGCATTCTTGTGGAGTGTAGATCACCTTTCTCTTGGTGTCCACGGTTCCCATGGGGGAAATCAGAGGGGGCCAGTGTTTGTCAGGAGAATTGGACCCGGAAACCCTGAAGCCCACTTGCCCCTCCCGCGTCCCTTCTCCTTCCCTCACTGTGATTCTTTCGGGGGAACCACCTGTGCATTTCCCTGCCCATTTTGGTGATGTGTCTCTCTGGTGGCCCCTTCCGGCCAGTCCACAAGGCCCCTACCTGGTCTTTGTCTCCGCAGGGGCCCATGCCCGCTGGGATGCTGATCGAGCGCTCCTCGGACTTCGGAAACACCTGGAAGGTGTACCAGTACCTGGCAGCTGACTGCACCTCCACCTTCCCCCGGGTCCGCCAGGGCCAGCCCCAGAGCTGGCACGATGTCCGGTGCCAGTCCCTGCCCCAGAGGCCCAGCGGGCGCCCGGATGGGGGGAAGGTAGGTAGAGAGGACTCTGAAAAAGAGGCACATGGTTGTGTGTGTGTGGCAGGGTGCGGGGGGGGGGGGGGGGGCGGTCCTTGCCACCACGTTACTCCCACAGTCCCCCAGCCCCCGGAGAAGAGACGGCCCCTCAGGGCACCTTGCTGTCTCCTGTGCTCCCTGGCCACTCCCAGAATATTTTCTGTTTGTCCCCTTTGGTGCTCAGGAGCAATATTTAAAAACATGTCGAGGGCACTGCGTCACCCAACCCTGCCCTCTTGCTTAGCCGCTGCCCCCGGCTGCTTGGCACAGCCCATCGTGGAAAGGGTAAAATCCCTTCTGCTGCAGTGGGAGGACTTTGAGATGGTTAGTTTAGATTCAGGTGAGCAAATTACACAAATTGAGTTCGAGCTCTGATTTCACCTGGATAGGGCTGAACAGAGGAAAGCGCTTTCTCAGTTTAATCCCTCCATCTGGCCCTTGGGAAAATTCAGGTACAAGCCATAGGTCCGGGTCACTGGAACTTAAGCCCCGAGAGAGAAACAGAGAACTTGCCTCTAGAAGCAGCTCAGAACTCTCTCCCTGACGCCTCGCACCTGGGGTAGGATTCTTGCCTAGCTGCCTTTCCCCTCCCCAGCCCCTGAGGGAGGCTGCAGGTTCTGACCTCCCTTCTCTGGTTCAGGCTCTCTCCCTGCACCCAGTGCTCAGCTAGCTCCCTGTGGATGGTGCCTCCTGAGTTACAGCGCAGCCCACACCCAGGTTAACTAACCACATTCCCTAGACTCCAGAGTGGAACACAGGACTTTTTCCCGATTTGTGGAGGGCTGTCATAAAGACTCTGGAGTCCCACAAAATGAGCTGTTTTTATGAAAAAGGGAAAGCATCGTGGAAATCAGGGTTGTCTGGAGAGCGGTGGTGACCACATCCATGAATCCTTGGGCCCTGGGCCTTCTCATTCATCCGAGGTGTTTGCAAAATTAGTATCCCCTAAACCCTCATGTGTACACTGTACATCTTTTTTTTTTTTTTTTAAAGATTTTATTTATTTATTTGACAGAGAGAGATCACAAGTAGGCAGAGACTCAGGCAGAGAGAGAGAGAGAGGAGGAAGCAGGCTCCCTGCTGAGCAGAGAGCCCGATGCGGGACTCGATCCCAGGACCCTGAGATCATGACCTGAGCCGAAGGCAGCGGCTTAACCCACTGAGCCACCCAGGCGCCCCATACACTGTACATCTTACTATTATTTCTGACCCAAGGAAATCAGGAAATTCTTGGGATATCCCTTTTTCTCAGTGGAGAGAAGTTATCTACACTTGTGTGCATGCACACACACAGACACACACACACACACATTTAGGGCCCAGTGACCATCTCACTCCCTCAGGGTGCTCGGCAGGCCTCATATCCATGGTCTGTTCAGGGTTCCAGGCGAGAAGGATCTTTGAGCCATGAGACAGGGATGGAGGATTGGTGGGAAGGTAGCCTTCCTCTGAGCTTGGGGTATCCCAAGTTTACCTCTTCCCCAGATCTTCCCTCCCCCTTTCTCTGTAGGTTCAACTTAACATTATGGATTTAGCCTCTGGGATTCCAGCCACTCACAGTCAAAAAATTCAAGGTCAGTGTGATTACTCCTCCTGCTTGTGGTGGGACTGCGGGTAGGGAGCAAAACTTGAAACTTGGGACTTGAAACGGTTGGTCGGTTGGAACTTGGATGGCAGAAATTCCCTGGTCTTTCTTATTTCTGTCACATGGTTGGATGTAATACTTACCCGGTTTATTCCATTGAGCAGATGGGGTGGTGAAATCAGAATTCCTTTCCTTATTCATCCTGCCCTAGGAGACTTGATTGTGCATCTAACTTCCTTTCTTTCCTTTCCCTTGCCCAACCCCCTCCTGCTTACTGTTTGCCCCCTCTCAGAGCTGGGGGAGATCACCAACTTGAGAGTCAACTTCACCAGGCTGGCCCCTGTGCCCCAGAGAGGCTACTACCCCCCCAGCGCCTACTACGCCGTGTCCCAGCTGCGTCTGCTAGGCAGCTGCTTCTGCCATGGCCACGCCGACCGCTGCGCCCCTCAGCCCGGAGCCTCTGCTGGCCCCTCCGCTGCAGAGCAGGTGACAGCCTCTGGTGGGAAGGGCTGAGGGGAGAGAGCCAGACCACAGCGGACATTCTGGGGGCCCCTATAAAAGAGGGGAGGGCGCTCAATTTAAGATTTGGGTCTTTAACATTTTAGTGAGAGTGGAGTCTAAGTAATGATTCCTTCAAAGAGCAGAGTTTTGTAGCCCTTCCAAAGCTTTCCGTCTGGCTTGGGACGACTTGATTTTCAGTCACCTGTAAGCACATCTGTGGGTCTCGCGGGGAGCTTAAGGTGATGCTGCTCAGTCCTGGCTACACGCTATAATTTCCTGGGGAGCTCTGTCCTTAGATATTCCCTTTTTTTTTTTTTAATTGTTTTTTTAAAGCTTCCAGGGGATTCTCAGCGCTGCCAGGGTGGAGAGGCACTGATTTGGGGACTCTAGTCCCACCTAGTGGCGAGGTCCGGGGCTGGGTGAGAGAAGAGAGTCTCCCATCTTGCTCAGTCTACCCCAGAGCCGCTGACTCTAATGCGGCGGAGATGGGAAGGGAAGCTCTAGCTTCACCAGCAACCCTGGTGCTTTTGCTAGGAAAGGAAATGTGAGAACCATTAAGAGAGGGGAGAGAACCTTGGGCTCCGAGGTGGAGGAAACTGTCGTTTCGCTTTTCTGGAGCATCGGTTCTTCGTTCTTCAGTTAATATCGAGAGCTCATTTGCCCTGGGGGTAGAGGGGCACAAGGCAGTCATGGTAAAATGGCCTGCGAGGGCAACACAGGTGCCGGGGGCCCTGGGCAGCTTCATCCTTCCCACGGCTGGGCCAGCCCCTGCCCAGGGCTGCAGAGGAGGCCAGAAGGGGACCAGCTCCAGGAATGTGTCATCCGTTAGGGCCTGGAGATGAAGGAGCAGAACACAGGCGGCAGAGGACTCAGTGCTGACGGATGAGGAAAACAGTGTTCCGGGGGCTGCAGGAGGAGGGGCGGGGCACGCCCAGCCCCAGGGGCTCTCGAATCTGGCTGCACCCCCATCCCTTGAATCACTGCTTTAAAGTGTTCTGATGTCTGGGCCTTGTCCCTGAGCTGTGGATCTGAATTGGGCCTGGCCATGGTATTTTTTAAAAAAGCTTCCCCCATGACTGGAGTTACATCCAGGGTTGAGATCCATGGAAGTGGAGGAACCAGGGAGGCCCGGTGGAGAAGGTGCCCTTCCAGCCGGCAGGATCTCGCTGGTGAGGGGAGGAAGAAGGGAATTCCGGGCGGGAAGAAAAACATCAGTAAAGGCCAAGAGGTGGGGAAACATGGCTTGCGCGGGGTACAGCTGGAGGTGCAGCTCGGCCCTGCTGTTCCAAGGGGAAGTGACGTTGGGGCAGACGCCATTCAAGTCCTGCCTGCCAGGCTGAGGGT
The DNA here is from genome assembly GCF_030435805.1 of Mustela lutreola. Lineage (NCBI taxonomy): Eukaryota > Metazoa > Chordata > Mammalia > Carnivora > Mustelidae > Mustela > Mustela lutreola. The sequence goes on from NC_081303.1 coordinate 40,533,065, forward strand.
GTCGGGCTTAATTCAGAAGACAGTGAGCACGTAATAGCTATTCTGTCTTTGTATCTTAATGAGTCTAGTAACAATTGATCATAACAGACCCATTATCCAAGCAGCCGTGGTCAAAGATTGTTAGAACATCAATCTCCAGAGGGCCCACAAAGTTCTGGAATCAGAGTTTGCCAATAAGGGTGTCTGGGCACCTTCCAGGTGCTGCTTTGGACTGGGCATCAGGGGGATGTCCAAAGGCAAGGAATGAGCTTTTGTTTAGTTATTTTTTAAAGATGTATTTATTTGAGAGAGAGAGAGAGAGAGAGAGAGAGCAAGCACAGGGGGAGGGGCAGAGGGAGAAGGGGAGAGATTTCCAGGCAGACGCCGCCTGGAGCGTGGAGCCCAATGTGGAGCTGATCCCACGACCTTGAGATCGGGACCTGAGCCAAAACCAAGAGTCAGAGGCTCAACTGACTGCACTATCCAGGTGCCCCAGGAATGAGCTTTAAAAAGCCTAGCTAGAGTACAAGGGCAGGCACATGCATGTACACATGTGTGCACACACACACACAGCCACACATATACAACAGCACACAGGAAGGCAGCTGGGAGTGTCCTTGGAGCTGAGTGAAGACTGGAGGAGGTGGGGAGTCTGGACCCTGAGTGGTGGGGGATGGAGGGGGCGGGGAGCTGGCTGGGACATTCCTTTGAGAATGATTCTTGCTAACTGGTGGCCCCTTTCCCAGGTCCATGATGTCTGTGTCTGCCAGCACAACACTGCCGGCCCCAACTGTGAACGCTGTGCACCCTTCTACAACGATCAGCCCTGGAGACCTGCAGATGACCAGGACCCCCATGAATGCCAGCGTAGGGTCCCGGACTCACCCCTGCCCCTGTAGTGGTTGGGGGGGTTGCTGGCCCCTCTGGGCCTCAGTGATCTCACCTGGACACCGGGAGAAACTATTCTTTACTATTTAAATCTAACCTTGATCACACACTTGTAAGGGAAGCTCTCCTTATTCTGTGGGGATGGAGAGTTTGGGTTGCAGCTACTCTCTGCCTCCCCAAACCTTCTTCTCAGCCAGGCCCAGAGGGACCAAGGCTGGTCCGTGCTCCTGATGCCACATGGACTGATGCCCTTCCACTTGCCTTGTCCTGTGTAGGACGTATCTGGTTCCTTACTTCAGAGGGCCTCCTGGAGTCAGGGCCTTTCTCTGCACAATTGGGAGAAATAAGGGTCCCTGGCCCAGAGAGAGGCTGTGACCCAGCAGGAGATCCGTGGGGGCAGTGGTGGTTGGGGGTTGGGATGGATCATTCAAAGGGCTCCCTTTTTGGTCCCACATGGGTGTTATTCTTGGGTTAGTCCCCACACTGGGAGTTAGGAGGCCTGGGTTTTTACTCTAGTCTGCTTTCTTACTGGGCATATAATCTTAAATGAGTTACACAAGCCTCCCTAGGCCTCAGTTTCCGCATTTTCTAGACCTGAACATCTTGCAGAGTTGCAAGAGTTAGATGCCAGTGTGTTAGTGTGGAACGTGCTTTGTGGACGGAAGCAGGGCTGCTCTGTCGGTCAGCCCCGGAAATCTCCTTTTTCAGGGTGTGACTGCAACGGGCACTCAGAGACCTGTCACTTTGACCCAGCTGTGTTTGCCGCGAGCCAGGGGACACATGGAGGTGTGTGTGACAACTGCCGGGACCACACTGAGGGCAAGAACTGCGAGCGTTGTCAGCTGCACTATTTCCGCAACCGGCGTCCTGGCGCTCCCATTCAGGAGACCTGTATCCGTGAGTAGGCCTCTGGGGACCCAGGTATTGTCCATCCACACTCTCCCTGGGAATACATGAGCCCTCAAGAAGCAAGAAGCCTTGCTTGTTTGTCAGGACTTGGGGGCAGTTGTTTTGACTTAGCTGTGCACTTCTAAGCAAGTCACTTAGCTTCTCTGGGTCGTCAATCAGTCAGTCAGTTGATAATTAGGTAGCTCTTATTTTGGACATAGGAGAGACAAAAGTAGATAGAAGAGATAGTTCCTGCTTTCAGGAAACACACACACTGTTTGGCAATGGAAACACATACGACAGAGGCAGACAAAGCCCTTCGTCCACATTTATGTGACTGTTTTTACCATATGGTAGTGTGGTTTGCTCTGTATTTTTCTCCCCACCTCCCCTCAATATTGAGAACTCCTCTGGGGCAGGGATTACATCCTCTATCCTCAGGCTCTAGCACCATGACAATCACATAGCTGATGCTGAAGAAATGTTTCCCGAAGGAACGTGGAACAGCCAGGAGTGACTTAGCATGTCCACAAGGCCGGTGTGTTCACACACAGCAGAGTGGACCGAACTGATCTGAATCAGGAGAGGTTAATCACAAAGGACTTTTTCTGATAGAAGAAGAATCTGCATTTTGCAAGGCCTGCAAGAGGTCTGGGTGTGGGGAGGAAGAGCGCTGGCTCGCTTCCGTTGCCGTCGCTGGGGTATGGAAAGAGTGAGAAAGGCAAGCCGACTTCTGTTTCCCTCAGTTACTTGCTGTGTGACTTGGAGTGTGTCCCCACCCTTCCGGGCTGTCATGAGGGTGACACAGAGCAACAGGCAAGCGTGCCCAGCTCAGCGCTTGGCACACAGCAGTCGTTTGGGAAAGAACGTCGATAGTATTTAACATGCGCCAAACACTGTTCTACCTGCTTTTCATTTACTCATTTATTCCTCAGAGGGAGTCTCTGAGAGTTGTATCATTGTGCCCATTTTAGAGATGTGGTAACTGAGGCCCAGAGGCGTTAAGTAACCTGACCAAGGTTGTCAGCTTGTAAGTGGTGCAATAAAGATCTGAACCAGGCAGTTTAGCTTCTACAGTCTGCTCTTCACGTTCTGCTTTTCCTCTTTATGTTCACTGTGGTGGCTGCTTTTATCTCTCAGCTTGTGAGTGTGACCCCGATGGGGCGGTGCCGGGAGCTCCCTGTGACCCAGGGACCGGGCAGTGCGTGTGCAAGGAGCATGTGCAGGGAGAGCGTTGTGACCTGTGCAAGCCAGGATTTACAGGACTCACCTATGCCAACCCGCAGGGCTGTCACCGTGAGTAGGGGGACCCAGCTTGGGATAGCAAGGGGAGGGTGAGGTGGGCCCCCAGCCACCGGACTTAGCTCACAAGGCTGTATGCTGCGGGCTGGGTGCCGTGTCCTGGACATCCAGCAGGTGGCAGTGTAGGACTGGTTTGGAAGGTGGTCCTGAGTCAGCTGGAGGGAGGGAGGGCGGGCTGGTGGTCAGGTGCCAGTCAGGCCTCCTGAGTCAGTCAGGTTATCTGGAAAGAACAACCCTGCCTGGTTCTTTACCCAGGCCGGGTCCTCTCCCTGATGTGTGTCCCTTAGGGGTGTGCTTTGGTGGGCTTGTGAGCGGAGTAACCCTCTGTCCTGCAGGCTGTGACTGCAGCGTCCTGGGGTCTCGTCGGGACATGCCATGTGATGAGGAGAGTGGGCAGTGCCTGTGTCTGCCCCACGTGGTGGGCCCCAAATGTGACCAATGTGCTCCCTACCACTGGAAGCTGGCCAGCGGTCGGGGCTGTGAGCCGTGTGCCTGTGACCCTCACAACTCCCTCAGCCCCCAGTGCAACCAGGTACAGGAGGGAGTGGTCCCCTGGGTCCCTCCACGGGAAAGGGGGCCTGCCCACCTGCCTCTGTCTCCCCTGCATGCTGCCGAGAGTCAGACTGGGCTGCTTCTGCCCCATTCTCCTTGGGGAGGCCACCGGATTTCCCTCCTGGTGTGGATCTGAGCCTTCCTCGAGCCATTCGGGGCTTTGGCATCCCAGCCCATCCCTCAATAGGTGCCCTTGTTTCGGGGGCACCCCCTCTCTGCGGAGAGGGGTCAGCGCATCCTGGACCCTGTGTGCTGAGCAGGGATCTGGGACCCAGGCCCCGATACCAGGACACGGCCGGGCCTGGCAGGACGCTCCCTCACGGTGCTCCCCCTACAGTTCACAGGCCAGTGCCCCTGTCGAGAAGGGTTTGGTGGCCTGACGTGCAGCGCCGCAGCCATACGCCAGTGTCCCGACCGGACGTACGGAGATGCTGGCACAACGTGCCGTGGTGGGTGCCTTACTGAGTGGGGGGACGCGGGGGCTCCGGGGGTGAGCGCGTAGGTGGGCAGTGCGTAGAGGGTGTGCGGCAGGGTCTGTGGTATGGGAGGACATCCTGTAGTGGAGTGTGTGTGGGGGGGCCCTGGCAGCCCCCTGAAAGCGTGTGTTCCCCGCCACTGCTCCAGCCAGCCTCAGGGCCCCCTGTTCTCCTGACTGGAGGGTGGGGGATGGCTTCCCTCCCTGTTTCCCTGAGACAGCACTTCCCAGAAGCCATCTCTGGGGCAGCAGCAGGGAGGGGAAGAGTTTCCTCCTAGATGGAGAAAGTGAGTCCTGAGGGGAGAGGTGTGGTTTCCCCAGAGTCTTTTTGACAAGCAGCCACAGGAGCGTGGGACCTGGAGCGTGCAGACCCGGGTCTGGTCTTAGCGTGGCCTCTGTCTTGCCAAGTGGCTGGGCCAGCAGCTGTCCCCATGGCCTCGGGTTCCTGAGGGCCCATAGCACTTAATATCCCTGTGCCTGTCGCCGTCTACACATGTGGGGGAAGGAGCGTGGTTGACTCTGTCACAGAGGGGCTGTGCGAGCTGGCGGGTGTCTAGCTGAGGGCGGTGCCTGGCACACAGTAGGTGCTAAGTGAGGACATGCTTTTGTTGCTGCCCTTGCCATGATTTTGCTCTGGCCTTGACTGTCTGCTGTTCCAAGTCCTGAGTTCCAATGGGCCCTGAGGTCGGACCTTGCTTCAGGCTCTCCCCACCACATGCCTTTGGTTCCTGAGCCCCCACCCTGACCGCCATCTTTTCCCGTTTTAGCCTGTGACTGTGACTTCCGGGGAACCGAGGGCCCAGGCTGTGATAAGGTCTCAGGCCGCTGCCTCTGCCGTCCTGGCTTGACCGGACCCCGCTGTGACCAGTGCCAGCGAGGCTACTGTGACCGCTACCCGGTGTGCGTGGCCTGCCACCCTTGCTTCCAGATCTACGATGCCGACCTCCGGAGCCAGGCCCTGCGCCTCAGTGGCGTCCGCAATGCCACCGCCGGCCTGTGGCCAGGGCAGGGCCTGGAGGATCTTGGCCTCACCTCCTGGATCGCGGATGCGAAGAGCCAGATGGAGCAGATCCAAGCCATCCTCTCCCGTCCCTCGGTCACCGAGCAGGAGGTGTCCCAGGTGGCCAACACCATTTTCTCTATCAGGTAAACTTCCCCTTCCCTGCCCAGCACCCAGAAGAATTCCATCATGCAGGTTCACTTAAGTGGCGCACGCTGGTCCTTCATTCCGCTGGCACAGCCCTTTACGGTTTACAGAACATTCTCACAAGCACGCTCTCTTTGAACGATCACAGCAGTCTGTGAGGTTGGTGTGTTGGGTGCCATTACTTCGTTTTACAGGTGGGGAAACAGGCACAGATAGGTGTGGGACAGTCACGTGGCCACTAAGGGGCAGAGCTGGGACTCTGAGTGCGAGCAGGAGCCCCAGTGTTCTTTCAAGTGCCCGGTGCTGCCCGTGGGAGAGAGTCAGCTTGGGATTAGTCACCCGGGTGCAGGGCATCTGAGAGGCAGGGGCTCTAAAAATAACTTGTATTTGCCTTTGGAATGGGAGCGGTCCCACCCACGCCTCCTTCCTACCAGCAGAGGCGCCTTCTTAGGTTTGGTTCTGGAAGTTTCTATAATTAGTTTGCATTCCCCACGCATTAGCTGATTTTTCAGTGCCCAGAACCATCCAGGTGTGGGATTGACCTGCGTCTTAGAACTGAGTTGGTGTTTGGTAGGCTGAAAAAGCAGGCATGGAAGGGTGTCCATGGAGGGACATTCTGTGCCAGAGCAAAGCCTGTGGGTAAGGAAGGCAAAGCTTGTGGGAGGGAGTTGGCGGTTGGTAGACCAGCAAAGGGGATGGGGAGAGAGGAGAGCTGAATGGTTGTGGGCCAGGGCTGGTGGATCCTGACCCCATTTGGGTGGAGACCACCCCCCCCAACAGCTGTGGGTGCTCATGGGGAGGTGTGGGCTACGGAGGAGAGACCTAGGAGCCTGGCAAGCAGGTGGTGTTGGGGGTGGAGCCGATGTCAGCCAGCAGCGAGCGACTCAAGGAGGAGGGGCTCATGGAAGCCAGCTCTGGGAAAGTGCGGCAGGCTCAGGATGGTAGAGTCACACAAGTAGGGGAAGGAGAGGTTTTTGTGATCTGCCTGCTGAGGGATGGAGGGAACCGGGGCCGGCTCTCTTGGCCTTTGTCCTGCAGAATCCTCCTCAGCCTGTGGAGTGTACGTTCTGTGGCCTTTGCTGAAGACTTCTCTCTTTCCTGACTCAGAGAGCTAGCTTTCTCCAGGGGCTGGCAGGTTCTGAGGAAGCAGGCCCTCTCCCAAATTTTCGTGAAATCTCTTCTCCTATCACAGGCAGACTCTCCAGGGCCTGCAGCCTGATCTGCCTGGAGAAGAGGAGGCCTTGTCCCTCTCAGAAGACGTGAAGAATCTGGACAGAAGCTTCAATCGTCTCCTCATTACGTATCAGAGCAAGAAGGACCAGTTTGAGAGGATAAGCGGCGCGAATCCTTTGGGTGAGGAGGGCTGCTCAGGTGCCCGGGAGGCTGAGCCCCGCCTCAGCCCTGCACCTGCTGCTTCTCCATCTCCAGGCCTGGGGGTGCCTGGGTGGCTCAGTTCCCTTCTTGTCCTCCCCCAGGGGCCTTCCGGGTGCTGAGTGCAGCCTACCAGCGGTCTTCCCAGGCTGACCAGCAGGTCTCCGACAGCTTCCAGCTGCTCGTACAGCTCAGGGACAGCTGGAGAGAGGCAGAGAGGCTGGAGGGTCAGCTGGGAGGAGGAGCTGGAGTCAGCGGTTCCCAAGTTGTGGCCCTGAGGCTGGAGATGGCTTCCTTGCCTGATCTGACACCCACCATCAACAAGGTGACTCAAAGCATGGAACCCCACATCCCTGCTCCAGCTTGTCACAAGCCAGCTGGTGCTGTGCCTCCTCCTGGGGCAGTGTGAATTGCCCCACGCCCCCACCCATCCTGATCTTTGGCCCCTCACGGTGTGCTCAGTGGTTGCTAAGGAAACACGTTTTTTGGTGCCTGGTTGCCATGGAGACGTCTGGCTGTTTGTTCCTGGGGTGTGGGCTGGAAGTGGTGGTCGAAGAGCCTTGGGTACCCTCTTTGATGCTCCCTTCTCTCCACAGCTCTGCGGGGGCTCCAGGCAGGCGGCCTGTACCCCAGGAGCGTGCCCTGGAGAGCTGTGTCCTCAAGACAATGGCACAGCATGTGGCCCTCACTGCAGAGGTGCCCTCCCCAGAGCGGGTGGAGCCTTCCGGATGGCGGGGCAGGTGGCACAGCAACTGCAGGGTTTCAACGCCCAGCTCCAGCAGACCCGGCACATGGTGGGTGAAGCCACGGCAGGGCAGGCACACGTCGGTCAAGGCTAAGGCGATAGAGCCCCCAGGGCAAGTCAGTTTTAATTTCACAAGTCAGGAGACAGAAGTCCAGAGAGGTTAAGTAACTTGTCTGAGGCCCCACAGCAAGTGAGAGGTCGAGGAGGGGGGCCAGTGATTTGGGCTTTTTAACCTGACTCCCCATCATTGCTTCCAGAGCCAAACCAGGTTAGCGCCCCGTGTTTCCCAGGTAGATTGCGGGTAGCGGGTATCCACAGAATCCCTGAGGGCTGCTGGGAGGCACTCTCGGGGCCTCGACCGCGGCTGACCTATGGCATGTGCTGGCAGATCAAGGCAGCTGAGATAGCCGCCTCGAAGGTGCAGTCAGACGCTCAGCACCTGGAGACCCAGGTGAGCGCCAGCCGCTCCCAGATGGAGGAGGACGTCAGGCGCCTGCGGCTCCTCATCCAGCAGGTCCGGGACTTCCTGTCAGGTGAGCCTGGCCCTTACCCTCCTTTGGCCTGATGTCTGGACTCCTGCCTGGCGCTGGACCCTCTGGTCCCTCCATCGAGCTCGCTGCCTCCTCCCGTCGCCTCCGGGCCACCTGGCCAGGCTCCCCCCCCACCCGCCCCCCGGTTAACTGCCAGAGCCCTTCAGGTGTTCTCGTTCCTCATCCCGAACTCCTCCCTGCCTTTCCCTCATTCTTGGAGTTACTGTGGCCTCTGTGCCCCTCCTGGGTGTGGACTTGTGTCTTCCTGCCCTTTCTTGACCAAGCTGACTCTTACCAGCCTCAGAGACAGGACACGTGCTTTCTCGGCCTGGAATCCTCGTTCCAAGGATGCTGATTCTTACCCTCATGGCTCCATGAGAAGGCCATCTCCCCAGAGCCGCCTTTCCCGACCACCCCATCTGGTCCTCCTCCACCCCCCCCCGCGCCCCCCCAGCGTCCGACCCTCATGGTCTAACCTTCCTCACACTGCTCCAAGCCTGTGGTTGTTGAATCCATTTGTGTATGAGTGTATCGTTAGCCTCTCCACTAGATTCTAAAGTCCAGGGGGAAAGGGATGGCTGTCTGCCTTGTTCACTGTGTCCCTGGCACCCAGCATAAGCCAGACACAGAAAAGCACCCCATCTTGTTGAAGGGGTGAATGAAGCAGATCCCCTCTCTTGCTGGCCCAGGAGCGGAAAGCTCCCTGGATAGGACTCAGGGTGGGTTGCTTTCCTCTTGGCCTCATCTTTCGCTTCTGCAAACTGGGATGGTAGTATTCCATATTATTAGATTTCTGGTCCCTGCCCGGGAATTTACTTGGCCGGGAGCCCAGTTCCTAGGAGCCGAAGCCTTGGTGTGACGACAAGGCTCTTCTCTGCTCCTATTGCGGTGCCTTTGCTCCCAGCCAGCCCCAGCTCCTGCCTGGGTGTGGGGGGCAGGTTGGAGAGGGGTGGGGAGGGTCTGTAGCCGTGGCTTGTCCGAGGCCAGGCTGGAGTCAGCCTCCCGGGGAGCCCCAGAATGGGGGAGAGTGGATGCAGGGAGGTGTTGCTCCGGAAACAAGGATGAAGGGGCAGGCCCAAGTCTGGGGCTTGGACTCGCAGATAAGGAAATCCTCCCCGATGCAGAGCCTAGTGATGCTGAATGACATCGTCGTTGACCGGGGGGGTGGGAGGCAGGTTAGGAAGTCTCTGGGCTCATGTGGATCAGCGGGGAGTCCCTCTTGTCCTATAAACTGTACGTGTGTCTCAGATCAGGTCCTTTGACGGGGCCAGGGACAGGGAGAAGGAGCAGGGTCTGAGGGAAGCGTGATGCCTGTGAAGGGCCCAGGGCAGTTCTAGCAGTCTCCACGGCAGTGGGATTTGGTGTGCAGAGAACTGTGCAGGGGCACAGGTACTAACCGGATGCTGCCGTGTACAGGGTCATTGTGGGGGTATATGTGGGAGGCCTGTGGGGGAAGGAGGACACGTGGTCTTTCCCACGAAAGGAAAAGAAAAGTCTTTCCTTTCTTTGAGTTTCCATTGAACTCAAAAGGAATTCACAAAATCATCGCTCACGCTTATTGAGTTCTCCCTAAGTGCCCAGCCCCGTTCTAAGTGCTTCATGGGTATTACATGACGTAGTCCTGGTTGCCTACCACTTTGCAGAGGAGGGTTTCGGGCACAGGGAGGTTAAGGAACCTGCCAAAGGGCATCCAGGTTGGAGGGAGTACAGATAGGAGTCTTCTCACTCTGCTGCCCACACTCTAGATGATTGTACTATTAGATGGATAAACACACACACACACACACACACACACACACACAATTTTTGCTTAAAAAGTTTTCCCTCTCTCTGGATTGCTTCCCTGCCTCACTTCTCCAGACCAAAGTCCGATTCCCCCTTCTAAGAATCCTCTAGATGACCCATTCCCCAGGACCCCCCCCCACCCTCCCATCAGACTGGGTTAGGGCACCCCTCCAGTAGTCCTCTGAGCCCCTGTGCTCGCCGTTGGCACTCAGGCTGGCCGTCCTTGGTTATGTGCCTGTCTGTTTTGAGCTCTGTGAGGACAGGGATTGAGTCTGTTTTGATTTTCAGTCTCAGTTCCCCACGTGCTGGCCTCAAATCCCAGGACAAACCACCCAGGTGGTCAGGTGCCCCCTTCCCCTACCACATCAGTCCCTTGATCTATAAAAGTGAACAGGAGAGACAGGGAGGAGATGCCACATCTGTACTTCTGACCTTGCTCTCCGAGCTGGAGTTGGCTTATAAAATCCTTGCTGACTGGTTGTTGGATTTTGTCCTTTCGGGTTGAGGACCATGACCCATTTCACAGGTCTGCAAAGTGAGCTCAGAGGAGCCATTTGACTTGAAGCCAGTTTGCTTGAAGAGTAGAGGGGAAGCCTGGGTATGGAGGTCTTTGAATCATTCATTGGCTCTACAAACACCAAGTGCCTCTGAGGGTCAGGCACTGCGGCCGGGGCCGAGGATATGCAGGACGCCCAGTCCCTGCCATCACAGGGCTTCTAGCCGGGTAACGGGAGACAGATAGGTGAGCAAGGGTTCGGCGTGTGAGAGGCAACAATTGCTAGGGAGAAGACAGAGGAGAGTAAGGGGTATCGGCATGGGGAAGGTTGTGATTCTAGATCGCATGGCCAGGCTTGGCCTCTCTGAGAGGTGACACTGGAGCAAAGACCCGATGTTCTTTCTCTGCCTTTGCACAAAGGAGCACACTGGCCTGGGGAGGGGTGTGTGGAAGGAGTCTGCTTGCCAAGGAAGCAGTTCGGCTCTGGCCGCTCTCCCCAGCGTAGGGCTGCTGCTGTTCGCGCTGTAGGCATTGTTCAGTCCCAGCTGCCTGGCAGCTCCTCCTTCTCTCCAGCCAGCAGTTTCCTGTGGCATCAGACACTTAGCTGCCACAGCTGTGCCCACAGACTCCCCCCCACACCCCCCGCCACCTCCACAGCGTTCCCGGAAGTTCTGAGAACGGGCCCCTGAGTGTCCCTGCAAGAGTGCGGCAGCTCCTTGGGTGGCCGAGGGCAGAGAGGCACGTGGGTGCTTCCCATGGATCTGCTCAGCTTGGAGAAGCCCCTGATCTTTGGGGAGGTGGCGAGGCTCTGGGATCTGATGGATGGCTGTCTTTCAGACTCAGACACCGATGCGGCCACCATCCAGGAGGTCAGCGAGGCCGTGTTGGCTCTGTGGCTGCCCACAGACTCGGCCACGGTCCTGCGCAAGATGAATGAGATCCAGGCCATTGCCGCCAGGCTACCCAACGTGGACCTGGTGCTGTCTCAGACCAAGCAGGACATTGCTCGGGCCCAGAGGCTCCAGATGAAGGCCGAGCAGGCCAGGTATGGCCCGGGGCCCCGGGCCTGTGCTTCTCCCTGCCCAGGGCTGGACTGGGGTTTTGCTTCCCGACTCCTTGGGTTGCTGGCAGAGGGTAAAGAATCTGTACACGTCAGACGGGTGTAGAGGGCTGGGGGACAGGAGGGGTGCTTACCATGGTGGGGGTGGTGAAGTGAGAAACGGTGTCCAGGGTCACCCTGTCTTCCATATTGGTGACGCCAAAGGGGTTCTCTGACATAACGCTCCCACTGCCCAGGTCTGCTTGGTGAGATCCTGGGATGGAAAAGCTGCTGTGTTAGGGCTCCCTTTCTAGTCTTGGCTGGGAGGGAGAGTCTCTTGAGCTCGTCGGTGAGCAGAGCCACGCATCTCTTCATTCACTGGTCTCCTTCCCTCACCTCCGCTCCCCTCCCCCCGCTGCCGCAGGAGCCGAGCCCACGCTGTGGAGAGCCAGGTGGAGGATGTGGTGGGGAACCTCCGGCAGGGCACGGTGGCACTCCAGGAAGCTCAGGACACCATGCAAGGCACCAGCCGTTCCCTTCGGCTTATTCAGGAGAGGGTTGCGGAGGTGAGGGGTGTGGTTTCCTTCCACTGGATTTGGGGGTGAACAGACAGATTCAGGCCCAAGATACAGAAAATGCCAGAAAGTGACCTGGAAGGGGACCTAAAGAGGGAAGACTATGAACTATGGGCCTATGGGCGTGGCTTGGAGCTCTTGGTTTTCTGGTTGTGAGGCTTGATGGAAAAGGCCAGGGGTGGGCTCTGGGCTGCAGCAGGGTGTGTGTGTGTGTGTGTGTGTGTGTGTGTAGGGATTGGCTGAGCTGGGAGGGAGGGGGCTGCCTGGATGCCAGGGGACAGAGAGAGAGGGGATCAGCAAGGGGACAATAGTGGTATCCTGCTTGGAGAGAGTTTTTGCTACCTGATGAGCTGGGCCAGAGAAGGACAAGGCTGCTGCTTAGGAGATCTGCCACAAGCCAGGTCTCTCTCCCCACCAAGGTTCAGCAGGTCCTGGGGCCGGCCGAAGGACTGGTGGCTGGAATGACGTCGCAGCTGAGAGACTTCCGGGCGCGGATGGAGGAGCTCAGCCGCAGGGCCAGGCAGCAGCGGGAGCAGGCAGCGAGGGCCCAGCAGCTCACGGAGGGTGCTGAGCAGCGGGCACTGAGCGCCCAGGAGGTGAGGGCGGGTGGAGGTTGTTCTGGGCAGAACCAGCCAGGGTGAGGGTCCTGAGCAGGAGAGGACTCTGTATGCTATCTGAGACCCTGGGCTCAGAAGCGATTAGAACATGTTATTCTAGAATCCTCAGAAAGGGCTTCAGGATTCACTCTGACCTGGCCTGGCATCTGGACCCCACCTCGGGCCACCTCTGGGGAGTCAGTTCAGTGGTGTTGCAAATGATCTAGTCCAGTCCCTCTCTTTTTCCAGAGGGAGGGGTCACATTCTCTGGCCCCAAACTCACCTACAAAGCAGGTCCCTTGACATCCAATCCAGAGCCTGTCCCCTGCTGTGGCTTCCCAGCCCAGAGGCAGTCTTGACTTAACCTAACCTGTGCCCCCACCATTGTCAGAATTGTGTCAGAGAGGCAATGAGAGGGCCCTCCTCTGGGTCTCCAGTGTACCAGGAACTTCGGCATTCATGGTCAGGGTCAGTAGCGGCCTGGTTGCCGAGTACACTGCCAAGTGACCACTAGGTGCCCGGAGCTGGGTGGGCAAGGACAGGAGCAGATGGAGGGAGGGACGTGCGGATGAAGGAAGATACGGCCTGGGGTCTCGGGGTTTTCACAGGCCAGAGCCACCCCCTGGCATATGGATTTGAGTGCTGTTGCGTGCTTTAGTGAAAGGTCTTTAGAACTTTGGGTGCTGCTGCTTATGGCCCTGAGGTGGTTTTCCCTTTTTCAGGGATTCGACAGACTAAAGCAAAAATACGCTGAGTTGAAGGACCAGTTGGGTCGAAGCCCCATGCTGGGGGCGCAGGGCAGCCGGATCCTGAGCGTCAAGACGGAGGCCGAGGAGCTGTTTGGGGAGACCATGGAGATGATGGACAGGATGAAAGGTGAGGGGACGCTGCTGGGGCTTGGACTCCTGGCATCCCGGGAGGCAGGTCCCAGCCCAGGGCTTCTGAGGCCCGGCCTTGTCAGAGCTGGCTGTGCTGAGGGGGCGAGAGCAGTGGGGCTTCCCCAGGTGCCCAGGGACTAGGAGGCACGATTATGGGGCTGTGGGGACTGAGGAGATGCTTGTAAGATTTGTGCTGCCCTCAGGAGCTTGCAGTCCAGACGGGGCCATCTTCCTGGTCCCCTGCAAGATGCCTGGAACTACCCAGCAGCACAAGGGGGTCTGTGACGGGAGCCTGCATGATCAGTACTCTGTGGACGGACGTTTCTGTCAAGAGAAGTGCTCGGTGAAGGGAATATTCAGAAGAGATAAGACTTGACGTAGGCCTGGGGGAGGCTGTGAGGAAAAGCAGGGACTTTAAGACAGGGTGAGGGGAAGCAACAAGACATGTTCTGGGGCTGGGGGGCAGGAGCACCCAGCAGGAGAGAAGGGGTGAAGAGGGTCGGAATGGTTGGGAGAGAAGCAGCATGGGGTCAGTGTGGCTGGGTCCACAGGGCTGGCCTCGGGGCCAGCACGAGAGGGGAGAGAGTGGAGAACCATCCAAAGGTTTTGAATATAGCAGGGACAATAAAAAATTGTTGTCAAAAGGGTTCTGAGGGGGCGCCTGGGTGGCTCAGTGGGTTAAGCCGCTGCATTCGGCTCAGGTCATGGTCTCAGGGTCCTGGGATCGAGCCCCGCATCAGGCTCTCTGTTCAGCAGGGAGCGTGCTTCCTCCTCTCTCTCTCTGCCTGCCTCTCTGCCTACTTGCGATCTCTGTCTGTCAAATAAATAAAATCTTAAAAAAAAAGAAAAGAAAAGAAAAAGGGTTCTGAGGTTCTTCCAATGTGAGAGCAGGGATTTCCAGGAACTGGGCTCAGTCTCTAAGATGTGATGACGGGTCACTGCCCTGGTGTGCCCAGCAAACGCCACAAACAGAATTTCTCTGAATTTCAGAGAAAACAGACAAGAATCTGTTTGGCTGGCAGGTGGACACCCTGGGAAGGTTGGGCGGGTGAGTTGACGAGGTAGGCTGGAGGCTGCGGCCAGCCATCCCAGAAGGGTGAGCTGCTAAGCCTGACGGGGTTGCCAAGGCTTGCGTCAGTGCCCACCCTGCCCTCGTCCATCAGTGTTTTATGCGAAGATAAAGGATTTGTTCATCAGACCTGTCGACAACAGGTCATTAATCCTTTAGGTAAGAGAACCAGTCATTCTATGGCTATCTCAGAAGGCTGAGAGGATGCACTGAACCGAGCAGGGTGACATGAAAGAGAAGTGTTACCTTCCACTCTGGCCTTATTTGGGCCCAGGCTCACAAGTACAGCTCAGGTGAGGCCTGGCTTCTTAGTGGCTCATGTACCTGAAAACCTTTTATAAGCGCTCAAATGATAAAACATTTCAAAATTGAGGAGTGAGAAGCAAATATGAATTGTTAGTCACCTGGAAAAAACCCAGGGGTTCCGAGTGATTTTAAGCTCCATGGAAGTCGGGGGTGTCTTGCTACCGCCCAAAGGGCAGATAAATACAAAGCATGCGAAATCTTTAGTAACTGGTGTGTCACACACCTATGAATCAGAAAAGGTTCCGATTGTAGCAATGGAACAGGCATTTACCTGTTGACAGGATTTTACCTTTCATGGCAGGATTTTGGGGAAGATCATGTGTGGGTGTTGGGGGTCCTGGGGATGGGGAACACAGCGGTAGCTGCGAAAATTTCAATATTTGATCAGCCCGCAGGCCCGGAGAGATGGCCAGTGGCTGAATGTCTGGCCAGCAGCACCACTGTTCCCAATGCCTGTGGGATCTCACCTGGTGGGTGGTGTTCAGCGGAGGGGGGGGGGCTGACAAGTCTGTGCCTATTGCGGGGAGCGCCACCAGGGCTGGGAGTCGAGAGACTTCGTAGTGACATCAGGTGCAGAGTGGGTGAAGGAACTAGGGAGATTTCATCTGAGAAGGTGTGGTCTCAGACATCTCTAAGACTTCCACGTGGGAGGCAGAAGAGCTATATTCCCCATTTACTCCTAGGAGACGGACCCGAGACAACCGAGGGGAAGCAGAAGTGGTCAGATTCCGGCTTCATGAGACTTTGAGCAGCTAGAGCTGTCTAAAGTTGGAGCATTGTGAGGCCACACACTCCCTCCCTATTCCTGGGGGAGTTCAGGCTGAGGCCGGTGCCAGTCCCCGTGCGTGTGGCAGAGAGGCCTCTCGCCTAGGCTGACAGGATGGTCCGGCTGCACTTGGTCACTTTGGAGTCCCCCACATGCCCTGTGCATAATCTAGTGGTGGCATACAGATTGGACCAGAGCGGGGGCCAGGGGGGCACTAGATTTATCTGGAGTGGTAATTAGGGAAGGGAAAGTGCAGGGGAACTCTGGTACCCCAGCCGGCTCTGTGGTTGTGGTGCCTGCTGGAGGATCCCTGGTGGGACACAGCTGAGTCCAGCAGTTCTAGGTTGCTAATCTTGATGCCAGTGGTTTGCTTTGTCAGTCTAGGACAACTGAGAGCGCGTAGAGCAGAGGAGAAGGGTAGGGGCTTCCTGGGTCTGGTTTCCATAAGAGTGGGGTAGGGGTGGAGAGCCAAGAGCTGCCTCAGTGTCCAGCTGCCCCCACCGGCTCCCGCCCCCAAGCAGGTGATTTCTCCTGCAGGTGCTGCCTCTGGGTGAGTGGGTGAAGAAGGAAGGGTAGGGAGGCTCTGGGTGTCTCACCAGCTCTTCCACAACCCCCCTTGCCCTCCATCTGCCTTCAGACATGGAGTCCGAGCTGCTTCGGGGGAGCCAGGCCATCAAGCTCCGCTCGGCAGACCTGACGGGGCTGGAGAAGCGCGTGGAGCAGATCCGCGACCACATCAATGGGCGTGTGCTCTACTATGCCACCTGTAAGTGACATGCCAGCCTCCAGCCCCTGGCCCCGCTCATCTGCCCTCTTTATTTGGGCTGGATTCCATCCTGGCTCCAGGAGACTTTTCTACAGCCTCGAAGCACAGCCCAACCCACCCTGTGTGCAACTGGTAAGATCTTTCTGCGCTGCTGCCGAGCCTGAGCTGATGGGAAACTATATTGGAGAGACGGAGAGGGTGGAGGCGGGCCGTGGCCTTGGGACAAGGAGCTCTAAGTGGAGGTGCACTTGGCCGGCCGGCGTCCTTGCCCTTCAGCTTCCATGGACACAAAAACTGAACAAAAAAATGACATACAAATGAAAAGCCCAATAAAAACCTTTGGCAAGAAGTCTGGAGGTTGAAAGAGAGAAATTGGTCTGTGTCCCATAAGTAAACCTTTGTCACTTGTTCCTGTCTCCCACTTGGGGTTCTGGGACGCTCCTCTGCTCAAGCCCAAGGCCCAGTGGTATAGGGAGCACAGGCTGCCCCCTGTGTCAGTACAGCTTGCTTGTCACCCAAACTTAGAAGGACTGGACCCCTTTGTCCCAGGACCTAATGGAACCCATCCTTGAGAGACCCGATGATTTTCATCTTTGAGCAGTGACCCAGTTGCTCCTTCATAGATGAGGAAATAGAAATCCAGAGAAAGGAGGGCTTGTGTCCACATTCACAGCTCCAGAGGCAGAATCTGTGTCTTTTGGGGATCTCAAAGAGAAGCTGCAGATGGATGTGCGTTTGTGTGTGCAGCAGATAAGGGAAACGGCGCGGGTGTGTGTGTGCTAACACGGCCTGGGCCATGTGCTAGGTGTTTTCAAAATTGAAAAAAAAAATTGTCTTAAAGGTTTCACTTATTTATTTGAGAGAGAGAGAGAAAGAGACAGAGAAACAAAGCACAAGCAGGTAGAGAGGCAGAGAGAGAGGGAGAAGCGGACTCCCTGCTGAGCAGGGAGCTCATTGTGGAACTTGATCCCAGGATCCTGGGATCATGACCTGAGCAGAAGGCAGGCGCTTAACCATTGGAGCCCCCCAGGAACTCCATGCTAGGCATTTCACCTACATTTTCTTGACATTATTAATCCTGTTGATTATTTACTGAGCACTGTGCAAGACACGTTGTCTGCGTTATCTCATGATGCTGCTTCCATTTGACAAGTGAGGAAACCAAGGCACAGATGGTTGTTGTGTCACTCCCCAAAGGTCACAGATGTGGCAGGGCAGGGCTTCAAATCACCATCATCTAGATCATCTAATATCATTGTTAGGAGACTGGACTGGACTGTGTGGGCTCCGACAGAGCTACCCCAGGAGCGGTGGTGAGGAGGGAATGAGTCACGAGCGGTATCTCATGTGAACTACTAGCGAGCACACGCTATGCACTCAGTCTGTGTCCGCCTCTACACTGCCAGGTTCCTCCAGACCCCAAGGCCCCAGCTCCCTCTCCACTCTGCACAGGCGCCGAAGTCGCAGAGCCACATCTGACTTGACGAATAACCAAATAAAGCCTCATAGAGAAAAATATGTCCATTTTATTGAGCACAACACCGAACGTGAAGCTGGAGGGGAACGGGGGTACAAGAAAAACGAGGGAGGGACAAGAGTAAGGTTTCTGATTTTCTGGGAGAGAAGAGCAGAAGCAGGATGAGAATTATCAGCTGAAATGGAAACAGTCCACTTCCAACTTTTACTTAACCGGGTGTGGGTGAGGCATCCGGCCAGGATGAGAATTCCTTCCAGCCCCTCATCACCGATTTCTTTCTTTTCCATCTGGAAGGCTGTGGTTCTGCTTTTGGCCTGGGGCAGGGCGGGAGGTGTGCCGGGCCAGTTGGAGCTGATCATGGAGTCAAGGACTGGAACTTGAGAGCTCACAGGCAGAGCAGGAGCCCCCGGCCATTCATGCAGATGGGCAGGTGACTACATTAATGAGCCCGTGCTGGCCACGGGCATCAAGGCCTCGAGGCAGAAGCATGTGCTGAGCAGGAGTCGGGGGTTGAGGCTCCATATGGCTTTGCTCAGAGAAGGTGACACAGCCTGGCCAGCCCAGGAAGCTTCTCATCACAAACGACACAGACCCGGGCGAGAGCTACCTAGTTCACTGCACAGAGCCACGGCACGTAGGGTGTGGGGGCACAGAGCAGGCAGGCCAGGGAGACCCCGTGGGTGGGTGGCTGCCGGCTCCTCCTGCCCACAGCTTCAATGAGGCCTCTGCACCTTGGGGGCTTGCTCCTGGGCCTTCTGGAAGGGTCTGCCCCAGGCGGCAGCAGCCTGCTGCTTCTCACCGTCACCCACTCCCTCCAGGCCCTGCTCTGCCCGCTCCGCCTTCCTCCCGTTGATGGGTGGATGCCGGGCTGGGAAGGCAGAGAAGAGTCGTGCACCTCTCCTGCCGAGGAAAGGGGTTCAGGGTGGCTGTGGGCCTGCAGCATCCAGGGGTCCTCAGACCCATTCATTCGGACGGTGAGGGGGCTGGCCTTCTGGGACAGCAGCTCTCCCAGAGCCCCCTGCTTTGGCCCTCCCACCTGTGCGCCTCACCTGAAAATCGACCCAGACGCGGGCTCCGGGGATCACATTATGAGACAGACTCCAGTCTGCCCCGCCCGGCAGTGGGAACCGCCACCCGCTTTAACTGGCACCATGACCTCTGATTTGTAGTTCCTGGAAAGCAAGCGCGGTGGGGGCTGTGACGTGTTCGGGGAAGGGACAAGAGCTGGGGGAGCTCTCCGCGCCTGTGGCCTCCGCTCTGCCCTCCCTCCCTCAGGTTCACAAAGTACACGCCCTTGCAGAGAGGCTGGAGAGGACAATGGAGCCCCCCCCCCCAAAACACAATGGTTCTAGAAACTCGAGAAATCGACTGTCCACCATGGACATGTGCGCAGTTTTCTGCAGACATTTGTAATTCCCGTTCACTAAGCTTTTAGGTAGCTCTGTGAGGTGGGCAGAGCATCTCTCACAGATGAGCAAACCAGAGACGGGGACATCCACTGATCCAACAGCAGCCACATAGCTAGGGGCAGGGACAGGACTGTGAGCACTGCCCTCACCCCCTCCGGCCGAGAGCTCTTCCCGCCCTGCGGAGCCAGCTCCCTTCAGCCCCAGCACCCCAGCAGGGCGAGGCCTCTGTCTTTGGCGGAGAATACGTACTGTTTCTTGTTGGCTTTTTTGAGCAGCGCGGGCTCGGAGCTGTAGGAGGACTTCCCTTTGCCCCCGATGCTCAGGCAGCTGGAGCAGCAGCCGCAGGGCCCGGCGGCCAGGGGCCCCTGCTGCATGGGCACCAGGCTGCTGCTGATGCGGAGCGAGCCGTTGACCAGGCAGTTGAGGGACCGGCCCCCAGGGGCCGCCGGCCGGGCACCGAGCTGGCAGGGCAGCCTCGTCAGGGCGGGAAGGGCCTCGCTCTGCTCCAGGGCCGGGGCCTCGGGGACGGTGATCTCAGAAGAGCCGGATCTCGAGGCTTCTGAGACTGCGGTGCTGGGTGGTCTATTCTCCACCTCCGGGCGGAGGCCTGGGCTGTGCAGGTTCATGTGCAGCTTCCTCATGTGGTGGACCACAGCAGCTGCGTTGAAAGCTTGCTGAGGAGACATGAGACCCACCTCTGACCCTCTGCATTCTCTCAGGGCCACAGGGCTCAAGCTTTCCCTCCGCCTGGCAGCTTCAGCCTCTTGAAACTGATGTGCTCACATCTCACTTCAGAGAGGGTCCAGGGAGGCCCAGTGGCTGCCGGAAAGGCCCAGAGAAAGCCCCTAGCCAGCCCTACCCCAGCTCAACCTCCAGGGCCCAGAACAGCCCACCTGCCTCCTGCAAAGCGCCACTTACCCTCCACTTGCTCTTGGCAAAGTTCTTCTGGATCTGGAGACTGACTGATGGGTAGATGTCCCGGTGGAGGGCTGTGTTTCCATCAATCCTGTGGGTGTAGAAGGGAAGCCTGGCTCACTGGGGGCCGTGCGTGGGGGACCAGGTTAAGCTGAGTGCCGTGCCTCAGAGGAAGGGTGGCCCAAGGCAGGAATGGGCTGGAACCAGGGCTCCTCTGTCCCCTTGGGCAGCTCATTACGGGTTCCATGCTTTGGTAA
Source organism: Mustela lutreola (assembly GCF_030435805.1). Taxonomy (NCBI): domain Eukaryota; kingdom Metazoa; phylum Chordata; class Mammalia; order Carnivora; family Mustelidae; genus Mustela; species Mustela lutreola. Next base: position 40,553,276 of record NC_081303.1, read on the forward strand.
AACCGAAGTCTTATTTTATAGTAGGTGGGCAAACTATGACCTGTGGGGCAGATCTACCCATGGCCTGTAACCAGGTCTCACTGGGACCCAGACACGCCCATTCATTCAAGTAGGAGCTGTGGCTGCTTCCATGCCACAAGGGCAGACTGAGTTGTTGCCATATAGACCGTACGGCCAGCTAAGCCTAAAATACTTATTTTCTGGCTTCTTGGAGAATAGGCTTTCTGGGTCCTGTGTCAGAGGATACTTGGGTTGTCACTATCCTTTAGCTCAAAACTTTCCTCAGAACACACCTCCTCCAGGAAGATTTCATCAGTGAGGCCTCCTAATACAGGCCACCTTCTTCCTGATCATCCATCTCTATGTGCTCCTCAGATACTTGCCATTACATGGCCCAGGACTTTCTAGGTACTAGGGACACAGAGTAGTAACAGATGGGACCCTCATCCCTGGGGTCTTCCAGTGGAGCTGTGGAACCTTGTTCCATGCCATGAACTTGAGTAATTCATGGTAATCTGTGTAATTGCCAGAGGGAGGTAAGGAGGTGAGCCTGGCCTGCAGGACCCAGGGCTTCAGGCAGGGCAGAAACTGCTCTGGATCCTGAGGCATGCTGCATACAAGGCAAGAGGCAGGACATTCTAGGTGGTAAAAATGGTGTGACCCAAGGTATAGGTTGGAAAGAGCTTGGGATAGGGAGTAGGAGAGGGCAGGAAGAGAAAGAGAGCTTTGAGGCCTTTCTAGAACAGAGAAGGTATGTTGGGACTTTGGGGAAATGCAGGTGGAGGTAAAGGGTCAGGCCAGATCAGGGAACATGTGAAGAGGCAGAGGAACCTAGGCTTGCTATGGCAGCAGGTGGGGCATTATCACCAATCCTGAGCAGGGCTGAAGCATGAACAAGGGGTAGAGCATGCTCACTTTACTGATCGGCTCCTTTGTGATTCTTCACCAATCGCCTCACTTAGAGTAGATTTTGACCCACAGTGAAATGATGCTCTCCAGGACAGGGCAGAGCTACCTACTCCTGGAGCCTCTTGAGTAGCTAGTACTGAGTTCTGCATCCTAGTACTGGTAACAGTTCTTGGCTGCGTCTGTCTCCTAGCCTTGACTAGTGACACAGTAGCCACTCTGGGGTCAGAACCCACTTCCTTAAATGCTGTCTGCACCTCTAGCTGGACCAGACACAGGTGTCTGTGCTCCTTGCGTGCTGCAAAGCAGAGAGCTCAGGGAAGCTGACTCTTGGGAAACACCCCTTGAATGAGTCATCATGGTCTCTGGGGAACCACCAGGCTAGGGGCCGGAGCTCAGCCCACCCTCACTCACCACGGGTGCCTCAAGGCCTTCTCACAGGTGTACCGTTCATTCGGGTCCTTCTCCAGCAGGTGGCAAATAAAATCCTTAGCTAAGGGGAGCAATCAAAGACACAATAGGGACCAGGTTTCATGACTGATGGAAACTCACTTCCGGGCTGGTGGGTGGCAGAGAATGCATCCTTAGCTAATCTTCCAAAGAGGCAATTTTAAGACTCTTAAAAGAGAAAAAAAAAATCCAAACCACCTAAGAGCAGCCCACCATAAACCACCAAAGAGAGACTCTCCATGGCAGCAGATACAGCTCTTCTCATGAGGCCCCGCTGTGTCTGTAGGTCGCGGGGGTCTGCCTTTGCACCATCCAGGCGCCGGCAGCCACGAGTGGGCACACGTGAGTGCAGCCGCAGGCCTCCACGGATCTCCACTTAATGGACCCAATGACTTGTAACGACTGCCTCCTCTCACACACGCAGATGTCACAGGCTCTCAGTCTGGTTATATAATAAAGGCAAAACTTGGCCTTGGTTTTGCCACTCGTGCCTGGAACACTCCCTTGGGCAGGCTCTGCCCTCCTGGCTCCTCATCTAAACTCCCCCGCACTCCGCCCCCCTCTCCTTGCATCCTGTGGTTCTGTCTCCAGGAAAACAAAAGCATGAACCTGAGATGCGGATAATTTATTTGGCCTTTGAGCCAGATGAAGATTTCTCCACTCTCCTTGGCAGCCTGTTCTAGAAGATTCCCAGGGGACTTTCAAGAGCCAGGCCTGTCATCCGCTCTTAAGCTCTTTTTCTCTTGGCAGCCTTTGCCTTGAGCCTGTTGTCTTGTCCTTCACACCTGCTAGCCTTACCTGACTCAGAAATGTCATCCCAGAATGGAGACTCAAATTCATAGTAGCCCTCCTTGATCTTCTCGAAGAGCTTCGACTCCGTTTCTTCATAGAAGGGGGGATACCCACACAACCTGCAGTGAAACAGGAAGGAGCTATGCTGCTAACAACCCCAGTCTCTCCCCTCTGCCCGGCCTCCACTGTGGATCACAGGCAGGAAACAGGACCCCCAGCCAGCAGCAGGAACAGGATCTGCCTGACTCTGGAATGATGCAGGCCCCATCAAGCAACTCTGGAGAGCCCCTTTGTGCGTTATTCCCCCCCAAAGGCACACTGCCCCTGCTATACCTCCCTGACACTTAGAGAATGTATAAAATACCTTTAAGAGAGATAACAGAACACCTGCTTGAATGTACGTTTTGTGAGGGATTTTTAAGGTTATTTTGTTCTTTATTCTTTAGTACCTACATCAGTGATTAGCGCAGAAGAGACGGTCAATGAATTTTTGTTGAGTACACGAATAAATGAGAGTAGTTATTCAACATAAGGTTAGTAAATAAAGAGTTGAGTCCCTGCTAAGGGACAGATATGGTATTTTCCTAAGAGCAGAGTCATCTGGAGGTGAGGAGGGATGGTGGGGGAGGGTGATGAATAGGTCTGGAAAGGAGAGGCCAAGACGATGTGAACAGGAACCATGACCCGGTTCATTCAGGCCATCACTTTGCCTTGGGCTGACTTGCCCAATCTGAGATGGGAACATTGTGCCCACTTGGCTTCTAAGCTTGGCTTGACCTTTCCTTTCTTCACTGCTTGTTCCATAGAGCAGGACTCAACACAGTTATAGAGACTAAATGGGGGTGGGGTGCAGGAAGAGACAGAACCATATGGCTGAACAGTGGGTTCACACTGAGCTCTATTGTAATAACCTGGTGGAGACCAGGACGGAAACCTTTGGAGCTGTGTGCATGGTAAGTGTGAGTGTGTGGGTGTGCGCGCGTGTGTGTGTATGTATGTGGATGCACATGTGTACACGCACACGCTTTGAAGGTGGATTGAGGAGCTAAGATAGGGGAGGGGAAAAAAAGGATGAGCTGTTCTGAGATTTCCCAGGAACTGAGCCAATGCAGGCTTCTACTCACAATATGTAAGTGATGACGCCAATGGACCAGCAATCCACAGCCTTGCTGTAGGGTTTCTGGGCCAACACTTCCGGAGCTGCAGCAAACGAAAGGTAGAGTCAGGGATGGAACAAGAAGAGAGGGCTGAGGGGTGGGGGTCAAAGGTCAGGAAGAGGATTAGAGGAGCAGACTAGGAAGCTCCTGGGATGGTAGTGTTTCTGTAAGAATGAAAACGTTCCCAGGGCAGGGACTGGGGCGCTCCCATCATCCTGAATCTTCCTCCGTCAGCCTGGAAGGTTCCCATGACTCTTACATCAGACCGGGGCTACATCTCTCCCATCAGACTGAGTACTCTCTGAAGGCAGGTCTTTGTCTCTCCATGCAGATAGTGTGTCCCAGGGCTGGGGCTGTGTGTCTCTGTTCAGACAGGGACATATGTAAAGTAGAGGCAGTCTCTCCCACTAGACTGGGATCTCCCTAAGGGAAGAGACAGAGTCTTCCACATCAAATGAGGAGCTCTTAGAGGGAAGTGATAACTGTCCTATCCATCTCAGGTTAACTTCTGCTGTATCAGATCAAGAGCTCCATGAGAAAACAAGCCATGTCTTCCCCTGACTGGGAGAGTAGAGAGTTATCTTCTGAATTCATCCCAGATACCAGGGCTTTGTACTTGGTAGGACTCAACACCTACTGACTGACCTCTTTTTGAGGGTAAGAGTAGGAATTTCCTCTATTATGCTAGAGGTAACCTTTCTGTGTGCCATCCTCAACCAGGTGATGAGTGGCTAAGAGGGAAGTAGACAGGAGGGGATGCTTTGATTATTAGTTTTCTCTCCATGGATCTCAGGAATGTTTTCACCTGGTAACTTGATGACTTTTACTTTTGGGGGGAACTTCAAAGCCTCCTGTTTAGGGAGGAGGCCCCATCTCTACCAGTTTCTTAGGGAATATATTTGGGGGAGCACACCTGGGTTCCTCAGCTTCAAACTCAACACTATTCCTCCAGGATACTAACAACGGGGGCCCTGAGGTCTCTTCTGGGCATGGGAGAAAGGAAAAGGGGTGCCTAGTGTCAACCTCTCGGCAATCTAACCATCTCTGGTTTTATGCTCTTGTCTCTGCCCCTCGTCTAGCCAGAAAGACAAAGCAGGATGTCTGTCTGCAAAAATGATAGCTAAGTATAGGCAGGGGCTGTGGGATGGCTCAGGGGTAGGCTGTCTCTAAAGATGCAGGGTTTGGGAGCAGGAGGGGTAGTTCCAGAGATACATGATCTACCCTAAACCTCATAGTTAATGCTCTACTTGGGTTGCCTTTGAAGTTGAACCCTGTCTCCCGATAACCACCCCTCCCCATGAAATAATATCCATGAGGTTGAACACAGCCAACTGGTCAACCTTCGTCCTCCTCCCAGACTCACCCACATAGCCTGGGGTCCCACAGGCAGTGGACATGACTCCACTCTGTTCCATCTTGGACAGACCAAAGTCTGTGATCATGATCTTAGAGTTCTCTTCAGGGGTTAGGTATAGCAAGTTTTCAGGCTGTGGGAGAAGAGTGATACCATGTAATGTAGGATATAATCATCTGAAATACAGATTTCTTTTCATCTCCTGATATATAATTTCTTAGGAAGCTGTGCTCTGGGCTTCTGACTTCAAGGTCAGGCTCATCTCCCCCAGTTCTTTCCTCCTTCCTCCTACCTACAGCCCCCTACTCCATATCCAATCACTCTGTATTTTGCTCATGGCCCTCATGTTGGTCAGCTTTCTAGCCATTAAGTTACTACACCCACCCTCCCCGCATCCCCAACTACCCTAAGACTGTTTCTTGAGGGGATCAAACCATGGTTAATTGTCTCTGATTTCTCTAAAGTCTAGTACATGCTTGGTGCAACATTGACACCCCCCATTAAGTATTTCTTACATTTTATTTTGACTGTGGCTAGGTTTGAGAAACATGTGGATTATCTTAGTATCCTGCTAGGGTGAGGCCCCATGGAAAGTTCAGGAAAAGGCTGAGATGAAACTTAGCAATGATTTTTCAGTCATTTAAGTTTTGTTTAAGGAATCTGAGGGCAGAAGGGACCTTAGGATTCTACTGCTCCTACCCTCTCATTTTACAAGGCTTAGGCTGCCCATGACCCAGGCAAGCTTCCTAAAGGGTCATTCTCTGTGTCCCACTGAGGGCTCCCACTTTGGCACCTTTAAGTCTCTGTGGACGATGCCATTCTCGTGGAGGTATTTCACTGCTGACAAGACCTGCTGGATCACCAGGCTTGCATCCTTCTCTGTGTAGACACCCCGCTCCAGGATCCGGTCAAAGAGTTCCCCGCCAGAAACACTGTGGGCATAGGGGCAAGCGCAGGAATCCAGGTCTCATTTCAGGTCAAAGGGACATAAGTGTGTTGCTCTGTAGCCATGAAGACACAGCTGTGGTGGAAGAGGCAGGTGCCCATGGCCTGGGCAGGGAGGTTTACTTTAGTCTGAGAATAACTCCTTTGGGTGTTGGAGTACTATCAAGAGGGAGTCATTTCTTCGAGCCAACCATTGCCCTCTCCCTGGACCCTTCCTTAAAATGCAAAATGCTCCTGGTTAGAGTCAAGCAAGTAGCCCATAATCCCTTTGTGAACACATTCTTAGCTGCCTATACTCCTGGCCCTAGGGCCCAGGGAACCATGATGAAAAGGAGAGGTGAGACTGAAATCAGGCCAACGCAGGACAGAGATGGTGTACAAAGGAGATCAACTGTGCTTGTGTCGGGATTTCTTTTCTCGTCGTGGAAAGCTGGGCTACCTAAAGCCGGAATCATGGACGGAGCTGTAGCAGTATTTGGAGACTCTAGTGGTATGGCACCTTAGGACTCAGAGGCTTTAAGATCCAGTCTGCCCCTGTCTCTTGAATGCCATCTACACTGCTTTGGCAAAAAAGTTCTGTAGTCCATAGTGGAACACCACAGAGGGAGACCACTCACTACCTCCTAAGAAAGACTGCTTTATCTTTCACCACCTTCTCAGTATTTCTCTATATTATGATGGAATCCACTGCTTGCAGTTTCTACCCGAGGATACGGCGTCTGCCCACGGGGCCACACAGAACAAGAATACCATCCTTTCACGTGAATCGTTTCCAGTATGTGAAGGCAGCGAAAGGCTCCGCTGAGGCCCTCTCCAGGCAAACCTTTCAGCCTATGTCAACCATGAACCAGGGCCTCCAGTTCTGTCACAGGCCTGGACCCCTTCTCACTGTCCCGGGACACTGGCTACGGACATGCGCGTGTGATAGGACCATGCGGTAAAGAAGAAGGAGAATTTCTCTAATCAAAAGGCATACCACCCTACTCCTTTGTTTCTATCGAAAGCTCTGGGCTCTGCCACAGGAGCTAGAGACCCAGGGGAAAGATAGTCTTGATGCACAAGGTGGAATTCCTGACTTGGAACAGCTTGGGTCCTAGCGCTGGTACTCTCATCGGCTTTGCCACTCTTTGGGGATAGCTCAATCTGCCTGCTTCCCTGCCTCCCCTACTGTCTCAATGTGGGCTAATCCTGTTGAACTGGCCTCATTAAGGTGCCACATGGTCCCTGCTCACTTATTAGTGCTGTTCTGCCTCCCTGCCTCCCCTCACCACACTCCCTTGACCACCTGCTCCCTCTAGTCACTGCGCCTCAGGTGAGCTGAGGAGTTAAAAGGCTGCTTAGGCCTGAGTTAGCTCATCTGAGTATCTGAGGAATAAGCCTGTTGGTCAAAAATACTGCATCTTGCTACAGAGATTGCAGAGTGGTGTGTGTGTATGTGTGTGTGTGTGTGTGTGTACTTTATAAATAGAAGTTTCTTTGAGTCCAAGGCTGAGCCCTCAGAAGCACCAACCAATGCCTACAGCATTCACCCCCAGGCAGAACTCCTATTTATACGTGATGGGGATGTGCAGACTTTTCTAGTGAGGTGCCATCTCTGTCCCACAGATGGGCACACACACGGTCACAGCTTGTTTTAACATTGAATGGATCTCTTTCGAGAAGGTCTTTTCTTTAAATATCAAATTGAAATCTAGGTACCTATGGTTTCTAATCCCACAGTAATTTTACCCTGGAGTGGCATTAAGACATTTATTTTTATTTCTTTTTTAAAGATTTATTTATTAGGGGGAGAGAGAGAGAGCATGAGCAAGCAGGGGGAGAGCAGAGGGAGAGGTAGAGAGGGAATCCTCAAGCAGACTCCCTGCTGAGCATGAAGCCCAGTGAGGGGGCCTGATCCCGGGACCCCGAGAACATGACCTGAGCGGAAATTAAGAGTCGCCCGTTTAGCCGACTGAGCCACCCAGGTGCCCTGGCATTAAGACACTTAATATTCAGTGTGATGGACACAGACAGACTGGTCAAAATGGACTCAAGCCATGGTGCCAGAGAAGGGTTCTGGAGGTGCCCCGCCATGCCAGGCATATCCCTTCAGCTGTGGGGTTGTTTCTGGGGTTATCCCAGAAAGGCTGACGGGGGTGACTGGGACAGCAGGGGTAAATGAATGAGATGGAGTCACAGCTACTCACTGACTTGTAGAAAATATTTTTTAATAACTGGTAAGGCTGTACTGGTACAGACCATTTCAATCATCAGTCCTAGATTTACCCCTCAGTCCACACAGAACATGTTTGTGACCAGAAGCATACTTAGCCTGAGAGAACTCTTGGCATTTGAGAGCTTCTTTAGCTAATTTTTGATCTTATCTTTTGAATCCCCATACTCCCACCTCTAGGCCTCCCAGGCCCCCAAGACACCTGTGGAGGAAGTGGGTCACCTTTCACTTACAGCTGCATGACCAGGTAGTAGTGAGTGGAGCTCTCGTAGATGTCCTCTAGAGTCACGATGTTTTCATGCTTGATCCTGGGGGGACACCAAGGCTCATGGTGAGTGGTATGTGGTGTAGGGGGTCAGACAAGGAATGGACACCCAGCCCACCGGACTTTTACTTCTGTTAGAGACTTCTGATGACAACGTTTAGGAAGAGCAGATCCTTGTGAAGCCTTCTCAATAAAAAAGCAGTCACAAAGAAATCCTAGAGAAAAGATCCCAAGGTTGTATTCAATCCCTATTTTTGAATGGATAATTGATCATCCTGCCTTCAGGGAACCGACATTTTGTCACTTCCCCAGAAATCTCTTTAGACTTTACCAAAAGAGAAAGTTAAAAGAACCGAAGAAGGCTACGAACACACCCCAAATGAAATTATTTTACAAAATGGGTATTGGATCTCCTTCAGAGACATCCTTGAAGAAGGCAGACTGCAACAGAAGAGAATCAGGTTAGCTAAGCCTCCTCATGGGTGACCATGGAAGGAGTTTTTGTAAAATTATTATTCCAGAATATTGTGAGGAGCAAGGAAGGTGCTGATTTCTGGGGTCAGCTCTGTGGGATGTTGTGGATCAGTAATTCTCAACCAGGGGCTCTTTTGACCCCCGGGAGATATTTGGCAATATCTAGAGACATTTTTGTGGTTGTAACTGGGGAGGAGGGAGGCGCTAACTGGCATCTAGTGGGTAGAGGTGGGAATGCTGGTAAACATCTTACAATGCATACAGAATAGCTCCCCAACCCAGTAAAGAATTATCTCGGCTAATATATCAGTAGCACTGTGTTTGGGAAAATTTGCTCTAGATTCCCTCTGCCTGGGATTACTCAAGGGCTAAGACAAGCAGAATAATCATATTAACCGGGGCTTGGCCTCGTAGGCAGCAATTCTATGCATGCCTTTCCAGGAGGAACATTTTTTTTTTCTTTTTAAAAAAGATTTTATTTATTTATTTGATAGAGAGAGGCACAGCGAGAGAGGAACACAAGCAGGAGGAGTGGGAGAGGGAGAAGCAGGCTCCCCACTGAGCAGGGGGCCCGATATGGGGCTCGATCCTAGGACCCTGGGATCATGACCTGAGCCAAAGGCAGATGCTTACTGACTAAGCCATCCAGGTGCCCCAGGAGAAACATTTCTAGGAAGTTTAACTCATGGCTGTGTAGCACATGGGTGAAGAACTTGGACTCTAAGGTCACTTGGGCTTGAGTGCGGATCTAGCTAAGGTACTCAGGAACTGGGTGACTTTGGCTGGCTTTCTCAAATATTCTAAAACCCACTTTTTGGTCTGTAAAGTCCATCTCTCTCATAGGGTTATATCAAGATTGAAAGAGAGAATGCATGTAAACTGCTAAGCACAGTGCCTGGGGAATAGCAAACACATAATAAACAGTAGCTATCATGTTTAAGTTTAATTTCTAAAAATTAAAGACCTGTTACAGTGGTTACCTGATGGATTCAACCACACTCACTAGCCGACAATGCTAACATAGTTTATCAATGGTTCATTACAAATAGATACTGATGGGGCACCTGTGCTGTTAGGGATGCTGATAAATGCAGTGGTAAGCAGGACCACCATAGTCCTTACTCTCAATGAGTTCACAATCTGTCTCGGCTCTAACTTCCCTGGAGCCCAAACTGGTATCCCCAGCACCCTCCCTGTAGTGACTGGGGAATACATAGATTCAATATGTTCCAGCAAATGTCCTTCTATTTCCTCCAAGCCTACACCTCCTTTTGGTTTCCTTTCCCAAGCAATGATATCACTATCCACTGAATTGCTCAATCTCGACTTCATTTTTTTCTTTAATAGACTTATTTCTTTGGGGGGTAGGGTAGGAGGGACAGAGGGAGAGAGGCTCAAGTGGACTCCATGCCAAGTATAGAGCCCAACATGGGGCTCAATCCCACAACCCAGGAGACCATGACCTGCCGAAATCAAGAAGCAGACGCTTAACCAACTGAGCCACCTGCATCATTTTTAATACTTTTCTCTTGTCTCCTCATTCTTTGTGGAGATTATTGAGGAAGTGTTAGAATTGGTCTCCCATTCTCTAGGCGCTCATCAAATCCATGTTACACCATCCTTAAGAGGAATGGCTCTAAAATAGAAATATGATCATGTGAGCCTTTCCTTAAAATCCTTTGATGACTTTTCTTTGCCCACAGAGTAGAGTCAGTGCTCTTTATCATGGTATCCAAGACCTTTCATCATCAGGTCTCATTTGATTCCATCTCCTGCCCCTTGATGGTCCTCACTCTAAGCTCAGGGGGTCCCAACACTGACTCTTCCCTAACATCCTCTGTACTTTCACAGTTCTATGTTAAAGTTTATGTTACCCTCAGCCTGACTTCCCTTTCTGCATTGTCTCTTCTGTCTCCATCAAATTCTTCTCATCTATCAAGGTTTCTTTTCTTTGAAAATGTACCTAATACCCCATACTTATTTTTTTAAAAATGTAGGCAAAACAAATCTGTCTTCTCTAGACTTTGCCTTCTGCTACCGCTGGCTCATGCTCAGTGGGATTAGAATTTGTTATGGGCACTTCTGTCCATGCCCAGAAAATGTGAGCTTCTGAAGGTAAGGGATTTTAGCAGCCTTATTCTTGTGCTCCTGATGCCCAATACACTTTTGGCACACCACGGGGTACCACAAGGCTTTATTATATGGGTCCTGCTGTTACCATTTGATGGTTTGTTAGTGTGGCCTCCGTTGTGACGGTTGGGTGCTGAACCTACATTTGCTTTGGTACAATCCAGGCTAATTTCCAAATCTTATTCTGCTTCCTTAATTACTGATTCTTCCTGGTATTGGCCCTCAATTGATTTTTGTGCCTTCTAGCTAATTACTCTCTGGTGTACATGCACAAACCAGGTCTGGCGCCAGCTGGTTTGCTAATCAATTTGCTGTATGCCTTTCCCACCATGCCCACCCCTCCCCCTCCAAAATCAGCCAAGACACCTGTCTGGCTAAACGTAGCCGACTGATCAAACGGACCCATCAAAGCGATGAAAGAAAGCAACGCCTTTAGGTGTGGAAATCAGCTTCAGTCCTTCTCGAAGGTAATTTGTGAAGGAAATGTTGTGATCCCACAGTTGTACCCGGCCAATACTAGGACCCACTCACTTTTTCAACACAGCAATCTCATTCTCCAGACTGCTGTCCCGGAAGGCAGGTGACTTCTTGATGCACTTCAGGGCAAAGAGCTTCCCTGTCAGCCTTTGCTTCACCAGGAAAACTTCTGAAAAAGCTCCTCTAAGTAGAAGACACCAAGAAATAACAATTAGTACTGGCTGGCTCGGGAACACTGTCAGAAGCAAAACCGAGGGGCAGATGAAAGACGGCGGGGCTGGTAATTAGTTTCCATTGTTACTGTGGGGACCTGAGGAGCTGTATCGAGGGCAGAGCCCATCCGACAAGCCCTGGGTCCTTTCTTTCTAGAAGGAAAAAAGTTTCGACTACAGACACAGAGACTAGCCGGGTGCTATTTCCTGATCCTATAATTTGCGAAGGACTCCCAGGGACTCAGCTTTGGTTATGGAGAAATTTCCATCTGGCCAAACCATTAAAAAGGGGCCACTGCAGAGCCAATTTACTTTGCTTGTTCCAGCACGGTGGAGTGTGGCACACTGGAAAGGCAGCTGGAGTTAGCACTGGGGACAGGGCTCAGGCAGGGATGGAAAAAAACTCCAATCTCTGTTTTCGATGGTGATAATTACCCTGAACTCATTATCAGATCCTAAGGGGAGCTGAGTACCCTCTCATTTAGTAGGATCTGTGAGAAAGAAAGACAAGACCCCAGCAGCTCTGGGCAGGTTTCCTGAAGATGGAGAAGCTGGAATCCAATGGAAACACAGGGTAAGATTCCAAAGAACAGCGTTATTTCGTTTTGTTTTGTTTTTTAAAGGGACTCCGAGACCAGGCTGGAGCTGGAGCTATAGTTAGCTAGCAGTGGTTGCTGGAGCCCAAGTGTCCATAAGTGAGGACCTCAGCTTTGCGGGTGACAAGTCACTTAACTTCTATAAACCCAGTTTCTTGATCTGAAAAGGGGGAGTGTCAATAGTAGCTGATTCACAGGGTTGTTTAGAAGACTAAATGAATTCACATATGTAAAGTGCTTAAAAGCATTGCTGACATCTGGTATACTGCATGTGTCAGACACTATTATTGTTATCACTATTATTATTTGAATACCATCAGGGAGGACACCTGGTAGTGACAAGAGGCCATAGCGTGTAAGGGAGGAAACAGCTGAACCATCCTCTCCCAGGCCATCTGGGGATTCTAGAATGGAGGCCCAATAGCAGTAAAGCTTGTGCAAGGACTTTGAGAATCTGCATTAGAAAATACTTGGTGTTTCCTGGGTCTGAGCTTCCTGTTTCCCCCAGCTGCACTCAGCTGAGTTAATCAGAGCCTTCAGAGCTTCCTCTATCCGTTATTCATTCCTTCACTCATCCCTTCAATCAAGATTTATTGAGCACCTACTGAGTCAGACACTGGAGATAAAAAGGTAAGTGTTTCGGGTCTTACAAGGCCTGTAGACAAGTGAGGAACACAGACAAATGAACCATTAACATTTGATGTAAAACTTGTTATTATGCACTCAGTGAATGCTTGTTCAGCTGACAGACCCTCTGCGCTAGCCCTCGGCTGAGTATCAGTCTAGCGCAGAGTCTGGTGTGTGAGATGGACACGGACGGAGAAGCAGGGGGTGTTGGGAGACCACAGACAATGAACGCTGCAGACAGGGTCTCTGCTCGGCTCTGCTATCAGCAGATGCTGGTCACCGTGGAGCCACTGCACATCTTCATACAATAATTATCACAACACTTCTCCCCAGCAGATAGCAAGCTGGAAACAAGGGCGCTTGTTTCCTAGTGTGTACAATGTGGTCGCTTGGCGTAGCTAAGAAGCACGTAATTAATTCCCAGGCTTCGGGCTTCAGAGCACCCTGAACCCAGTTTTATGGGGTGAATGGGAGTCAGCCCAGTGAAGAGCTGGAATGGCTGTCCCAGGCGGGGGTGAGAGGGACTAGCACGGAGGCACAGGAGAGCAGGGCGGGATGGGGCTACTGGGGCCCAGCACCATTTGTGAACTGTGAGACAGGGAACAAGTGGGAGGAGAGTCATGAATGTGCGGGAGAACCTGGTCCTCTGCCTGATCACATACGGAAAATGCTAAAGAAGTGTGTGGTGGATGGCTGGATGGAAGCCTGGAAGGCTGGTTGTGGGAGAAGTCTGGCCTGGGATTAGCCGTGTGTTCTACTCATCTGCAGATCCCACTTTCCCTAGTGTGAAAGGAGAGAAGTGAACCACACAGCCTTCAAGGTTCCTGCCGGCTGTGACTTTCCGGGACCCACTTTCAGAGTCCCCCCTTTCGCCTGTACACATAGGTGGCCGCCCCATTTCAAAGCTGACACCCACCCTGGGTCCTCTTGTGGAATGAGATCAAATTGAGACCTTCCTGGGGGTGTCATTTATATTGCAGTGTGTGTGTGTGAACGGTGCCGCCTGGAGTTGTGCAGTGTCACGGCAATTCGAAATGGTGCTATTGCCCTTCTGCCTCAGGCTGCTTTGTATAGTGCGAGTGCGAGTGTGTGCGAGTGTGTGTGTGTGTGTGTGTGTTGCATGTGGCACATGCGGTGGGGCAGGGGAGATCAATTATAAGACTTAATTGTGCTGTTGGTCAGACTGGGGAGCAGAGGGAGTGGAGAGCTAGTTTTGAGCAGTTAAGGTTGCTGGGGTCAGAAGGCAAGACAGGTAGAACCTCTAGAGCCAGGAGTGCTTTGCTGCCATAGAACTTGGTCTGCCTTTCCTGCTCTGAGAAGCTCTCCCCGCTTGCTGGGAGAGGTGACGGAGGTTCGAGGAGAAAAGCCTCTTCCTGCCAGTGGAAGGAGGCGGGCTGGCAGCGGGTGACATTCCCCCGGCTACAGACTAGCTCTGCCCAGTCTCCCTCCCGTACGGCCCTGGAACTGTGGGTGACCTCCGGGCAGAGTCAGTAAAAGCCTTCTCTCCCTGGTGGGTTGTTCCAGAAGAGCTGAGGGCTACAGAGAAGGAGCCTTTGTCCTGAGATTCTGGGACATCTTGTTCAGGGGAGTCTGCTCTGCCCACTGCTCCCTTCCATTCAGCACCTCCCCTTAGTAACGACATGGGGTCTGCAGCCTGGGCTCTCGTGGCCCACTCCTGGGCACTGCAGGGGTGCCTACTCTTTAGCTTTTGTTCAACTGTTGCAGCAGCGGTCACCTGCCCTTCCCTGTCTTGTCCCCTCAGTTCCCCGTATCAGGGCGGGGCTGGGTAGGTTAGAGCAACTGAAAGCATGTAAAATAGAGATTCCTGGCTGCCCCGCCCTGCCCCCGTCCCCTTCCTCAAATTCCAGGGCAGTAGGTCTGGGACTGGGAATCTGTATTTTTTTGTGGGTTGGGAGGACCTACATAGGCTAAAATGCGACTAGGGAACACTTATTAACTCTCTTGAGTGCGGCAGTGCCATTGTGCATATAGAAGAAAATGCCGTTATTTTTAGGAGATGCAGACAGAAGGATTCCAAGGTGACATGTCATGGTGTTTGCAACTGTTTACAAGTTGTTCAGGGAAGTCCGTGTGTGTGTGTGTGAGACGTGTGTATGTAAAACAAATATAGTGAAATGTCAACGATTGTTGAATTGAGGTGGTGAGTATATTGGTGGTTCAGGTACTATTGTTTCACTTATTCTTTTTTTTAACTTAGGTATTTTCACAGTTGCAAGTTAGAGAGCTAAGCACCCCCGGTGACTCTGATGTCCCTCCAGGTTGAGGACCTCTGTGGCTGAGCTCCACGAGAGCAGCAAGTGTCTGGCTGCTGCCAATCCCACAACCCACGTCTGAGCAGAGCATGAATAAGCGCCTGTCAACCTGGGCATCCTCCCGTCCTTCTCTTGGTTTTTGGGATTCTTAGCAAATCATTTCTGATTCACACATGAGTCTTATCCCTCTCTCCTGCCAAAACTCCCCTCTAGCCACCCCCATCTTGGCAAGGGTCCTTGATGGAGGGCCAACACTATGATGACCAGCACCAGTGCCGAGATCCTCCTGGGGGGCTCAGACCCTGAAACTTGCCTGAGCAGGGAGAGCTCTGGGGGGGGGGGTCTCATCTTGGGGCCAGGCCTGGCTCCTCTGCGTCTACAGTGAGAGAGAGTGTGGGCAGCTGTCACTGCTCGAGGTCACTGACTCCTGGCCAAGGCAGAGGGAGCTAAACTTAGCCCGAATTGGCTCAAGGGAAAGCTTGCTTGAATGGACAGCCTACTCCCTGCCCCTCACTTCCTGGGGCCCAATTAGCCCAGACTAATTAGCTGGCCAGCTGGGGTCCCGAGGCTACGGAGCCGGGGGCCTGGAGCCATTGGCAGCCTGCGTCAGAGCCTGCGCCCGCCCGGAGGAGAGGCAGGACTGAGCGGACAGTCAGCTCCAGACAGGCTGTCTCTGTTCCTCCAGCCGTGTAATCGTTGTCAAGGGGCAGGCGCAGACACTCCAGAGGCTGGTAGGAGTTTGGACTACGGCGTGACTTTATTTTTCCAACATGGCACTTAAATACAGAGCAGAGAGGAGGGTGGTGGGGAGCGGACTCGGCGTGTGTCCCGTCAGCTCTCTGGGCTCCAGAAGCCCCTTCTCCTCTGTCTACAGAAGACAGTGGGGTTGGCTGACCTGCTCGCTGCCGGAGGAAATAAAGGAACTGGAGGAGGAGGGCCAGGAAAGTTCTAGGGCCACTGAATCTCTGGAAGGGCTCCAGAATGCCTCCTTCCTGCCACTAGGACAAGAAGCCTCAGGTTGTCCCCGACCTCGAAGCAGGGTCCCTTGGGGTGGGGCAGGGTGGAGAGCCTAAGGAAAGGGCTGGTATCCCTGTGGGCCCCAGTGTACAAAACCAGCTTCCTCTGCTCTACCGACCGAGTCCCTTCGAGCTGCTGAGATGATGTCCCAGCCGCCTCAGTCCCAACTTGTCAGCTGTTGCTGGCCCAGAACAATTCTTTCCAGGCTCCCCCCACCCCCACCCAGCGCACAGCCCCACTGCCCCGACTCTCAGCCCCGGGACTCACGATCCCAGCACTTCCATGAAGATGAAGGTTTTCCGGATGTTCGTGGTCTGTTTCTTCCAGGAGCTGCAGTCATCGTCTTCCTTTCGACCCATCGCCTCCAGAGTTGAAGCTTGGGGGGAAGCTTTGAGGAAGGGGAGAAAAGGTCTGATCAACGAATGTCTCAGATAGGATGAGAACATGGCAAGAAGAATAGAAAGCACATCTCTTACGTAATAACCTGAATGAAGGATTAGGAGCAAACCTGGATAATGGGCAAAAATAACACTATTCTCTCCAGTTGCTTTTTAAAACTACTACAACAGGGGCGCCTGGGTGGCTCGGTGGGTTACGTGTCTGCCTTCGGCTCAGGTCATGATCCCAGGGTCCTGGGATCGAGCCCTGCATCGACTCTCTGCTCAGTGGGGAGCCTGCTTCCTCCTCTCTCTCTGCCTGCCTCTCTGCCTACTTGTGATCTGTCTGTCAAATAAATGAATAAAAAAAAAATCTTTAAAAAAAATCTAAAATTACTCTAACAAATGTGTTGCACGTCTATTACCTGCCCACTGGTACTTGCTGAACACTCAAGGAGTTGAGAGTCTAGTGATGCAAAGTCCACTTCATACATACATATATATATATATATGTATATAAGGGCAATAACGCACACACGTATGGATTAGTACACGAACATCCACCTTGGGGGGATCTGAGCTGAGCTGTTTCCTGTGTTTCCAGGAGATGGCCAACGTGTTGATTCAAACCCCAGAATCAGCCCGACGACCCGTCGGTTACCACCTGTTGTATCTGTTCTCCCACATCCCCAGTGATGCTTACTGCTATCTCTCTCCTATCCGTTCCGGGCTAAATGAAAGGCATCATTCGATGAACGAGCATCATTTCCTTCCAAACTCCCACAACATGAGTACAGGGCTGGAGAAACAGTTATTCATTAAAGTCTGAACTGAATCTTGTCCTCTTTGTATCGGGGTTCCAGAATTGCCATATTCATTCACCCGAGTCAGCAGCTGTGAGGCGCCGGGTGCCGGCCGCGCACCAATGATGGTTCTGTCTTGGGACCGGCAGGCTCCAGGGGGCATGCCATGAGCAAGGGAAGTACCCCACGTGCAGTGACGGAGTGTGGGAAAACGGTGGAAGAATAAAAGCTTGGTTTGTAAGAGGGAAAAATGGAAATGGTCACCTTTAAAGAAAGTCACGGAAGGGCCTATAGTTGGTCATGTTTAAGCTGGGATCGGAAGTGTGTGCAGGAGCCTGCCGAGGATGGAGTGTGTGTGAGGGAGCATTTTGGCAGATGGAGTGAAATACAGGAGGTCAGCGTGGAGGCGGGGCAGGAACAGAACTTGAGGGGACGGGTGCGCTCTGCATGACTCCGGGCGGTGAGTGGGCAAGGGAAGGAGGGAGGGGACAGACCACAGAAGGCCTTATCAGCTCTGCTGAAGATGCTGGATTTTCTTCTAAGGAGATGACAAAACACAGAAGGATTTTTAGCAGAGCAGGTACACCCCTGATGTTTCAGAGCTCACTCCAGCTGCTCTGAGGAGAATGGGGCGGGGGCTAAGAGTTGGTACATGGAAAATGGGTGGGGGACAGATGTGCAGGAGAGAAACGGCGGTGGCTTCGATCATGCTGGCAGTGAGGGAGAGAAGGGGGCTCAGGATACATTCTGGGGTTCTGATTATACGAGATCAGGCGATCTGCCCACAGAGGGTGAGAGGGGTCTAGGCTAGCTGTCCTGTTTCTGGTAGGAGGATGGGGGGGGGGTGTTGCCCTTAGTGAGTCAGTGAATACTCGACAGAAACATGTTCTTGGGGGTGGTTGGATGGGTTGGGGGGAATCTCTGTCCCTTTGGGCCCCTTCTGCCCGAATAGTCTCTACTACAGGCTGACACTGAGTGTCTGGGAGGGTGCGGGAACGTTTCTGCCAACAAGCTTCTCCCCATTCTCCTTGGAACTAAGAAGTAGGAAAATATGTCCAACGGATGCATCTCTTAGGCAATGCCCTTCCTTCCCCATCAAACAAACAAACAAACAAACAAAAAACGAACCAAAAAACACCTGTAGAATCCATGGTCTTCTGATAGCCTCAACACAAAGGGGTTTGTGCCTCCACAATTTAGCATTGGGTAAAGAGCAGATTCAACCTGAGTTCAAATTCTGCTGAGGCTAAATGCCATTTGAATGGCCGTAGGCGAGTTATTGACCTTTTAGAGTCTATTAACTCATCTGTAAAATGGGGACAGAGCCCTCTATGGTCATGGTGCAGGGTAAATGAAACAGTGGACATAGAGACTCAGCACATTGCCTCCCGTGTACTGTACAGTTGTGATAGAGATAATATTTGGGGGGATACAGAGTCTACGTAACCCCCGTCTGGAGGACTCAGGCATATGTAGGTTCTACGGGAAAGAGGGAAACCGCTTCTGCATTCACAAGTGTGAGGCGTAAGACCCTGTGCACAAGAGGAACATGACTTGAGGGAGGGCCTTGCTGGGCAGGAACAGGTGGCGACAGACTGACAGTTTTGGTCCGAGTGGATCCTGGGAAGGAGATAGGAGAGATGGGTGCACACATCTTTGGTTGCACCCATCCAGGAATGGGGGAGGTTGGTGACACAGATGGGTGGCTTCTTAGGACCCTGCTGGGGAGAAGCCCTAAGCAACTCGGATTGCAACCACACTGAACAGGGCAGGACGTAATCACGGGGCAGGCCTAGAGGGAGGAGGTGAGTGAGAGGGGGTGGCTTGACCTGCAAGATTCCGGAAGTTCCCCAGGGCCTGTGGGGGGCTGGAGCCTGCTGGTTCCAGAACACGGTAGCTCAGTGTGTGGGTCTCCCCAGCTCAGCTGTGCTGAGTGGTCTCACGCTGTCAGCTTGAAATTGGCTACAGTGGGAGTAAATGCCACAATCAGGCTTCTGCCCCACCCATCCTTAAACTCTGTCCTTAAATATTTATCATCTCACTTCTGCCCAGGGCCCTGGTGAGGGGACACAGAGCTGCTAGAGGGCTTATTCCCTGGGGTCCAGAAGAAGACAGCATTGATCAGGGCTTCTCAGGAGAAAGTAAGTGGCTGGGAGCTGGGCTTTTAGTGGAGGGTGTCAGCAGGATGTACCACAGCCCAGATGGGACCAGCCCCACCTGAGGCCAGCAGTCATCCTTGGGTGAGCTCCCAGACAATAGGGATCTGAGGTCCCCGAGGGGTCTGAGGCCCCCTTCTCCTCTATCGACAACCAAGTCGAGTAAGCACCTTATAACATAAAATGCCCCCTTGAAGCAGAACAAGAGGAGGAGAAGCCATCTCAAGGCTGTGTGTTTTCCTGGAAGAAACTGAAGTAGCTCAATGAGACTCTGTGGAACCTGAGGTGCTATAATGATCAAGTTCAAATTTTAAGTTCTCCATTTCCCTTTTCTGCTGCCTGGTGAGGGTAGGACTTAATGAGAGAGATTTTCTAGGAGATGAAGATGTTCTATTCTCTTTGTTCACTTCCATATTGCGTGTAAACTCGCAACCTCGCTGTATACTAACTGGTGGTGGATATTATGAAAAACCTGAGAAAAGTTACGAATTCCTTAGCATTTGGTATGTTCCAGTGCAGACCTGGCATTTTGTGCTGGTCTTTTCAGGCCCGTTTGTGGAATTTGCTCCCCTGGGAGGGTGGTGGCCCAGAGGGACACAGTGACCCAAGCACTAGCCAGAGGAGGACCTGCCGGCAAGGCCACAGCAGCCTAAGCCCTGATTTGGAGGGCATAGTCCACAAGGCACAGATAAATGAGCCCTGACTGGCAGACTGCTTTGAGGAAGACGAAATACTAGAATCAAGGGCTATCTTTAGCCAGATACCATTCTGCAGATTCTTAGCCCCAAATCTGGCAACTTCCACTTATCAGGACGGCTGTCATCTGTGCTTGGACCAAGTGCTTGTTAGCTTACACGCTGCAGCTGGAAGTCTTGAAGAATGTAGGGGATCGGGGCATAGGGGTGGACGTTAAAAGAAGTCAAATCAACAGGGTCAGTCTGTGTCCCACTGTTTCTTCCACTCTGTCTCTCTCCCCCCCCACAGACTGGCAGGGCTGCAGATGATGCTTTTATAGTATAGGTAAGGACCCATCCAAGACTCTTCTTTCCAGCTTGGGGACCATCAGCTGGGTGTTCATTACTCCCCCTGCTGGAGCCCCATGGAATGATGGGCTGCTCTCCTGAAGGCACGACCACCTCATTAGCAGCTCTGTACTCACTGTTCCTTCTCTCCCATCTCTCTTAAATAGCTTAAAAACATAGTATTCTTAGCTAAGCTAGGCTATAAGAAAACATCTTTCCCGCCCACCCCTCCTCCCATACACTCAGTACCAACAATTTAGCTCTATCTTCAGAACAACGTGGAGAACTCGGGGGTCCAGATCTGAAACCCCCAATCACTCCCACCCCTCCCTGACCTCAGAGAGGTCCCCAGGCCCCACGCCCAGCACGGTGGAGATCTAACCATGGGCTCTCAGAGGGGCAGCCCACAGTGCTTCTGCATCCTGTTTCTTTCTGTCAAAGTCCTCCTCCTGCTCCCATGACTCCTGTAATCTAGGTTCTTTCAGAGGAAAAGAAAACACATTCTGAGCAGCTTGCAGCCCCAAGATTGCTGTCATTGTTCCCAAAGTACTCCCACTTCTCTCCTTCCGGCCTCCACTTCCACTGGGCTTCAAGGCGCAGGAAGAGCCGAGTTACCGCTGATTTCACAGGTGTAGCTCAGGAGACGCCGTGGGCGTTGGCACCTGTGACCTCTACTCCTCAACAGGGCAAGGCCCTCGAGGACATTCTGCAGAAATGACTCCTGGCCACGGAGACGACCTTATTCATGGGGCCATCTTGGAGGTGTGGAGATAACACTCCTTTGTTCCCCACTGGACAAAACCCAGACATTTTTCAAAAGAACGTACACGTGGCTCTCTGCCTGGGGCCAAAGCCGTGCAGAGGTCAGTTGTAGGTTGTCGGTGGATGTCTGAGTTTCCCTCCCCTGTGAGCTCCCTCCTCTCTGAGCCCAGAGAGTTCAGCCTGCCTGTGTTAACTGATTCAGTGAGGAGGAGAGGCCCGTGACGAGGGTGGGTTGATCAGAGAGTTGGACTTAAAATAGGGACATGGTGAAGAATGGACTCTTTACTTTGCTCTAGAGAGAGACCTCTAGCAAGAAGACCCCTAGCCTGGGAAGGGTAGGCCTTGGGCCTCCTCTCTCCAGTTCTCAAGGTCAGGCTCTGTTTAGACCACTGCAGCAGGACAGGGCAGAACGGCCACAGAGAGCTGAACCACCTTGGCTCCATATTCAACCTCACCACTCAGGGCCTGGGCCTGGTTCTTGGTCAACAGCACTTCCCGGGGACACTCGAAGAGGCCTTCCCTGACCATTCTATCTGGAGTCAGCCCCTCTACCCGCCCAAGTCACTCTACCACGTGAGCCTGCCCCTTGCTTCTGTAAAGCCAGTGACAATCTGAGATGCTCCTGTTTATTTGTTTGAGGTCACGTCCTCAGGAGAAACTAACTCCAAGCAGACCAAACCTTGCCTGTCTTCTTGTCTCCCTGGGGCCTAGTGCAGCACCTGACTCCCAGGCGGCGCTCAGTCATAGTTTTCGGGGTGGTCTTCCTGCTCTGTTGGGGGACAGTTCCACAGCTGGGGAGGAGACTGTGGAGGGAAAGTTATTCCTAAAGGGCAGGCCAGGTAGCCCTGAGGGGGATGCAGCCTCTGAGCGCCACCTTCTCTGTGCTTCTGGGGACGGGCTGTGCGGTGTGCGGTGGCATCCAGTCTGGTTGTTTATGAGGTGCTGCTGACAGATGCTTAGGCCCCGAGCCCAGGAGGCAGGTGCCCTTCTCATGTTTCTTCCATGGCGGATCCCTGTCCTTCTCTCCTTGCTGGGCTCCATTTGGTTACAGGAACAGCACTAGCAGCACACAGAACTCTCAGGCAGATGACGCCTACCTTCAGTGTCCTCCTCACTGTCATCACCATGCCCCAAAGAGGCCAGGTCACCTCAGGACCCCACACTGCCCTGGAGCCTCATTCTGGCCCCTCACTCCTGCCCACCATGCTCCACACGGCCTCTTCACTGAAAGTTTCCTATGTGGAGTCCCAGCTGCTCCGAAGTGCTTATTAGAAGAATCAGCTGGACTAGCAGCTTCAAAGTCACCCTTCGTGATAATATATCTGAGAGCCTTGGGTGCACCGTGTTTTAATCCAGGAATTCCATTCCATTCCATTCCATTCGATGTGTGTTTCCCAAACCGGCAGCAAGTTCCTAAACTGGGTAGGAACAACCCAGAGGAGATGGAGAGAGGGGGAGAACTTGGAGGAGCACTTTCAGCCCACAGATAATGGCTCTCAACTCTACCTATGGGAAGAGCCACGGTGCCTTGGTTTATGCCCTCCCTTGGGGTTTCTGGGCAAGCAGGTATAAATCACTCAGGGCATGGTAATCAGGCCTCCGAGCCTTCTTGAGGGACCATGTCTGGCTCTCTGACTGATCTTAGTAGAATCAGCCCACCCTAAGACTGCTTTGTGGTCTGCTTCCAGGCTTTTCCATTTCTTGGGAGCATGACTCAGAGAGGCTTGTGGGTCTTGGGAGGGAGGTTATCAGTTGGATCATCTTTCATAAGAATGTGCTCTGTGCCTCCAGGCTGGGGCTCACAGAGTCACAGCAATATATAAATCACTTGATTATAAGGGGGTAAAAGGCTAACGCTGGGATGTTTTCTTGCCCTGAGCTCCAGTTTCCTGGACTCCGGCCTATATTGGACTTGGCGTCATCCTTGGATTGACAGGGACATTAGAAAAAGCTCAAGTTCTTGTCCTGGTTTTGACTTGGTACTGAGGAGCTGTGCAGCCCCAGGCAGATCGCTGTCCATCTCTGGTCTGCCACATTTCTCCTTAGTGAAAAGAGGAGATTGGAATAGATTAAGGTTCCTTGAAGTTTGTTTTTCAAAATCTTAGTCCCAGAAGACTGTCCGTGTGCAAAGCGGATTTGCTGCTCCTTCTTAGAGATTCATGGCCCACGACAACTCTTAAAGACACTTGGTTAGTGCTGTTTAACCTGGCATCCCCCCAACTTACTGGACTGTGGAGCTCTGCATCCAGGGGATCTAGGGTTGCCCAGAGCCTACTGTGGAAAACAGAGAGACTGGCCATCACTGATACTTAGTGATTCTCCATGGGTTTGAGCAACACATGAAATTTCCAGCAGTGTGCTGCCCTCAGTCACAGCACTGCTCTCCTCATGGTGTCAGAGGCACATAGCTGGGCCTGTGTGAGCCGTCACAACCCATTCCCACCTCACCTGCTGTAGCTCAAGCCCAGGCCCTGGATCTTAAAGCCTCCTGGAGACTTCTGGATGGACAGAACCTCCCCAGAATAGGGCCTCCAACTCCAGCACCCCCACCAGGCCTGTGTCTCAAAGGCCAGCACTGCATGCCAGTTTCGGTTCACAAAATCACTGAGGAAGGAGGTTTTACAATGGCCTCCTGCAGTTTATTTCAGGCTCAAACCCACATTTAAGTTTAAGCAAATCCCTCCTGCTACAGTGACAAGCCAGAATTCACATGTTGCTTAAGATTTATTGTGTGCCTGTTATAAAAGAAATGAACATGCTCTAGGGCTTCATTTAGTGGCAGAGAGGTCAACACACAGGAGTCCCTGGAGAGAGCAGGGTGTGCTGCTGATTCCTGCTGTGCTCCTAACCCTAGGGGGCCTCAGTTTCATCCTTTGCTGAATGGGATCCCTGCTCTATTCCCACCTCCGCCGCCCCCCCCCCCCGCATTCCTGGGGTATGGGGGTGGGCACAGAATCAACTGCTATGATGCTATGTAGTGGGTCCACATCACAGGCACACGAATTAAACCCCATGTGCTGGGGAGAAAGCGAGGGAAACAAATAAGACTTTAAATAGACCTCAATACACAACAGGGGACGTGAAACCACTGCTCCCTAACCGGTCACAGCTCCCAAGTACGCCTCACAGTGTGGGCATCGCATCTCACTGTGATTTTAAAATGTTTAAAAATATCTACTTTTTCATGCATCATGGTCTTGAAATGCAAACCAACTACTTCATCTGGTACTGAACCAAGAGAGCGAGCTCTGCCACCAGCCTGGGAAATACTGCCTGCCAGCATTTCTTCACCCGCATCACGCTGGTCTCCCTGGGGTACCCTTCTAAGGAGTTTTCAAGGGTAAAAGTGTTGACTGTGTGCCTGCCACAGGCTGCCCTTAAGCCAGACCCTGCAAGAGGTGCCTCCTTTGTGCAGGTGCAGGGCTCCTGACTGGGAGGTCCCCGCCAGGCACGCTCCGCCCGGCCCGGGGAGGTGCGCAGAAGGCGGGCGGCGCGCACGAAGCCCTGCGTGACCAGCCCCGCCTCCCCGGACGCGGGCCTGACCGGCGTGGACAGCCGCACGGAGCCCCAGCCCCGCAGGCGGTGACCGAGGGGGCGCGCCCGAGGTTGTAGTGGCGCGCGCTGCCGCTCCCGTCTCATTCATACCGAAGCTCATTCACCCGGCGGCCCAGCACCGCACACGCTGTGCGGGGCAGTTATTTCTGGCCGTGAGCGCGCTTGTGAGCGAGGAGAGGGTGCCGGGGCGCGGCTTTCCGCTGCCCGCGGGGCTCTCTCCTCTCCGGGCCCCAGTGCTCCCAGGCCTTGCGGGGGGTGGGGGGGGGGAGTGGGGGAAGGGAGGTCCTGGCTGAGCGCTGGGCAGGGCATCCTGCGGGCGCTTCACCTGCATCATCCTCCCCATCATCGTGCCTGACTGCCGCCTTTAAGGGACCGTTTCATGGCTGCGGTACAGATGGGCAGAAGTGGT